>NC_086452.1:462989270-463333020 GCF_028390025.1 Pseudophryne corroboree | reverse complement strand
GAAATACAACTTGGCACAAGGGAAAGCAGCCTAGGGATAACTTATTCAATTGGATTCACCAAAATCCAAAACAAAATACAAATAGAAAGACAAAAGGTCGAATAAGACCACCACCTTTGGTGCTAGGGAAAAGGGGAGATTTTATACTTAAGATGTAGATTACTTCCCTAAAATGGTCAAATGTAAACACATAGGGTATTTATTGTACTGCGTATACCCACTCACGTAGTTCTGGGGTGGGGTGCACACATAAAGGTTTCTTTAGCTGTCTCAGCTGGAACACAAGCAACATTCAATCAAGCAAATATTTGAGATGCTTCAAAAACTGGGTGTCGTACCCCAACTCACACGTTATCATGAACGTTGACTCTCATCAAGGTTTCTTTACTGATTCTCAACGATCTCCTGTCTGGATCTTGATATATTTGACACTCGTTTAATCAACTCATACGATGAACGCAAAAAAATAAAAGAAAACCAATGTGTGATATTGCTTCAACAGATTAATCCACAGAGTGCTGATTTCAATTAGTGCATTTGTACCCCACTCACGCAAAATCTAAAAGTCACACTCCTATCAAGGTTTCTTTCAACAGGTGATCTTGCCCCAGGATAACTTTAATACCCCAGTAGCTTCCAAAGATGGTGGCGTACCCCAACTCACACAGTCATCAACTGGATAACTCCTATCACGGTTTCTTTTTAAATGGTTATAGGATTAGTGGGCGTACCCCAACTCACGGGTATATGGATGTGGTGAATCCCATCACGATTTCTTTACAGTGTTTCCATAAATCAATCAGTGGCAGTCAATTAATCTCAAAAAATTTAACAGTAATTTATTTTTCCAGAAAAACTTTATGAAATACACCAATAGCAGAAAAAAACCAGACCTTATATGCAAATAAAGGTCTCCCCCCCCCAAAAAAAAAAAATACCAAAAAACAAACAAAATAATCTAAAAATAGCATAAAACACCACCACCGGACTGAGCAGCACAAGACAGCACTGGAATCGCCACCCCACTTTCCCGCACAGACATGCCCTCTCGCTACACTCTCCAATTCCGGAGTGAAAATGTCGGTGACGCGCGGCTCCTTATATGGAATCCAAATCCCCAGAGAATCCGACAGCGGGATGATGACGTTTTGCCTCGCGCTGGTTTCGGAGTCAGGCGGGAAAACCCAATCCGGGCTCAGATCCGGGCTCGGGTAGTGGGGTGGTATTCATGTGACCGCCGGTCGCCACCGAGCCCGCAAGGGGCTTGCTGCACTCGCCCCTCCCCGCCGGGATCCCGGCGTCGGTATGCTGCCGGAATCCCGGCGTCGGTAAGCTGACCGGTGGTCAGGAGACCGCCGGCCAGCAGTACTACACCCCGGGTAGTGAAGTCCGGTGGGGTTCGGATCTCAGGGAACCGAACCCGCTCATCTCTAGTTAGGATTATAGGGGGTCATTCCGAGTTGTTCGCTCGTTAGTTTTTTTCGCTACGGAGCGATTAGTCGCAAACTGCGCATGCGCAATGTTCGCAGTGCGCCTGCGCCAAGTAAATTAGCACAAAAGTTTGTTATTTTACTCACGGCCTAACAAAGTTTTTTCATCGTTCTGCTGATCGTAGTGTGATTGACAGGAAGTGGGTGTATCTGGGCGGAAACTGGCCGTTTTATGGGAGTGTGTGAAAAAACCCTACCGTTTCTGGGAAAAACGGGGGAGTGGCTGGAGAAATGGGGGAGTGTCTGGGCGAACGCTAAGTGTGTTTGTGACGTCAAACCAGGAACGACAAGCACTGAACTGATCGCAGTGTAGGAGTAAGTCTGGAGCTACTCAGAAACTGCTAAGAAATTTCTATTCGCAATTCTGCTAATCTTTCGTTCACTATTCTGCTACGCTAAGATACACTCCCAGAGGGCGGCGGCCTAGCATGTGCACTGCTGCTAAAAGCAGCTAGCGAGCGAACAACTCGGAATGAGGGCCATACTGCAGGAAAGATGGTTAGGGTTAGGCTGTGGGAGGGGTGGGTTAGAGATAGGATAAGTGTCACAACTGAGGGCCTGAGCTGACGGGAGGCAGCCTCAGTTGTAGGGGCTGAGATGTAACGGAACCTGGGAGGTTGTATCAGACCCCTAGACATGTAAGTAACATGTAGAATAACTGCCCGAAGGCGTGACCACGACAACCAGGATAAAAGTCAATGATGTTTATTATGACAAACTCCGTAACACAGCAGCAGTAAAAGGAAACATAAAAGTCAACAGAGGATAAATACAATTCCTGGGTACTACAGGGTGGCAAGGGCCACAGGCACTGGTAGTGTGAGACAGTTCTTATAATCTTCTAGTTGGAAAGTCCTTACCAGGCCTGACTGCAGCAATGGAGAGAACCCAGGATCGTACCAGCTGATGTTCCAGGAAAGGCTGGGCTGCTGAAGGTAAAACGGCTGCTGTGGATACTGGCTGGAACCAGACTGTTGTTGGTACGGAGTGGATACTGGCTGGAACCAGTTAAATAATAAACGAACTTGAGAGCGATGAAATAATAATGAAGTTTGGAGTTTGAGAGCGGTGAAACAATAATACCGGTGGAGAGTGGTAAACTGCAGAAAGGACACCGGCCCTTTAAGAGAAGCTGTACACTGCTGGAAGCTGGGCTGGAAGCAGGTGATTGTTGTAGCTGGAAACAGGTGAGTCCAGAATGGATCGGAGAGTCAGGCTACACCGCAGATGGAATGCTGGTGCGGGTCTCTATAGCAGAAGTCTGGAGACAGGAGCTGGAACCTGGAAGACAACCACAGGAGAGAGACAAACTGGAACTAGGTTAGACAACCAAAGCACTGACGCCTTCCTTGCTCAGGCACAGCATACTTATACCTGCAGCAAGGAAGGGGTTGGCTAGGCAATTATGCAAATCAACAATACAGACAGCAGATTGGTGGAAATGATCAGATGACAAAATCCAAGATGGCTGCGCCCATGCAGACACTTGGAGGGAAGTTTGGTTTGTAATCCATGTGAGAATTGAAACAGCAATGGCGGCGCCGGCCACAGGAGACAGGAGACGCCAGACTGATGATTGCACATCTAAACCACGCGGGCACAGCGGAGGCCGCGGCTGACGTAATCGCCACTCTGACACTTTGCATGCAGGAACTCAGGGACAGCGGTGGAGGCCGCGGGAACGCCATTCCAGATGTTACATGGCGCCGCGGTGACCGCGTCTCAGAGTGACAGGAGAGGAGGCAGGAATGTGGACATCAGTGTAACGGATGGGATCCGGTCCTGGAACGCTGAGCCAGCCTCAGGAGGCATCTGAAGGGTAAGTAATGGCGTCCAGATACCCGGATCGTGACAGCACCCCCCCCTTTAGGAGTGGCCCCAGGACACTTCTTAGGCTTTAAAGGAAACTTTGCGTGGAAATTTCGGACCAAGGCAGGAGCATGGACGTCTGAGGCATTGGTCCAAGAGCGTTCTTCAGGACCATAGCCCTTCCAGTCAATGAGGTATTGTAGCTGACCGTAACGGAAACGTGAGTCCAAAATCTTGGCCACCTCGTACTCGACTCCCCGTTGAGTCTGAACTTTGGGAGCTGGAGGAAGTGCGGAATGAAACCGATTCAGGATCAGCGGTTTCAACAAAGAAACATGAAATGTCCTGGGTATTTTCAAGAAGGGTGGTAACTGTAACCTGTAGGCAACAGGATTGATGACTTGTTCAATCTTGAAGGGTCCGATGTAGCGAGGTGCAAATTTCATGCTGGGAACTCTCAACCTCAAATTCTTCGTGGACAGCCACACACGATCACCCACCTTGAGAGCAGGAACCGCTCTACGCTTCCTATCGGCAAACTTCTTATACCTGAATGAGGCTTTAAGAAGGGCTGCGCGGACGTTCCTCCAGTTATTTGAAAACTGACGCAAGGTGACATCCACTGCTGGAACAGAAGTTGCGGGAAGCGGTTGGAATTCAGGGACTTTAGGGTGGAATCCATAATTAATGAAGAATGGTGTAGAAGAAGATGAGGAATGGTATTGATTGTTGTGGCTGAACTCGGCCCAAGGAAGGAGTTGAATCCAGTCATCTTGAGAGGAAGACACATATATACGGAGGAAGGCCTCCAAGTCCTTATTCACCCTCTCGGTTTGACCATTGGTCTGAGGATGGTAAGCCGTGGAAAACTTTAACTTGACTTGGAGGGCTTGACACAAACTTCGCCAAAATTTGGCTACAAATTGTACTCCACGATCCGAGATGATCTCTTCAGGAAGACCGTGAAGTCGGAAGATCTCTTGTATAAACACTTGAGCCAACTTGGAAGCTGACGGAAGACCGGTGAGAGGGATGAAATGTGCCATCTTGGTGAACCGGTCAACTACCACCCAGATGGTATTAAACTTGTTGCAGATAGGTAGATCGGAAACAAAGTCCATCGACAAATGGGTCCAAGGTCGACGGGGAACAGATAATGGAACCAGTTGCCCCGCAGGCGACTGGCGGGAGACTTTGTGTTGGGCACACTTTGGGCAGGAGGCAATAAATTCCATAACGTCCTTCTTCAGAGTTGGCCACCAGTAGGACCTAGAAATAAATTCAAGGGTTTTCTGAATGCCTGTATGTCCAGAAAAACGGGAAGCATGGGCCCAATGCATGAGCTTCTTCCTTAGAACTGGCTTAACAAAACTTTTCCCTGGTGGAGGCGTAGAGTCCATCCCTACCGTGGAGAATGCCAACGGATTAATAATAGGATGCTTGTCTGCAGACTCTGACTCATTTTCTTGCTCCCATGAGCGGGAAAGGGCATCGGCCTTACGATTCTGAGAACCCGGACAGAACTGGAGTTTAAAGTCAAACCTAGAGAAGAAAAGTGCCCATCTGGCCTGACGAGGATTCAGACATTGTGCGCCTTTGAGATATAAAAGATTTTTGTGGTCGGTAAGTATGGTGATTGAGTGGGAAGCTCCCTCCAACAGGTATCTCCACTCCTCCAGAGCGAGCTTGATGGCTAGCAACTCCTGATCGCCAATGGCATAGTTGCGCTCAGCTGGGGAGAACTTCCGGGAGAAGAAACTGCAAGGATGTAGATGTCCATCTTTGGCCCTCTGGGATAACACTGCTCCTACTCCAACGGAGGAGGCATCTACCTCTAAGATAAAAGGAGAGTCGGTGTCGGGCTGTTTCAGAACTGGTGCAGAGATGAACCGTTGCTTCAGAAGGTGAAAGGCCTGTGTAGCTTCCTCGGACCACTTGGACGGATTAGCACCTTTCTTGGTTAATGCAGTGATAGGCGCCACAATGGTGGAAAAGTCTCGTATAAATTTTCTATAATAATTGGCGAACCCTAAGAACCTCTGGACCCCTTTGAGGCTTAAGGGTATAGGCCAATTCTGGATTGCTTGGAGTTTCTCAGGATCCATCTCTAGTCCGGAACCGGACACAATGTAACCTAGAAACGGAATGGTTTTAACTTCAAACACACACTTCTCCAATTTACAATAGAGGTGATTGACACGGAGACGGGAAAGAACCTCTTTTACCCAGAAACGATGATCTTCGAGATTATTAGCAAAGATGAGGATGTCGTCTAGATAAACCACGACATGGCGGTACAAGATGTCCCTGAAAATCTCATTCACGAAGTGCTGGAAGACTGCTGGAGCGTTGCTCAATCCGAAGGGCATGACGAGGTACTCATAATGTCCGTCACGGGTGTTAAAGGCGGTCTTCCACTCATCACCCTCACGGATTCGGATGAGATTGTAGGCACCCCTCAAGTCCAGCTTTGTGAAAATAGTTGCACCACTAACTCTATCAAAGAGCTCGGTAATCAGGGGTAAAGGGTATCGGTTCTTGACGGTAATGTCGTTCAGACCTCTGTAGTCGATGCACGGACGCAGACCACTGTCTTTCTTCTTAACGAAGGAGAAGCCTGCGCCGGCTGGAGAAGAAGATGGTCGGATGAAACCCTTCGCCAGGTTCTCTTTGATGTACTCTTCCATGGAGTGTGTCTCAGGCAGAGACAACGGGTAAGTTCGGCCTCGCGGTGGAACCTTCCCTGGAATGAGGTCGATTGGGCAGTCCCATTCTCTATGAGGAGGAAGGATATCAGCAGAGGCTTTACTGAACACGTCCGTGAAGTCTTGATATGGAGGAGGCGGAACATCAGATGACCTGGGGAAGGAAGAACAAACAGGAAGAACTTTGGCTAAACAAGTCTCAGCACAGGAGGGACCCCATGCCAGTATTTGCGTAGTCGTCCAGTCAATTGATGGGTTGTGGAGACGGAGCCATGGAAGGCCTAAAACCACTGGATGTGTGGCTCTTGGAATCACTAAAAAAGAAATATACTCAGAATGAAGAACTCCCACTCTCAGACGAACTGGAAGAGTCCTTAAGGAAATGACTGCGTCAAAAATCTTGCTGCCATCCACGGCAGTCAAAGAGATGGACGAGGACAGTCTCTCGGTGGGTAGGGACCACCGTTTAACATAAGCTTCGGTTATGAAATTCCCAGCTGCTCCGGAATCAAGGAGGGCAATGACGTTCCTGTAACGTTGAGCAATTTGGAGCGACACTGGGAGGTTACAGTCATGAGGAGATGGAGAGGAGATCATTACTCCTAGCCGGCCCTCTCCTTGGCGAGCTAGGATCTGGAGTTTCCCGGACGTTTGGGACAGGCATTGATAGTGTGCGACGGAGCTGCACAGTAGAGACAGAGAGACTCAGAGAGACGTCTTCGGCGCTCAGCGGGAGATAGACGGGAACGACTAATTTGCATAGGCTCATCCTTGGATGGAGATGGTTGACGAGGAGGAGGAGCAGAAGATTTAGGAGTAGATGATCTTCCTCGCTCGGTTGCTCTCTCTCTGAAACGTAGATCAACCTTCGTGCAAAGAGAAATTAGCTCATCCAACTTAGAGGGCAAGTCTCTGGTAGCTAACTCATCCTTGATGTGTTCTGATAAGCCATGCCAGAATGCAGCATACAGGGCCTCGTCGTTCCATGCCAGTTCGGATGCCAGGATTTTAAACTGTATAAGATACTGTCCCACAGTACGTGTTCCCTGGCGTAAACGGAGAATCTCAGATGAAGCAGATGTTATCCGGCCTGGCTCGTCGAAGATGCGCCTGAATGTAGCTACAAAGTCAGTATAGGAGGATAGCAGGGGATCAGACTTCTCCCATAAAGGTGATGCCCAGTCAAGGGCTGAGCCACTGAGAAGGGAGATGATATAGGCAATTTTGGTACGGTCACTGAAGAAATTGCCAGGTAGAAGCTCAAAGTGGATTTCACATTGATTGAGAAATCCCCTGCAGAACCTTGGAGATCCATCAAATTTTGCTGGCGTTGGAAGATGAAGATGTGGACTGGAAATTGGTAAGGTGGGTGGGGTTACAGCTGGTGTCACTGTAGTGGACGCACCGGACGTGCCAGGTCCACGGAGGGTCGTTTGAATCCCATCCAGCCGTGTAGAGAGATCCTGGAGACAGCGGATGATGTGGCCCTGTGCAGCCTCCTGATGTTCAAGTCGGGCTGCCAGTTCTTGCATCGGCCTGGCCGCTTGATCCTGGTCATTAGGTCAGTGCTTACTGTCACAACTGAGGGCCTGAGCTGACGGGAGGCAGCCTCAGTTGTAGGGGCTGAGATGTAACGGAACCTGGGAGGTTGTATCAGACCCCTAGACATGTAAGTAACATGTAGAATAACTGCCCGAAGGCGTGACCACGACAACCAGGATAAAAGTCAATGATGTTTATTATGACAAACTCCGTAACACAGCAGCAGTAAAAGGAAACATAAAAGTCAACAGAGGATAAATACAATTCCAGGGTACTACAGGGTGGCAAGGGCCACAGGCACTGGTAGTGTGAGACAGTTCTTATAATCTTCTAGTTGGAAAGTCCTTACCAGGCCTGACTGCAGCAATGCAGAGAACCCAGGATCGTACCAGCTGATGTTCCAGGAAAGGCTGGGCTGCTGAAGGTAAAACGGCTGCTGTGGATACTGGCTGGAACCAGACTGTTGTTGGTACGGAGTGGATACTGGCTGGAACCAGTTAAATAATAAACGAACTTGAGAGCGATGAAATAATAATGAAGTTTGGAGTTTGAGAGCGGTGAAATAATAATACCGGTGGAGAGTGGTAAACTGCAGAAAGGACACCGGCCCTTTAAGAGAAGCTGTACACTGCTGGAAGCTGGGCTGGAAGCAGGTGATTGTTGTAGCTGGAAACAGGTGAGTCCAGAATGGATCGGAGAGTCAGGCTACACCGCAGATGGAATGCTGGTGCGGGTCTCTATAGCAGAAGTCTGGAGACAGGAGCTGGAACCTGGAAGACAACCACAGGAGAGAGACAAACTGGAACTAGGTTAGACAACCAAAGCACTGACGCCTTCCTTGCTCAGGCACAGCATACTTATACCTGCAGCAAGGAAGGGGTTGGCTAGGCAATTATGCAAATCAACAATACAGACAGCAGATTGGTGGAAATGATCAGATGACAAAATCCAAGATGGCTGCACCCATGCAGACACTTGGAGGGAAGTTTGGTTTGTAATCCATGTGAGAATTGAAACAGCAATGGCGGCGCCGGCCACAGGAGACAGGAGACGCCAGACTGATGATTGCACATCTAAACCATGCGGGCACAGCGGAGGCCGCGGCTGACGTAATCGCCACTCTGACACTCTGCATGCAGGAACTCAGGGACAGTGGTGGAGGCCGCGGGGAACGCCATTCCAGATGTTACATGGCGCCGCGGTGACCGCGTCTCAGAGTGACAGGAGAGGAGGCAGGAATGTGGACATCAGTGTAACGGATGGGATCCGGTCCTGGAACGCTGAGCCAGCCTCAGGAGGCATCTGAAGGGTAAGTAATGGCGTCCAGATACCCGGATCGTGACAATAAGGAGTAGGGTAAAAATACTTACCATGATCTGTTGGGATCCCGCAGTCGGCATTTTTGACTGTCGGTAGGGCCCGACTGGTTATCTGGCCGATACCCTGATCCTGATGGGCCTGTCCGGCCACACAAAGACTTGGGCTGGCCTCCCAGCTCCGCCTCCCTGCACTCTGCTCAGCCGCCCAGCAATTAGAGAGATGGGGTCATGTCACAATGCCATGCCCGATGAGCCGTGGCCACACCCCCTTGTTGTGCATTACTCACAGTAATATGCCGGGGCTGCTCACAGCCCCAGTCCATCCCTAGCTGTCAAGATCCCGACTGCTGGAATTTTGTACCCAATCCTCATGCGGCATCAGCATATTTTCACATCGCTACTGCATCCAAAGACGCTGCAGCGCCGATCTCTGAAACAGACCCAAAGACACGGCGGCTGTCTCTATATTTATATCACTGATTCAGGACCAAAGACACGGCAGCTGTCACTATACTGTCCATCTCTGAATCAGGCCCAAAGACACGGCAGCTGTCGCTATACTGTCCATCTCTGAATCATTTCCAAAGAAATGACAGCTCTCTGTATACTGTACTTCCGTCTCTGAATCATGGCCAAAGACACGGCGGCTGTCGCTATACCGTCCATCTCTGAATCAGGTCCAAAGACCCGGCAGCTGTCCCTATACCGTCCATCTCTGAATCATGGCCAAAGACACGGCGGTTGTTGCTATACCGTCCATCTCTGAATCAGGCCCAAAGACACGGCGGCTGTCACCAACCGTCCATCTCTGAATCAGGTCCAAAGACCCGGCAGCTGTCGCTATACCGTCCATCTCTGAATCAGGCCCAAAGACACGGCGGCTGTCACTATACTGTCCATCTCTGAATCAGGCCTTAAGACACGCCGGCTGCCGCTATACTGTCCATCTCTGAATCAGGCCCAAAGACATGGCGGCTGTCACTATACCGTCCATCTCTGAATCAGGCCCAAAGACCCGGCAGCTGTCCCTATACCGTCCATCTCTGAATCAGGTCCAAAGACCCGGCAGCTGTCGCTATACCGTCCATCTCTGAATCAGGCCCAAAGACACGGCGGCTGTCACTATACTGTCCATCTCTGAATCAGGCCTTAAGACACGCCGGCTGCCGCTATACTGTCCATCTCTGAATCAGGCCCAAAGACACGGCGGCTGTCACTATACCGTCCATCTCTGAATCAGGCCCAAAGACCCGGCAGCTGTCACTATACCGTCCATCTCTGAATCAGGCCCAAAGACACGCCGGCTGTCGCTATACCGTCCATCTCTGATTCAGGCCCAAAGACACAGCAGCTGTCGCTATACTGTCTGTCTCTGAATCATGCCCAAAGACACGGCAGCTGTCGCTATACTGTCCATCTCTGAATCAGTCCCAAAGACACGGCAGCTGTCGCTATACTGTCCATCTCTGAATCAGGCCCAAAGACACGGTGGCTGTCACTATACCGTCCATCTCTGAATCATGCCCAAAGACACGCCGGCTGTCGCTATACCGTCCATCTCTAAATCAGGCCCAAAGACACTCCGGCTGTCGCTATACCGTCCATCTCTAAATCAGGCCCAAAGACACTCCGGCTGTCGCTATACCATCCATCTCTGATTCAGGCCCAAAGACACAGCAGCTGTCGCTATACTGTCTGTCTCTGAATCATGCCCAAAGACACGGCGGCTGTCGCTATACTGTCCATCTCTGAACAGGCCCAAAGACACGGCAGCTGTAGCTATACCGTCCATCTCTGAATCAGGCGCAAAGACAAGGCGGGTGTCGCTATACTGTCCATCTCTAAATCATGCCCAAAGACACAGCAGCTGTCACTATACTGTCCATCTCTGAATCAGGCCCAAAGACACGCCGGCTGTCGCTATACTGTCCATCTCTGAATCAGGCCCAAAGACACGCCGGCTGTCACTATACCGTCCATCTCTGAATCAGGCCCAAAGACACGGCGGCTGTCGCTATACCTTCCATCTCTGAATCAGGCCCAAAGACACGGCGGCTGTCGCTATACCTTCCATCTCTGAATCAGGCCCAAAGACACGCTGGCTGTCGCTATACCTTCCATCTCTGAATCAGGCCCAAAGACACGGCGGCTGTCGCTATACCGTCCATCTCTGAATCATGCCCAAAGACACGCCGGCTGTCGCTATACCGTCCATCTCTGAATCAGGCCCAAAGACACAGCAGCTGTCGCTATACCGTCCATCTCTGAATCAGGCCCAAAGACACGGCGGCTGTCGCTATACCGTCCATCTCTGAATCATGCCCAAAGACACGCCGGCTGTCGCTATACTGTCCATCTCTGAATCAGGCCCAAAGACACGGCGGCTGTCGCTATACCGTCCATCTCTGAATCATGCCCAAAGACACGCCGGTTGTCGCTATACTGTCCATCTCTGAATCAGGCCCAAAGACACGGCGGCTGTCGCTATACCGTCCATCTCTGAATCATGCCCAAAGACACGCCGGCTGTCGCTATACCGTCCATCTCTGAATCAGGCCCAAAGACAAGGTGGCTGCCGCTATACCTTCCATCTCTGAATCATGCCCAAAGACACGCCGGTTGTCGCTATACCGTCCATCTCTGAATCAGGCCCAAAGACACGGCAGCTGTCGCTATACTGTCCATCTCTGAATCAGGCCAAAGACACAGCAGCTGTCGCTATACTGTCCATCTCTGAATCAGGCCCAAAGACACGGCGGCTGTCGCTATACCGTCCATCTCTGAATCAGGCCCAAAGACACGCCGGCTGTCGCTATACTGTCCATCTCTGAATCAGGCCCAAAGACACGGCAGCTGTCGCTATACTGTTAATCTCTGAATCAGGCCCAAAGACACGGCAGCTGTCACTATACCGTCCATCTCTAAATCAGGCCCAAAGACACAGCAGCTATCGCTATACTGTCCATCTCTGAATCATGCCCAAAGACACAGCAGCTATCGCTATACTGTCCATCTCTGAATCATGCCCAAAGACACAGCAGCTATCGCTATACCGTCCATCTCTGAATCAGGCCCAAAGACACGGTGGCTATCGCTATACCGTCCATCTCTGAATCAGGCCCAAAGACACAGCAGCTGTCGCTATACTGTCCATCTCTGAATCAGGCCCAAAGACAAGGCGGCTGTCGCTATACCGTCCATCTCTAAATCATGCTCAAAGACACAGCAGCTGTCGCTATACTGTCCATCTCTGAATCAGGCCCAAAGACACGGCAGCTGTCGCTATACCGTCCATCTCTGAATCAGGCCCAAAGACACGGTGGCTATCGCTATACCGTCCATCTCTGAATCAGGCCCAAAGACACAGCAGCTGTCGCTATACTGTCCATCTCTGAATCAGGCCCAAAGACAAGGCGGCTGTCGCTATACCGTCCATCTCTAAATCATGCTCAAAGACACGCCGGCTGTCGCTATACCGTCCATCTCTGAATCATGCCCAAAGACAAGGCGGCTGTCGCTATACTGTCCATCTCTAAATCATGCCCAAAGACACAGCAGCTGTCACTATACTGTCCATCTCTGAATCAGGTCCAAAGACACGGTAGCTGTCGCTATACTGTCCATCTCTGAATCAGGCCCAAAGACACAGCAGCTGTCGCTATACTATCCATCTCTGAATCAGGCCCAAAGACACGCCGGCTGTCGCTATACCGTCCATCTCTGAATCAGGCCCAAAGACACGCCGGCTGTCGCTATACCGTCCATCTCTGAATCAGGCCCAAAGACACGCTGGCTGTCGCTATACCGTCCATCTCTGAATCAGGCCCAAAGACACGCCGGCTGTCGCTATATCGTCCATCTCTGAATCAGGCCCAAAGACACGCCGGCTGTCGCTATACCGTCCATCTCTAAATCAGGCCCAAAGACCCGGCAGCTGTCACTATACCGTCCATCTCTGAATCATGCCCAAAGACACAGCAGCTGTCGCTATACTGTCCATCTCTGAATCATGCCCAAAGACACAGCAGCTGTCGCTATACTGTCCATCTCTAAATCAGGTCCAAAGACAAGGCGGCTGTCACTATACTGTCCAGCTCTGATTCAGGTCCAAAGACACGCCGGCTGTCACTATACCGTCCATCTCTAAATCAGGCCCAAAGACACGCCGGCTGTCGCTATACCGTCCATCTCTGAATCAGGCCCAAAGACACTCCGGCAGTCGGTATACTGTCCATCTCTGAATCAGGCCCAAAGACACGCCGGCTGTCGCTATACCGTCCATCTCTGAATCAGGCCCAAAGACACTCCGGCAGTCGGTATACTGTCCATCTCTGAATCAGGCCCAAAGACACGGCGGCAGTCGGTATACTGTCCATCTCTGAATCACGCCCAAAATGTTGTTATTGCGATATTTAGCAAAAAGTTATTGAATTACTGTAAGTAGAGTGTGCTTCCCTGTCATCCTTAGGGTCAGTTATGTGGCGGTGGGCAGCAGGGGCGGATTTACACATCAGGCAGCCCTAGGCACAACGTTACTGGTCGCCCCCCACAATGTTAGACCGGTCCTGATGACTCCAGTATTTACAAAAATAAGATTTTAAACCTACCGGTAAATCTTTTTCTCCTAGTCCGTAAGGACCATGGGGTATAGACGGGCTCCGCAGGAGACATGGGCAATATAAAGAACTTTTAGTATGGGTGTGCACTGGCTCCTCCCTCTATGCCCCTCCTCCAGACTTCAGTTAGAAAACTGTGCCCAGAGGAGATGGACAATTCGAGGAAAGGATTTTGCAAATCTAAGGGCAAGGGGGGTCATTCCGAGTTGTTCGCTAGGTAAAAATCTTCGCATTGCAGCGATTTTCCGCTTAATGCGCATGCGCAATGTCCGCACTGCGACTGCGCCAAGTAAATTTGCTATGCAGTTAGGAATTTTACTCACGGCTTTTTCATCGTTCTGTTGATCGTAATTTGATTGACAGGAAATGGGTGTTACTGGGCGGAAACAGGCCTTTTTATGGGCGTGTGGGAAAAAACGCTACCGTTTCCGGAAAAAACGCAGGAGTGGCCGGAGAAACGGGGGAGTGTCTGGGCGAACGCTGGGTGTGTTTGTGACGTCAAACCAGGAACGACAAGCACTGAAATGATCGCAGATGCCGAGTAAGTCTGGAGCTACTCAGAAACTGCTACGAGGTGTGTAATCGCAATATTGCGAATACATCGTTCGCAATTTTAAGATGCTAAGATTCACTCCCAGTAGGCGGCGGCTTAGCATGAGCAAATCTGCTAAAATCCGCTTGCGAGCGAACAACTCGGAATGACCCCCAAGATTCCTACCAGCCCACACCAATCATACCATATAACCTGGAATATACGTAACCAGTTAACAGTATGAACAAAACACAGCATCAGTCAAAGACCGATCTCAACTGTAACATAACTCTTATGTAAGCAACAACTATATACAAGTCTTGCAGAGTAAGTCCGCACTGGGACGGGCGCCCAGCATCCTCTACGGACTAGGAGAAAAAGATTTACCAGTAGGTTTAAAATCTTATTTTCCCAGACGTCCTAGAGGATGCTGGGGACTCCGTAAGGACCATGGGGTTTATACCAAAGCTCCAAACCGGGCGGGAGAGTGCGGATGACTCTGCAGCACCGATTGAGCAAACGCGAGGTCCTCATCAGCCAGGGAATCAAACTTGTAGAATTTAGCAAAAGTGTTTGAACCCGACCAAGTAGCTGCTCGGCACAACTGTAAAGCCGAGACGCCTCGGGCAGCCGCCCAAGAAGAGCCCACCTTCCTAGTGGAATGGGCCTTTACCGAATTTGGTAACGGCAATCCAGCCGTAGAATGAGCCTGCTGAATCATGTTACAAATCCAGCGAGCAATAGTCTGCTTTGAAGCAGGCGCGCCAACTTTGTTGGCTGCATACAGGACAAACAGAGCCTCTGTTTTCCTAACTCTAGCCGTCCTGGCTACATAAATCTTTAAGGCCCTGACTACATCCAGGGACTTGGAGTCCTCCAAGTCACTCGTAGCCACAGGTACCACAATGGGTTGGTTCATATGAAATGAAGACACCACCTTAGGCAAAAATTGTGGACGAGTCCTCAACTCTGCTCTATCCACATGAAAAATCAAGTAGGGGCTCTTGCAAGACAAGGCCGCCAATTCAGACACCCGCCTTGCGGAAGCCAAGGCTAATAACATGACCACCTTCCAGGTGAGAAATTTTAATTCCACCGTTTGAAGGGGTTCAAACCAGTGTGATTTAAGGAACTGTAACACCATGTTAAGGTCCCATGGTGCCACTGGGGGCACAAAAGGAGGCTGGATGTGCAGTACTCGCTTTACAAAAGTCTGGACTTCTGGGAGAGAAGCCAATTCCTTCTGAAAGAATATAGATAGGGCCGAAATCTGTACTTTAATTGAGCCTAGCTTCAGGCCCATATCCACTCCCATCTGTAGGAAGTGGAGAAAACGGCCCAGATGGAAATCTTCCGTAGGAGCTTTCCTGGTTTCACACCAAGAGACATACTTCCTCCAAATACGGTGATAATGTTTCGCCGTCACCTCCTTCCTAGCCTTTATCAGAGTAGGTATGACTTCCTCTGGAATACCTTTCCCAGTTAGGATTCGGCGTTCAACCGCCATGCCGTCAAACGTAACCGGGGTAAGTCTTGGAACATGCAGGGCCCCTGCTGCAACAGGTCCTCCCTGAGAGGAAGAGGCCAAGGATCTTCTGTGAGCATTTCCTGAAGATCTGAGTACCAGGCCCTTCGAGGCCAGTCTGGAACAATTAGTATTGTCTGTATTCTTTTGCGTCTTATGATCCTCAATATTTTTGGGATGAGAGGAAGAGGAGGAAACACATAGACCGACTGAAACACCCATGGTGTCACCAGGGCGTCTACTGCTACTGCCTGAGGGTCCCTTGACCTGGCACAATACCTCCGAAGCTTCTTGTTGAGCCGTGACGCCATCATGTCTATTTGAGGAATTCCCGAGAGACCCGTTATCTCTGCAAAGACCTCTTGATGAAGTCCCCACTCTCCTGGATGGAGATCGTGTCTGCTGAGGAAGTCTGCTTCCCAGTTGTCCACTCCCGGAATGAAGAGAGCTGACAGAGCGCTTATGTGATTTTCCGCCCATCGAAGAATCCTGGTGGCTTCCGCCATCGCGACTCTGCTCCTTGTCCCGCCTTGGCGGTTTACATGAGCCACGGCTGTGACATTGTCTGATTGAATCAGAACCGGTAGGTTGCAAAGAAGATTCTCCGCTTGCCGAAGGCCGTTGTAAATGGCCCTTATTTCCAGCACGTTGATGTGCAGACAAGCCTCCTGGCTTGACCATATTCCCTGAAAATATCTTCTTTGCTTGACTGCTCCCCACCCTCGGAGGCTCGCATCCGTGGTTACCAGAACCCAGTCCTGAATGCCGAACCTGCGACCCTCTAGAAGGTGAGCACTGTGCAGCCACCATAGTAGAGATACTCTGGCCCTGGGGGACAGTGTTATTTTCTGATGTATCTGTAGATGGGACCCGGACCACTTGTCCAGAAGGTCCCACTGAAAAGTCCTCGCATGAAACCTGCCGAAGGGGATGGCCTCGTAGGCTGCCACCATTTTTTCCAGAACTCGAGTACATTGATGAACTGACACTCTTTTTGGCTTTAGCAGGTCTCGGACCATGTTCTGGAGATCCTGGGCTTTTTCTGACAGGAGAAAAACCTTCTTCCGTTCCGTGTCCAGAAGCATGCCTGGAAACGATAGTCGAGTCGTTGGAACCAATTGTGACTTTGGCAGATTGAGAATCCAACCGTGCTGTTGGAGCGCTCTCAGGGAGAGCGACACATTCTTCAGCAATTCATCTCTTGATCTCGCCTTTATCAGGAGATCGTCCAAGTATGGGATAATTGTGACTCCTTGCTTGCGCAGGAGCACCATCATTTCCGCCATCACCTTGGTGAAAATCCTCGGGGCCGTGGAAAGCCCAAACGGCAATGTCTGAAACTGGTAATGACAGTCCTGTACAGCGAACCTCAGGTACTCCTGATGAGAGGGATATATGGGGACATGAAAGTATGCATCCTTTATGTCTAGTGACACCATAAAATCCCCCCCCTTCCAGGCTGGATATTACAGCTCGGAGCGATTCCATCTTGAATTTGAATTTTTTCAAGTACAAGTTCAGGGGTTTTAAATTTAAAATGGGTCTGACCGAACCATCCGGCTTCGGGACCACAAACAGGGTCGAATAATACCCTTTTCCTTGTTGGGCCAGGGGAACCCTGACAATCACTTGCTGCTGGCACAGCGTTTGAATTGCAGCTAACACTACTTCCCTCCCTTGGGGAGAAGCTGGTAAGGCCGACTTGAAAAATCGGCGAGGGGGCACCTCTTCGAATTCCAGCTGGTAGCCCTGGGAAACAATTTCCATCGCCCAAGGATCCACGTCTGACCGAACCCAGACCTGGCTGAAGAGTCAAAGGCATGCCCCCACCGGTGCGGACTCCCTTAGGGGAGCCCCAGCGTCATGCGGTTGATTTTGTAGAAGCCGGGGAGGACTTCTGCCCCTGGGAACTAGCCGCAGCAGGTGTTCTTTTTCCTCTACCCTTACCTCTGGCAAGGAAGGAGGAGCCCCGACCTCTTCTGGACTTTTGCGACCGAAAGGACTGCATCTGATACTGTGGAGTTTTCTTTTGCTGTTGGGGAACAAAAGGCAAAAAGGTAGATTTACCCGCGGTAGCTGTGGAAACCAGGTCCGCGAGCTCCTCCCCAAACAACACTTCACCCTTGAAAGGTAAAACCTCCATATGCTTTTTTGAGTCCGCATCACCCGTCCATCGTCGGGTCCATAAGGCTCGTCTCGCAGAAATAGCCATGGCATTGGCTCTAGAACCCAGCAGTCCAATGTCTCTTTGAGCGTCCCTCATATACAAGACCGCGTTCTTAATATGGGCCAACGTTAGTAAAATGGTATCCCTGTCCAGGGTATCAAGGTCAGCTGACAAGGTATCTGTCCAAGCTGCAACTGCGCTACATACCCATGCCGACGCAATTGCCGGCCTGAGCAAAGCACCAGTATGTATATAAATAGACATTAACGTAGTCTCCTGCCTGCGGTCAGCAGGATCCTTGAGGGCCGCCGTGTCCGGAGACGGCAGCGCCACCTTCTTAGACAGGCGTGTTAAAGCCTTGTCCACCCTGGGAGAGGATTCCCAACGTATCCTGTCCTGCGTAGGGAAAGGATACGCCATAATAACCCTTTTGGGAATCTGCAGTCTCTTATCTGGAGTTTCCCAAGCTTTTTCAAATAACTCATTAAGTTCATGGGACGGGGGAAAGTTTACTACAGGCTTCTTCCCCTTAAACATGTGTACCCTCGTGTCGGGAACAGATGGTTCATCAGTGATATGCAAAACATCTTTTATTGCAATAATCATACACTGAATACTTTTTGTCACCCTAGGGTGCAACCTTGCTTCATCGTAGTCGACACTGGAGTCAGACTCCGTGTCGGTATCCGTGTCTACTATCTGTGACAAGGGACGTTTCTGAGACCCGGAAGGGCCCTGTGACTAGGTCCAATCTGTGGATTGACCCCCTGTTGTCTCCCAGGACTCAGCTTTGTCCAGTCTCATTGGAATGATGCTACACTTGCATTTAACATATGCCACATATCCATCCACTCCTGAGTCGGCATCGCCGACGGGGACTCACCATTCATCTGCTCCACCTCCTCCTTGGACGAGCCTCCTGCTTCAAACATGCCGACACGCATGTACCGACACCCCACACATACCGGGATATAACTATAAGGGGACAATTCCCCACCAAGGCCCTTTGGAGAGACAGAGAGAGAGTATGCCAGCACACACCCATCGCCCACTGACACTGGAAATTTACCAGATAGCGCTTTTACGTTATTATAATAACCTATACACTCACTGCGGCAATAATTGTGCCCCCCTCCTCTTTTTTAGCCCTCTGGTCTGAGTTCAGCAGGGGAAAGTCCGGGGAGCCAGCGTCTCTGCAGCTTCTGTGGAGAAAATGGCGCTGGTTAGTGCTGAGGGATCAAGCTCCACCCCCTCCAGCGGCGGGCTTTGGTCCCGCTTAATTTACAAAAAATGGCGGGGGTTCATGGATTTACTGCCTCCGCAGTCTTATACCTCCCAATATGCCAGTCCCGAGGTTTATTGCTGCCCAGGGCGCCCCCCCCCCCCCCTGCGCCCTGCACCCATCTGTGCCTGCACTGTGTGTGTGTTGTGGGAGCAATGGCGCGCAGCGGTAACGCTTACCTCAGTGAAGATCTGAAGTCTTCTGCCGCCTTGAAGTTTTCTTTTCTTCTAATACTCACCCGGCTTCTATCTTCCGGCTCTGCGAGGAGGACGGCGGCGCGGCTCCGGGACGAACGGCAGGGTGAGACCTGCTTTCCGACTCCCTCTGAAGCTAATGGTGTTCAGTAGCCCAAGAAGCAGAGCCTATCAGTTAAGTAGGTCTGCTTCTCTCTCCTCAGTCCCACGATGCAGGGAGCCTGTTGCCAACAGTGCTCCCTGAAAATAAAAAACCTAACAAAATTCTTTAATCAGAGAAACTCAGGAGAGCTCCTCTGTAATGCACCCTATCTCCTCTGGGCACAAAATCTAACTGAGGTCTGGAGGAGGGGCATAGAGGGAGGAGCCAGTGCACACCCATACTAAAAGTTCTTTATAGTGCCCATGTCTCATGCGGAGCCCGTCTATACCCCATGGTCCTTACGGAGTCCCAGCATCCTCTAGGACGTAAGAGAAAATAGGGGGAAAAAAATCACCTCATCAAGCCAGCCTCTCACGCAGGGGACATGTTCCGCTGCCCACGATAAGTGTTCCCTAAGAATGTGCCTCATGTTCCTGCTGGGAAATCCACCACTGGTGGGCAGGGTTGCACGTCTTTCAGTCCACACATTGTACAATTGGCAGCCACCAGCACTAGTCTTTGCTTATCATATAAACAATAAATAATGTGATTTTATAGTGGACCACCCACCAATGGCACCCCCGCAGGTGGGGATCGCTGGGTAGACTATGGCTGTAGTTGTGATACAACTGGAATATCCATTCATTACATCAATATGGCTGTGATTTCATACAAGATGCAGTTATACAGCACATATAAGCTTAATACATGCCTGCTGACTCTCAGAAATAGGGTTGGTATTGGGAGACCGGTGTATGGGATCCTGGAGGTCACCGTAGCAACCGCGGCATCCCAGTCCCCAGATTGCCGGCGGGGGAAGGGGGGAGCACATGGAAGCCCCTTGTGGGCTCGCTGCCTTCGCCACAGGTTTGAGTGGGAATAGTTCCTGTTAGTTGGCATGCCGACTGTCGGGCTTGGCAGAGATCAGGATTCTGGCGTCGGTATAGTGACGGCGGGATCCTGACCGTCGGTCACATGACTACATCCCCAGTAATAGTAGTATTGTCCATGTCACCTCAGAGAGTCTATTAATCCCCCTGAGGCCGGCTCAGGTGGACAAACACAATGGGCAGGATGTAGGAAACGTAAAAATGCGGCCAAACCTTCAAAAATGCCATTTCCGGAGGTTTGGCCACGTACCGCATATGCACTAAGCCCTGGTATGCGATAGATTCTGGATCTTGAATGTGATGGGCAATCCTATCTTCAGAGACAGCTAAAGGCATTAAGATGCTAGAAAATATCAGAGTGCAGTATATGTTTAATACACAGTGATGCTTCTGGTAATACATGTAGCGTTAGTGCCTCCATCATTAGAGCAGCACGTATCTTGTAATTAAGGCCCCTTGCATTTGGTCAGTGAGGTTCGATTGCAAGTTAAGTCAGTGATGGAGGAGAGAAGATAACGACACTGTGATGTTAGTGTATTAGAATGCTTAATATTTGTAGACACTCCCTTACTAATCTGTGTAAGCCTGAATCTTCAGTGATGGTCCCTGGGACCAGGGGGATGCTGGAAAGTGGGTGGTTCAGTGTGCAGTGTGCCTGGAGTTGGTGATGGAATAAAAACAGCACAGCAGTGAACTCACATGTCTCTGTATCCTTATGACTGGATTTACAAACATATGAACAAAACATGGTGTCAGAAGAAG
The DNA here is from genome assembly GCF_028390025.1 of Pseudophryne corroboree. NCBI lineage: Eukaryota > Metazoa > Chordata > Amphibia > Anura > Myobatrachidae > Pseudophryne > Pseudophryne corroboree. The sequence continues at coordinate 463,312,045 of NC_086452.1, read as the reverse complement.
TTTAACTTGGACTGCTAGTGCTTTCAGAGTGTGAAAGAATCCTGCAGCAGTCTGTGGCTATGATACTCAGTGTCTGCAAAGCCTGCTGTGTGCTCCTCTCTTCAAACAGTGAGTAACCATGGATAAACTAGCTCCTCCAACCGGCATGCTGATGTCTGGTAACTTGTCTAAAAACTGGAAAAGATTTAAGCAAAGGTTTAATATGTGCTATCTTCTATAATGCAAAAGTTTGAAGATTACTTTGTGCCAAGGAAAAATGTGACATATGAAAGATATGTTTTTCACATGTGATCAGAAGTCTGGAGATGGATTTGATCAGTATGTTACAGAGCTGCAATCACTCAGTAAAACCTGTGAGTTTGGTGATTTAAAGGATTCACTGATTAGAGATCGTATTGTCTATGGAATACCTGATAATGGACTCAGAGAGAGATTGCTGAGAGAGCAAGACCTAACACTAGACAAGGCAGTGACTATGTGTAGATCTGCAGAAATAACTAGATTTCAAGCCAAAACGTTACACAAGGAAGTTGATGCTGATGTACATGTAGTGCAGAAGACAGAGCCAAGCAAACCTCCATTCTCAAGAATGAAGCAGTCTAAGCCACAGTCTAATAAGGAAATGTGTAGTAGATGTGGAAATGCTCACAATCCTAAAATGTGCCCGGCTTATGGTAAAACCTGCATGAAATGTGGTAGACTTAATCACTTTGCCAAATGCTGTAAAATTAAAAGTGAAACCAAAGTGCATGCTATTAAACAAACAGAGGAATTCTTTGTGGATTGCATTGAACTTTGCAGTGCAGATAAGAAAGAATGGATTGTCCCTTTAACTGTGAACAAGATTGTCATTCCCTTTAAGCTTGATACTGGCGTGCAGGTGAATTTAATATTGTTTCAAGACTATAAGACTTTTAGAGTAAAACCTAAAATTCATCCAGCCAAAGTGTAAGTTACAGGGTACACTGGGGAGGAAATTCCTGTGAAAGGTACATGCTTAGTGACACTGAAATATAAGGGACAACAGTTTAAAACATCTCTACTGATTGTGGATAAAAATGTGCAACCGATTCTAGGATTAAGTTCCTGTGAGAAACTAAGCTTGCTAAAGAAAGTTTTTATGGTGACATCACAAGTAGAAGATGACTGCAAATCGATGTTTACAGAATACAGAGACTTGTTTGAAGGTCTAGGTTGTTTGCCTGGAGAGCATAAAATAAATATAGACACGCAAGTTTCTTCAGTGATACACCCCTGTAGAAAAGTGCCGTTTGCGCTGAGAGAAAAACTGAAACAAGACTTAAATCGCATGGAAGCCTTGGGTGTGATACAGAAAGTTGATGAGCCTACTGAATGGGTAAGCTCCTTAGTAATTGTTGAAAAGAAAAATGGACAACTCAGAATATGTCTAGACCCCAGAGATTTAAACAAAGCTATTAAACGAGAACATTTCAAACTACCAACCAGAGATGAAATCATGTCGCAATTTGCGGGAGCAAAATAGTTCAGTAAATTGGACGCATCTTCAGGATTCTGGCAAATGAAGCTAGATGAGGCCAGCTCAAAGCTTTGTACATTTAATACACCAGAAGGGCGATACAGATTTCTTCGACTACCATATGGAATATTGTCTGCTCCAGAAGTATATCACAAAAAGATACACATGATTTTTGAACATATTCCAGGTGTTGAAACAATGATGGATGACATTATTGTCTGGGGATCTACAAAGGAAGAACATGATTCTAGATTGAGACAAGTAATGGAACTTGTCAAGAAAGTAAATCTAAAGCTAAACAAGAACAAATGTGAATTTGGCGTGAATACACTTACCTTTATGGGCGACGTGGTCTCGGATCAAGGTGTACAACCAGACCCAAGGAAAATATCAGCCATAACAACAAAGATGACGTCAGAAGATTCCTAGGAATGATTACTTACTTAGGAAAGTTTATTTCTCAACTCTCTGAACTAACAGCCTCTCTTAGATGGTTGTTGGACAAAGATAACGAGTGGATGTGGTCACATGAACAAAAAGAAAGTTGGCAAAACTTGAAACATCATTACAGAGCAACCAGTGCTAAAATTCTTTGATCCTGCGAAAAGAATAAGAATTTCAGCAGATGCTTCGCAATTTGGCCTAGGCTCAGTGCTGTTACAAGAAAATGAGGATACATGGCAAACAGTAATCTATGCATCAAGAGCACTGACAAGTGCTGAAACAAGGTATGCTCAGATAGAAAAAGAACTTCTAGCGATCACATATGCATGTGAGCGATTTCATCAATTTGTTTATGGTCAAACATTTACAGTGGAAACTGACCACAAGCCATTGATAGCTATCATGACTAAATCATTACATGACTATCCCATGAGAATTCAACGAATGCTTATCACACTACAGAAATATGATGTACACTTGCTGTACTGTCCCGGCAAATACATGTAAATTGCTGATACACTTTCTCGTGCTGTGGACAAAAGTGAAGGTTCCAAAAGTCTGATGGATGAAGAGATAGAAGCCTATGTTGATTTGATCGTAGCTTCTCTACCAGTGTCTCTTGCAAGACAAGAACAGATTAGGAAAGAAACTGAGACAGATGACACAATGAAAGTGTTGAAAGATATCATTCTGAAAGGTTGCCCGGCAGAAAAACATGCGTGCCGGCTGTCTATCCATGATTATTGGATGTACCGCAGTGACCTTACAGTTGTCGATGGTATTATTTACAAAGGCAATAGGTTTGTCATACCTGCACGACTAAGAAAAACTATGTTGTGCAAGATACATGAAGGCCATTTAGGAGAATAAAAATGTAAGCGGAGAGCGCGTGAAGTTATGTATTGGCCAAGAATGAACCAAGACATAGCACAGACTACAGCTACATGTGAATTATGTCTTACGTATAGACCGAAACAACAAGAAAGGACCCCTAATGCGCTACGACACCAATAGCAGCCTTGGAAAACCAAAAGAGAACCTTTCACCGTGATTCTAAATGATACAAAATATAGAAAACTTGGAACTCCACGTGGCGCTACTTAATCACCTTCAAAAAAAGAGAAAGCTTACACAGTAGGCATACGAAATTTCAGGTCTCACAGCTGTCTTGATTTGAGAATAGACTAAAAAACATAAAGTATACAAAGCATAGTGTAACACTGTTATATAGTTGATGGGTATTTTATTAATGGTCCCACTCACATAGAAATGTGAAATAGATTGCATGTAGATAATCACGAGATATGAAGGATGGCTTTTACTTCATGGCTGGATCCTCCTCCATAGAACTCTTAAAATAAGAAATAAGGATAATAGTGCAACACCGTCTTTTTTAAAAGACAAGTAATTTAATAAAGAATGCACTCACAAAACATATAATTAAAATCAGCAAAAAATATATCCACATAGGTTTGGACTGCAAGCCTGATAAGGTCTCCAGGATATAGTCACCGCAAATGTCCCCAAGTTCCAGCGTCTCCATCTGCTTCTGAAGAAGGACGTAAGTCCGAAAGCGCTTAAGCAGAGAGACGAGCCAGACGTGGATTGGAGCTGCGACCTAGGGCCGGTGGAGACGCTGGAACTTGGGGACATTTGCGGTGACTATATCCTGGAGACCTTATCAGGCTTGCAGTCCAAACCTATGTGGATATATTTTTTGCTGATTTTAATTATATGTTTTGTGAGTGCATTCTTTATTAAATTACTTGTCTTTTAAAAAAGACGGTGTTGCACTATTATCCTTATTTCTTATTTTAAGAGTTCTATGGAGGAGGATCCAGCCATGAAGTAAAAGCCACCCTTCATATCTCGTGATTATCTACATGCAATCTATTTCACATTTCTATGTGAGTGGGACCATTAATAAAATACCCATCAACTATATAACAGTGTTACACTATGCTTTGTATACTTTATGTTTTTTAGTCTATTCTCAAATCAAGACAGCTGTGAGACCTGAAATTTCGTATGCCTACTGTGTAAGCTTTCTCTTTTTTTGAAGGTGATTAAGTAGCGCCACGTGGAGTTCCAAGTTTTCTATATTTTGTATAGACCGAAACAACAAGTCGAGCCACTGAGTCCTCACGCAGTGCCAGAGATACCGTACCAGAAAGTTGGCGCATATTTGTTTGATTGTAATGGGAAAACGTACATTGTCGTGACTGATCATTACTCTAACTACCCTGAGGTGAAAACACTACATACAACTACTAGTAAAGCCGTAATCAATTGCATGAAGTCAATCTTTGCAAGGCATGGTGTTCCTATGGAAGTGTTCACTGACAATGGTCCTCAGTTTTCCAGTGCTGAATTTAGACAATTTGCTGATGAGTGGGAATTTGTCCATACTACGTCAAGTCCCCACTATCCACGCTCAAATGGGTTGGTAGAAAGTTCAGTAAAACCTGTAAAGTGTCTCATGAAAAAAGCTCAAGAAGGTAAAGAAGATTTCTACAAAAGTCTTTTAATCTACCGCAGTACACCTTTACAGACTGGACTTTCTCCTGCACAAATGCTGATGGGAAGGAGGATTAGAGCAAATCTCCCGATACATGATAAACTGCTTAATACACATAACTCAGCGTTGGTCAGACTGAGTAAGGAACGTCAACAGGCGAAATAGAAACCGTTTCATGACAGGCGAGTAAAAAGCTTATCTGATCTAAAATCGGATGACCAAGTCCGTTTCAGAGATCACCAGAAAGGTATTTGGGTGCAGAAAGGTATTGTGCAAGCACAAGTAACACCAAGATCTTATACTATACGTACAGAGCATGGAACGGAAGTAAGAAGAAATCGGGTGGATTTAAGATCTCAACCTAACCATAATGAAGACAACATGACTGAAGAATAACCTTCATCTGACATGTATGATGATCCTCATAATGGTAAACAAACCACGATCCTGGAAAGGTCCAACATGGTAGATGAAACACAGACTGTGGGGTATATTTACTAAGCTCCCGATTTTGACCGAGATGCCGTTTTTTCTTCAAAGTGTCATCTCGGTTAATCTCGGTCATTTACTAAACACTAATCACGGCAGTGATGAGGGCATTCGTAATTTTTTGCTAGTTCAGGTAAAAAATTACGAATGAATACACCATCGGTCAAATTACGCCTGTTTAGATATGAATCTCGGTCATTTACTAAGAAGTGCAAAGCAAAAAAACACAAAACACTGCCGTGAAAAATTACAACTCGTAAAAAAGTCCTAAAAAAAAACAGACCTGCTTTTTTTTCCCGTGATTTGAGATGCATGCAGGGATCCATGAGATCCGTGCATGTATATCAGTGGGAAGGGGTGGGAAAGTGCTTATTTTTGCCAAAAAAATTGCGTGGGGTCCCCCCTCCTAAGCATAACCAGCCTCGGGCTCTTTGAGCCGATCCTGGTTGCAGAAATATGGGGAAAAAAATGACAGGGGTTCCCCCATATTTAAGCAACCAGCATCGGGCTCTGCGCCTGGTCCTGGTCCCAAAAATACGGGGGACAAAAAGAGTAGGGGTCCCCCGTATTTTTAAAACCAGCACCGGGCTCCACTAGCTGGACAGATAATGCCACAGCCGGGGGTCACTTTTATACAGCGCCCTGCGGCCGTGGCATCAAAAATCCAACTAGTCACCCCTGGCCGGGGTACCCTGGGGGAGTGGGAACCCCTTCAATCAAGGGGTCCCCCCCCCCCAGCCACCCAAGGGCCAGGGGTGAAGCCCGAGGCTGTCCCCCCCCATCCAATGGGCTGCGGATGGGAGGGCTGATAGCCTTTGTTGTAAAATAAAAGATATTGTTTTTAGTAGCAGTACTACAAGTCCCAGCAAGCCTCCCCCGCATGCTGGTACTTGGAGAACCACAAGTACCAGCATGCGGCGGAAAAACGGGCCCGCTGGTACCTGTAGTACTACCACTAAAAAAATACCCAAAAAAACACAAGACACACACACCGTGAAAGTATAATTTTATTACATACATACACACATACATACATACTTACCTTATGTTCTCACGCAGGTCGGTCCTCTTCTCCAGTAGAATCCAAGGGCTACCTGTTGAAGAAATTCTACTCACCAGATCCATGGGTCCAGGCTCCTCGGCAAATCCAGGGTTAATCCACGTACTTGAATAAAAAAAAAACCGGTGTCCCGACCACGAACTGAAAGGGGACCCATGTTTGCACATGGGTCACCTTCCCACGAATGCCAGAAACCCACTTTGACTTCTGTCTAAGTGGGTTTCTTCAGCCAATCAGGGAGTGCCACGTTGTAGCACTCTCCTGATCAGCTGTGTGCTGCTGTCCTCACTGACAGGCGGCACACGGCAGTGTTACAATGTAGCGCCTATGCGCTCCATTGTAACCAATGCTGGGAACTTTCTGCTCAGCGGTGACGTCACTTTAGGTCAACCGCAGGGCAGAAAGTTCCCATCATTGGTTACAATGTAGCGCATAGGCGCTACATTGTAACACTGCCGCGTGCTGCCTGTCAGTGAGGACAGCAGCACACAGCTGATCAGGAGAGTGCTACAACGTGGCGCTCCCTGATTGGCTGAAGAAACCCACTTAGTCAGAAGGCAAAGTGGGTTTCTGGCATTCGTGGAAAGGTGACCCATGTGCAAACATGGGTCACCTTTCAGTTCGAGGTCGGGCAACCGTTTTTTTTGTTTTATTCAAGTACGTGGATTATCCCTGGATTTGCCGAGGAGCCTGGACCACTGGATCTGGTGAGTAGAATTTCTTCAACAGGTAGCCCTTGGATTCTACTGGAGAAGAGGACCGACCTGCGTGAGAACATAAGGTAAGTATGTATGTATGTGTGTATGTATGTAATAAAATTATACTTTCACGGTGTGTGTGTCTTGTGTTTTTTTGGGTATTTTTTTAGTGGTAGTACTACAGGTACCAGCGGGCCCGTTTTTCCGCCACATGCTGGTACTTGTGGTTCTCCAAGTACCAGCATGCGGGGGAGGCTTGCTGGGACTTGTAGTACTGCTACTAAAAACAATATCTTTTCATTATCACAAATGGCTATCAGCCTCCCCATCCGCAGCCCATTGGATGGGGGGGGACAGCCTCGGGCTTCACCCCTGGCCCTTGGGTGGCTGGGGGGGGGGGACCCCTTGATTGAAGGGGTCCCCACTCCCCCAGGGTACCCCGGCCAGGGGTGACTAGTTGGATTTTTGATGCCACGGCCGCAGGGCACTGTATAAAAGTGACCCCCGGCTGTGGCATTATCTGTCCAGCTAGTGGAGCCCGGTGCTGGTTTTAAAAATACGGGGGACCCCTACTCTTTTTGTCCCCCGTATTTTTGGAACCAGGACCAGGCGCAGAGCCCGATGCTGGTTGCTTAAATATGGGGGAACCCCTGTCAATTTTGTCCCCATATTTCTGCAACCAGGATCGGCTCAAAGAGCCCGAGGCTGGTTATGCTTAGGAGGGGGGACCCCACGCATTTTTTTTTGGGGATTTTACATTGTTTAATTAAAAAAAAAAAAAATAAGAACCCCAGCACGGATCACACAGATCCGGCCGAGATTGATTGTAAAAAAAAACGGCAGTGTTTTGCTAATCACTGCCGTAAAAATAGGTAAAAAAAAAACGAATGACATCGACATCGGAAGAAAAGAAAAACCCGAATACGACAGCTTAGTAAATCCATCGTAATCAATTCAAAAAGTTGCAGTTTTACACTGTCGATGTCATTCGTGATTGAACTTTGACCTTTTTTCGGAAATTACGAATCTTAGTAAATTTACCCCTGTGTATGAAAGACCCAAAAGGGAAATACGCAGACCTGAGAGACTCATTAAAATGTGTTAGATGATGTTCTTAATATGACGTTGTTAATTGTTGCATTGAAGCGTACAAGGCTTATCTTTAAAGAAAAGAGGATGTGATGTTAGTGTATTAGAATGCTTAATATTTGTAGACACTCCCTTACTAATCTGTGTAAGCCTGAATCTTCAGTGATGGTCCCTGGGACCAGGGGGATGCTGGGAAGTGGGTGGTCCAGTGTGCAGTGTGCCTGGAGTTGGTGATGGAATAAACAGCACAGCAGTGAACTCACATGTCTCTGTGTCCTGATGACTGGATTTACAAACATATGAACAAAACAGACACCTCTTAGCGATGCGTCCATTCTTACAAACACATGCATTTAGTTACCCTGTGGCTTTAAGGCCTATCCTTGTGCGCACCATAGGTCTGGTTTGCGAGCTGATGGTGCCGCAGACACGCATCTTAAGATACATGCCACTCAAATGCAACTGCAGAAATTGATACTGTATCTAGGACCAATGGAAGTTCTTCTGCCGCTGCCAGTCCCTGGCTCTATATTTCCTTATGGCTTATTCTCTTCATGTCCCATTAATTGCAGGTTTATTATGTGCATATATCTGTATGTTACCTGGCGTTCTGTCCCTTCGCTGTTTCTGCCATGACAGCATAACAGCGGTTTGGAGGTCATTTATAATGTCACACGTCATTGCTTTTCCCTCGTATAATGCAATCACGCCTGACTCTGACTGATTAGTAGCTTATTTATTTACAGTATGGAGTAAATTTAACCCCAACGTTTTAGTTCTAGATTCTAGGAAGATAATACAATACTGTGCAAAACTTTTAGGCAGGTGTGGAAAAAATGCTGCAATGTAAGAATTCTGAAAAATAGAAGTGTTAATAGTTTATTTTTATCAATTAATAAAATGCAAAGTGAAGGAACAGAAGAGAAATCTAAATCAAATCAATATTTGGTGTGAACACCCTTTGCCTTCAAAACAGCATCAATTCTTCTAGGTACACTTGCACAAAGTCAGGCATTTTGCAGGAGTATAGTCAATTGTATGATTAACCAATCATACCAAACAGGTGATAAAGATAATCTTTTTCATATGTATAATTATCATCATTTTCATATGTAGGTTGAAACAGTCATTAACTGAAACAGACACAGCTGTGAAGGAGGCTTAAAACTGGATGAGGAACAGCCAAACTTTGCTACAGGTTGTGGAAGACAGTTTCACGTCACAGGTCATGCACCATGGCAAGACTGAGTACAGCAACAAGATACAAGATAGCTATACTGCATCAGCAAGGTCTCTCCCAGGCAAAGATTTGGGGTTTCAAGATATGCTGTTCAAGCTCTTTTGAAGAAACACATAGAAACGGGTAACGTTGAGGACCGTAGACGCAGTTGCCAAGGAAACTTAGTGCATCAGATGTTAGACACATCATGCGTCCTTCCCTTTGAAATCGAAAGACGTCCAGCATTGCCATCAGCTCAGAACTGGCAGAAACCAGTGGGACCCAGGTCCATCCATCTACTGTTCCAAGAAATATGTCCAGAAGTGGTCTTCATGGAAAAAAACGAGGCGAAGAAGAAAGTAGTACAGACGAGATGTATTACCATCTCGTCTGCCGGAGTGGAGGGGTGAAAACGACCCCCCCCCCGGTGATCCCTCTCACCAGGGCCGTAACTAGGTGTGTGCGGAGGGGACACCAGCCATAGCTGGGTAGGGGGTACAGTTGGCGGCTCTTGTCTATTATCTGTTTTAACTACTTTTGCTTGCAGCTTCCCCCCTTTTTGAAGCCCGGCATCTCCTGACTGTCCCTGTCTCCTACTCTGACCCCCATCTGTTGCTGCCTCATGAACTCAAACTTGAGATTTCTTTGTTATTCAGTCACACTGTCCTTTATTACATTTCAAGATACTGACATACCCGGGATTCAAACCCATTGCCTGTGGTATTGCAGTCAGACAATCTATTCATTGAGATATCTGCCCTTGCATAGAAAGGTAGATTATTATAAGGTAGAGAATTCTAATTTCAAGCTTACCTTGTACTTTGTGAAAAAATGATCAGCATTGCGGCTGAGCAGATCTATGTAGTGCGTAGCTGCAAGGGATTGGATGTGTGGCTGCACACTACATAGATCTGCTCAATTGCAATGCCGATTACATTTTTACAAAGTTCCAATAGCTTCATATAGTGTTCATATTTTTTATGCAGGATCAAATAGCTCAATGAGTAAGGTGTTTGATTGGAATTCAACAGGTTATAGGTCTGAATCCTGGGCATGACAGTATATTGCCTGGCTCTACCAGGCATGCGCGAGATCTCGTAAGAGACGTTCCTGCTGTAGTGATGGGGCAATGACGCCTGCAGCTGTTGAAACGTTGGTGGGGACATCAGCGCACCATCTTGTAGATAACAGCGCCAATATTGAAAGGGCACACCTGCCATTTATCACACACCGCCATAGTACACGGGGAAGAATCGATAACTGCTGCACGGGTGCAGTTACCGTTTTCTCCCCTATCACCACATAATACATCTACCCCAAAGTACCAACCAACTAGCTCCTAACTGTAATTTTTCAAACACAGCCTGTAACATGGCAGTTAGGAGCTGATTGGCTGGTACTTTGGGAGAGATCTACTAAGCAGTGAAAATAAGAATTTACTTACCGATAATTCTATTTCTCGGAGTCCGTAGTGGATGCTGGGGTTCCTGAAAGGACCATGGGGAATAGCGGCTCCGCAGGAGACAGGGCACAAAAAAGTAAAGCTTTTACCAGATCAGGTGGTGTGCACTGGCTCCTCCCCCTATGACCCTCCTCCAGACTCCAGTTAGGTACTGTGCCCGGACGAGCGTACACAATAAGGGAGGCAATTTGAATCCCGGGTAAGACTCATACCAGCCACACCAATCACACCGTACAACTTGTGATCTAAACCCAGTTAACAGTATGATAACAGAAAGAGCCTCTTAAAGATGGCTCCTTAACAATATAACCCGAATTTGTTAACAATAACTATGTACAAGTATTGCAGATAATCCGCACTTGGGATGGGCGCCCAGCATCCACTACGGACTCCGAGAAATAGAATTATCGGTAAGTAAATTCTTATTTTCTCTATCGTCCTAAGTGGATGCTGGGGTTCCTGAAAGGACCATGGGGATTATACCAAAGCTCCCAAACGGGCGGGAGAGTGCGGATGACTCTGCAGCACCGAATGAGAGAATTCCAAGTCCTCTTTTGCCAGGGTATCAAATTTGTAGAATTTTACAAACGTGTTTTCCCCCGACCACGTAGCTGCTCGGCAGAATTGTAATGCCGAGACCCCTCGGGCAGCCGCCCAAGATGAGCCCACCTTCCTTGTGGAATGGGCCTTAACAGATTTAGGCTGTGGCAGGCCTGCCACAGAATGAGCAAGTTGAATTGTGTTACAAATCCAACGAGCAATCGTCTGCTTAGAAGCAGGGGCACCCAACTTGTTGGGTGCATATAGTATCAACAGCGAGTCAGATTTTCTGACTTCAGCCGTCCTTGAAATGTATATTTTTAAGGCTCTGACAACGTCCAACAACTTGGAGTCCTCCAAGTCGCCAGTGGCCGCAGGCACCACAATAGGTTGGTTCAGGTGAAACGCTGATACCACCTTAGGGAGAAAATGCGGACGAGTCCTCAGTTCTGCCCTATCCGAATGGAAGATTAGATAAGGGCTTTTATAAGATAAAGCCGCCAATTCAGATACTCTCCTGGCGGAAGCCAGGGCCAGTAACATAGTCACTTTCCATGTGAGATATTTAAAATCCACCTTTTTCAATGGTTCAAACCAATGGGATTTGAGGAAATCTAAAACTACATTTAGATCCCACGGTGCCACCGGAGGCACCACAGGAGGCTGTATATGCAGTACTCCTTTAACAAAAGTCTGTACCTCAGGAACTGAGGCCAATTCTTTTTGGAAGAATATTGACAGGGCCGAAATTTGAACCTTAATAGATCTCAATTTGAGACCCATAGACAATCCTGATTGTAGGAAATGTAGGAAACGACCCAGTTGAAATTCCTCCGTCGGAACACTCCGATCCTCGCACCACGCGACATATTTTCGCCAAATGCGGTGATAATGTTTCGCGGTGACTTCCTTCCTTGCCTTAATCAAGGTAGGAATGACTTCTTCTGGAATGCCTTTCCCTTTTAGGATCTGGCGTTCAACCGCCATGCCGTCAAACGCAGCCGCGGTAAGTCTTGAAAGAGACAGGGACCCTGTTGTAGCAGGTCCCTTCTCAGAAGTAGAGGGCACGGGTCGTCCGTGACCAACTCTTGAAGTTCCGGGTACCAAGTCCTTCTTGGCCAATCCGGAGCCACTAGTATTGTTCTTACTCCTCCTCACCGTATAATCTTCAATACCTTTGGTATGAGAGGCAGAGGAGGAAACACATATACTGATTTGTACACCCAAGGTGTTACCAGTGCGTCCACAGCTATTGCCTGTGGATCTCTTGACCTGGCGCAATACTTGTCCAGTTTCTTGTTGAGGCGAGACGCCATCATGTCTACCATTGGTCTTTCCCAACAGTTTATTAGCATGTGGAAGACTTCTGGATGAAGACCCCCCTCTCCCGGGTGAATATCGTGTCTGCTGAGGAAGTCTGCTTCCCAGTTGTCCACGCCCGGGAAGAACACTGCTGACAGTGCTATTACGCGATTCTCCGCCCAGCGAAGAATCTTGGCAGCTTCTGCCATTGCACTCCTGCTTCTTGTGCCGCCCTGTCTGTTTACATGGGCGACCGCCGTGATGTTGTCCGACTGAATCAACACCGGTTTTCCTTGCAGGAGTGGTTCCGCCTGGCTTAGAGCATTTTAGATTGCTCTTAGTACCAGAATGTTTATGTGAAGAGACTTTTCCAGGTTCGTCCATACCCCCTGGAAGTTTCTTCCTTGTGTGACTGCTCCCCAACCTCTCAGGCTGGCGTCCGTGGTCACCAGGATCAAATCCTGTATGCCGAATCTGCGGCCCTCCAATAGATGAGCCTTTTGCAACCACCACAGAAGATATACCCTTGTCCTTGGCGACAGGGTTATTCGCAGGTGCATCTGAGGATGCGACCCTGACCATTTGTCCAACAGATCCCTTTGGAAAATTCTTGCATGGAATCTGCCGAATGGAATTGCTTCGTAAAAAGCCACCATTTTTCCCAGGACTCTTGTGCATTGATGTACAGACACCTTTCCTGGTTTTAGGAGGTTCCTGACAGGTCGGATAACTCCTTGGCTTTTTCCTCGGGAAGAAAAACCTTTTTCTGAACCGTGTCCAGAATCATCCCTAGGAACAGCAGACGTATCGTCGGAAAACAGCTGCGATTCTTGGAATATTTAGAATCCAGTCGTGCCGTCGAAGAACTACTTTAGATAGTGCTCTTCCGACCTCCAATTGTTCTCTGGAACTTGCCCTTTTTAGGTCGTGCAAGTAAGGGATAATTTAGATGCCTTTTTTCTTTGAAGAAACATCTTTTCGGCCATTACCTTGGTAAAAAGGCCCGGGGTGCCGTGGATAATTCAAACGGCATCGTCTGAAACTGATATTGACAGTTCTGTACCACGAACCAGAGGTACCCTTGATGAGAAGGACAAAATTTGGACATGGAGGTAATCCTTGATGTCCAGGGACACCATATAGTCCCCTTTTTTCCGGTTCGCTATCACTGCTCTGAGTGACTTTATCTCGATTTGAACCTTTTATGTAAGTGTTCAAAACATTTTAGATTTAGACTATGTGTCACCAAGCCGTCTGGCTTCAGTACCACAATATAGTGTGGAAAAATAATACCCTTTTCCTTGTCGTAGGAGGGGTACTTTGATTATCACCTGCTGGATATACAGCTTGTGAATTGTTTCCAATGCTGCCTCCCTGTCGGAGGGAGCCGTTGGTAAAGCAGACTTCAGGAACCTGCGAGGAGAAGATGTCTCGACTCTCCAATCTTTACCCCTGGGATAATACTCGTACGATCTAGGGGTCAACTTGCGAGTGATCCCACTGCGCCCTGAGACTCTTGAGACTACCCCCCCACCTTGAGTCCGCTTGCACGGCCCCAGCGTCATGCTGAGGACTTGGCAGACGCGGTGGAGGGCTTCTTTTCCTGGGAAAGGGCTGCCTGCTGCAGTCTACTTCCCTTACCTCTATGTCTGGGCAGATATGACTGGCCTTTTGCCTGCATGCCCTCATGGGAAAGGAAAAATTGAGGCTGAAAAGACGGTGTCTTTTTTAGCTGAGATGTAACTTGGGGTAAAAAAGGTTGGATTTCCCAGCTGTTGCTGTGGTCCCCAGGTCCGATGGACCGACCCCCAAATAACTCCTTCCCTTTATACAGTAATACTTCCATCTGCCGTATGGGATCTGTATCACCTGACCACTGTCGTGTCCCTGACATCTTCTGGGAGATATGGACAACGCACTTATCTTGATGCCAGAGAGCAAATATCCCTCTGTGCATCTCACATACATATATATAGAATGCATCCTATTAAATGCTCTACATGAATAAAATATTTTCAGTCAGGGAATCCGACCAAGCCAACCCAGCACTGCATCTCCAGGCTGATGGCGATCGCTGGTCGCAGTATAACCACCTTATGTGTGTATATACTTTTTAGGATATTTTTCCAGCTTCCTATCAGCTGGCTCCTTGAGGGCGGCCGTATCTGGAGACGGTAACGCCACTTGATAAGCGTGTGAGCGCCTTATCACCCTAAGGGGTGTTTCCCAACGTACCCTAATTTCTGGCGGGAAAGGGTATAACGCCAATATTTGCTATCGGGGTAACCCTACGCATCATCACACACTTCATTTTATTTTATCTGATTCAGGAAAAACTACAGGTAGTCTTTTCACTCCCACATAATACCCTTACTTGTGGTACTTGTAGTATCAGAAACACGTAACACCTCCTTCATTGCCCTTAACGTGTGGCCCTAATGAGAAATACGTTTGTTTATTCACCGTCGACACTGTATTCAGTGTCCGTGTCTGTGTCTGTGTCGACCGACTGAGGTAAATGGGCGTTTTTAAAACCCCTGACGGTGTTTCTGAGACGCCTGGACCGGTCCTAATAGATTGTCGGCCGTCTCATGTCGTCAACCGACCTTGCAGCGTGTTGACATTCTCACGTAATTCTCTAAATAAGCCATCCATTCCGGTGTCGACTCCCTAGAGAGTGACATCACCATTACAGGCAATTTCTCCGCCTCCTCACCAACATCGTCCTCATACATGTCGACACACACGTACCGACACACAGCACACACACCGGGAATGCTCTGACAGAGGACAGGACCCACTAGCCCTTTGGGGAGACAGAGGGAGAGTCTGCCAGCACACACCAAAAACGCTATAATTATATAGGGACAACCTTATATAAGTGTTTCTCCCTTATAGCATCTTTTATATATATACAATATCGCCAAAATCAGTGCCCCCCCTCTCTTTTTAACCCTGTTTCTGTAGTGCAGTGCAGGGGAGAGCCTGGGAGCCTTCTCTCCAGCTTTTCTGTGAGAGAAAATGGCGCTGTGTGCTGAGGAGATAGGCCCCGCCCCTTTTTCGGCGGGCTCGTCTCCCGCTATTTTTGAAGTTAGGCAGGGGTTAAATATCTCCATATAGCCTCTGTGGGCTATATGTGAGGTATTTTTTGCCTCTAATAAGGTTTTTATTTGCCTCTCAGAGCGCCCCCCCCAGCGCTCTGCACCCTCAGTGACTGTTGTGTGAAGTGTGCTGAGAGGAAAATGGCGCACAGCTGCAGTGCTGTGCGCTACCTTTATGAAGACTCAGGAGTCTTCAGCCGCCGATTTTGGACCTCTTCTCTCTTCAGCGTCTGCAAGGGGGCCGGCGGCGCGGCTCCGGTGACCATCCAGGCTGTACCTGTGATCGTCCCTCTGGAGCTAGTGTCCAGTAGCCAAGCAGCAAATCCACTCTGCACGCAGGTGAGTTCACTACTTCTCCCCTAAGTCCCTCGTTGCAGTGATCCTGTTGCCAGCAGGACTCACTGTAAAGTAAAAAACCTAAGCTAAACTTTCTCTAAGCAGCTCTTTAGGAGAGCCACCTAGATTGCACCCTTCTCGTTCGGGCACAAAATCTAACTGGAGTCTGGAGGAGGGTCATAGGGGGAGGAGCCAGTGCACACCACCTGATCTGGTAAAAGCTTTACTTTTTTGTGCCCTGTCTCCTGCGGAGCCGCTATTCCCCATGGTCCTTTCAGGAACCCCAGCATCCACTTAGGACGATAGAGAAAAGAGGTGAGCCACTGGAGAAGTTTCCCATGGCAACCAACAATGGAGGATATTTACTAAGCAGTGATAAGAGCAGTTGCCCCATCAACCAATCAGCTGCTCTGTATAATTTTATAGTATGCAAATTATAAATATTACGTCAATGCTGATTGGTTGCCATGGGCAACTTCTCCTCTGGCTCACTTCTCCACTGCCTCAGCAGACAGTAATAGGGCCCTTCCGGGGTCAGAATGTTTTTGGCCTTCCAATGACCGCACACTCAAAATTCCGGATCCCCCAAAAACAAGTTGCGTAGGCGGATGGGAGTGTTTTCCATTGGTGCCTAAATCAGCATGTGATAACCACATTGGGGCCACTGGTATGTCCTATAGTGACCCGCTTCAGGCTACAAATTCAGGTGCTTGGTTGGCAACACAGAACGGTAGGACTGCTGCTATATTACGCGCGGTTAGGACCCATTAATGGCAGAGAGATGCAACATTATTGCAGCAAATTTATAAAAGCTACCATTAGCCGTGACAGCCGGCCTAGCTCTGTTGTAGTGAACAAGGAGGATGTGACAGCTCACGCTACTACAAATTCAATCTCAACTCACACATGAAATCTCCAGCTCACAAGTAGATATGTTAGAAATAACTTTAATGCCCAGCATGATTATGTTTTCTAGCAGAAGCCGGCAGAACAGATGAAATACAAACCAATCTTATTATCAATCGGGGAATATATTTTTTGTTCCCCCCCAAAAAAAATTTGTGCTGCTATTATATTTAAATATCCTCAGTAGACATCCGAGCCAAACCAAAGGAGAAAACTATATTTTTATTGAACAACATAAAGGAAACAAAAATGTAAACTACATTTAATTCGATACAGTATATTAAAAACATTAATTATAATAACGTTTCTTCCTTGCAATGTATTTCCTCACAGAAAGAGGTGCATGCAGTCATTTGTGAATTCTTTTTGTGTCTACATAATATGAATATTGATATTATATGACCGACCCAGAATTGGCGATGATGTTTGCGCAGTTCTGCCCTTCTGCGAGCAACACTGCCTTGTGTGGAGGGAGGGGGGGGGGGGTCTGTCAGTGAACAGGATAATTATGGTGAAATCATTACATTAAATAATAACAATAATACCTAATTGCTGCAGGGTAAATCTGCCACATCCCTGTGCAGCTCAGCTCCCCAGGCTGCTCTTCTATCACCCACACCTTCTGCAAACACTGACACCTGGGAACTAATTAAAACTCCAGGATGGGAACTGAGTCTTTTGACTCCCATGTCCCCACCTCGCAGATTGCACAACATAAACAGGCCCGAGGGGAGCTGCTTACAAACATAGCAGAACGCTGGTGTGTGGCGGCAAGAGGCGGCAGGCACAGGAGGGGGAATCTCAGTAGTAGCGCTGTAGCCATTGTCACAGGGAGACTGCAGCCCCAGCCCTGACCCCATAGCACGGGATGTAGTCATAATGCCGACACCACAAGGCCGACAGTTATTATAATGACATTGTTCAAATTGACATTCTGCATGGAGCGCCAACAGAGGTTTAGAGTTAGGCTGCGGGAGGGGAGGATAGGGTTAGGCTGCAGGAGGGGAGGATAGGGTTAGGCTGCAGGAGGGGAGGATAGGGTTAGGCTGCGGGAGGGGAGGATAGGGACAGTAGCGGATCTTGCCACGGGCAAGCAGGACTTTTTCCTGGGGCGCCGCCTTCCGGAGGGCGCCGGCACCATCCGGAGGGCGCCGCACCATGGCAAGATCCGCTGCTGCTGTGGTGCCCCCCGCTGCCGCGGCCCGCTGTCCGCTGTGAAGGGAAACTAGACGCGTAGCGTCTAGTTTCCCTTCCTGGAGAGGACCGTCACTGTAATGATGTGCGGTGCGCGTTGACGTCATCGCGCACCGCACAGCAAAGGTCCTCTCCACAAAGGGAACTAGATGCTTAGCACATCCTACAACAGTACAGGGGGGCGTAACTGACCACGCCCCCTGAATGAAGCCACGCCCCCTAATGCCGCCCGGGGCGCCAGAAGCCCCGGAACCGGCCCTGGATAGGGGTAGGCTGCAGAAGGGGAGGATACGGATAGGTTGCAGGAGGGGAGGATAGGGATAGGATGCAGGAGGGGAGGATAGGGTTAGGCTGCAGGAGCGGAGGATAGGGATAGGTTGCAGGAGGGGAGGATAGGGATAGGCTGCAGGAGCGGAGGATAGGGATAGGTTGCAGGAGGGGAGGATAGGGATAGGATGCAGGAGGGGAGGATAGGGTTAGGTTGCAGGAGGGGAAGATAGGGATAGGCTGCAGGAGGGTAGGATAGGGTTAGGCTGCAGGAGGGGAAGATAGGGTTAGGCTGCAGGAGGGGGGGATAGGGTTAGGCTGCAGGAGGGGAGGATTGGGATAGGCTGCAGGAGGGGAAGATAGGGATAGGCTGCAGGAGTGGAGGATAGGGTTAGGCTGCAGGAGGGGGGGATAGGGTTAGGCTGCAGGAGAGGAAGATAGGGATAAGCTGCAGGAGGGGAGGATAGGGATAGGCTGCAGGAGGGGAGGATAGGGATAGGCTGCAGGAGGGGAAGATAGGGATAGGCTGCAGGAGTGGAGGATAGGGTTAGGCTGCAGGAGGGGAGGATAGGGATAGGCTGCAGGAGGGGAGGATAGGGATAGGCTGCAGGAGGGGAGGATAGGGATAGGCTGCAGAAGAGGAGGATAGGGATAGGCTGCAGGAGGGGAAGATAGGGATAGGCTGCAGGAGGAGAAGATAGGGATAGGTTGCAGGAGGGGAGGATAGGGATAGGCTGCAGGAGGGGAGGATAGGGATAGGCTGCAGGAGGGGAGGATAGGGTTAGGCTGCAGGAGGGGAAGATAGGGATAGGCTGCAGGAGGGGAGGATAGGGATAGGCTGCAGGAGGTGAGGATAGGGATAGGCTGCAGGAGGGGAAGATAGGGATAGGCTGCAGGAGTGGAGGATAGGGTTAGGCTGCAGGAGAGGAAGATAGGGATAGGCTGCAGGAGAGGAAGATAGGGATAGGCTGCAGGAGAGGAAGATAGGGATAGGCTGCAGGAGAGGAAGATAGGGATAGGCTGCAGGAGAGGAAGATAGGAATAGGCTGCAGGAGAGGAGGATAGGGATAGGCTGCAGGAGGGGAGGATAGGGATAGGCTGAAGGAGGGGAGGATAGGGATAGGCTGCAGGAGGGGAGGATAGGGATAGGCTGCAGGAGGGGAGAATAGGGATAGGCTGCTGGAGGAGAGGATAGGGATAGGCTGCAGGAGGGGAGGATAGGGATAGGCTGCAGGAGGGGAGGATAGGGATAGGCTGCAGGAGGGGAAGATAGGGATAGGCTGCAGGAGAGGTAGATAGGGATAAGCTGCAGGAGGGGAGGATAGGGATAGGCTGCAGGAGGGGAAGATAGGGATAGGCTGCAGGAGGGGAGGATAGGGATAGGCTGCAGGAGAGGAAGACAGGGATAGGCTGCAGGAGGGGACGATAGTGATAGGCTGCAGGAGAGGAGGATAGGGATAGGCTGCAGGAGGGGAGGATAGGGTTAGGCTGCAGGAGAGGAAGATAGGGATAGGCTGCAGGAGGAGAAGATAGGGATAGGCTGCAGGAGAGGAAGATAGGGATAGGCTGCAGGAGAGGAGGATAGGGATAGGCTGCAGGAGGGGAGGATAGGCTGCAGGAGGGGAGGATAGGGATAGGCTGCAGGAGGGGAGGATAGGGATAGGTGGCAGGAGAGGAAGATAGGGATAGGCTGCAGGAGGGGAGGATAAGGATAGGCTGCAGGAGAGGAAGATAGGGATAGGCTGCAGGAGGGGAGGATAGGGATAGGCTGCAGGAGGGGAGGATAGGGATAGGCAGCAGGAGGGGAGGATAGGGATAGGCTGCAGGAGGGGAAGATAGGGATAGGCTGCAGGAGGGGAGGATAGGGATAGGCTGCAGGAGAGGAAGATAGGGATAGGCTGCAGGAGGGGAGGATAGGGATAGGCTGCAGGAGGGGAGGATAGGGATAGGCAGCAGGAGGGGAGGATAGGGATAGGCTGCAGGAGGGGAAGATAGGGATAAGCTGCAGGAGGGGAGGATAGGGAGAGGCTGCAGGAGGGGAGGATAGGGATAGGCTGCAGGAGAGGAAGATAGGGATAGGCTGCAGGAGGGGAAGATAGGGATAAGCTACAGCAGGGGAAGATAGGGATAAGCTGCAGGAGAGGAAGATAGGGATAGGCTGCAGGAGGGGAAGATAGGGATAAGCTGCAGGAGGTGAGGATAGGGATAGGCTGCAGGAGGGGAGGATAGGGTTAGGCTGCAGGAGGGGAGGATAGGGATAGGCTGCAGGAGAGGAAGATAGGGATAGGCTGCAGGAGGGGAAGATAGGGATAGGCTGCAGGAGGGGAGGATAGGGATAGGCTGCAGGAGGGGAGGATAGGGTTAGGCTGCAGGAGGGGAGGATAGGGATAGGCTGCAGGAGAGGAAGATAGGGATAGGCTGCAGGAGGGGAGGATAGGGATAGGCTGCAGGAGAGGAGGATAGGGATAGGCTGCAGGAGGGGAAGATAGGGATAGGCTGCAGGAGAGGAAGATAGGGATAGGCTGCAGGAGGGGAGGATAGGGTTAGGCTGCAGGAGGGGAGGATAGGGATAGGCTGCAGGAGAGGAAGATAGGGATAAGCTGCAGGAGGGGAGGATAGGGATAGGCTGCAGGTGGGTAGGATAGGGTTAGGCTGCAGGAGGGGAGGATAGGGATAGGCTGCAGGAGAGGAGGATAGGGATAGGCTGCAGGAGGGGAAGATAGGGATAGGCTGCAGGAGAGGAAGATAGGGATAGGCTGCAGGAGGGGAGGATAGTGATAGGCTGCAGGAGGTGAGGATAGGGATAGGCTGCAGGAGGGGAGGATAGGGATAGGCTGCAGGAGAGGAAGATAGGGATAGGCTGCAGGAGGGGAGGATAGTGATAGGCTGCAGGAGGTGAGGATAGGGATAGGCTGCAGGAGGGGAGGATAGGGATAGGCTGCAGGAGAGGAAGATAGGGATAGGCTGCAGGAGGGGAGGATAGGAATAGGCTGCAGGAGGGGAGGATAGGAATAGGCTGCAGGAGGGGAGGATAGGGGTAGGCTGCAGGAGAGGAGGATAGGGATAGGCTGCAGGAGAGGAAGATAGGGATAGGCTGCAGGAGGGGAGGATAGGGATAGGCTGCAGGAGAGGAAGATAGGGATAGGCTGCAGGAGAGGAAGATAGGGATAGGCTGCAGGAGGGGAGGATAGGGATAGGCTGCAGGAGGGGAGGATAGGGTTAGGCTGCAGGAGGGGAGGATAGGGATAGGCTGCAGAAGAGGAAGATAGGGATAGGATGCAGGAGAGGAAGATAGGGATAGGCTGCAGGAGAGGAAGATAGGGATAGGCTGCAGGAGAGGAGGATATGGATAAGCTGCATGAGGGGAGGATAGGGATAGGCTGCAGAAGGGGAGGATAGTGATAGGCGGCAGGAGAGGAGGATAGGGATAGGCTGCAGGAGAGGAGGATAGGGATTGGCTGCAGGAGAGGAAGATAGGGATAGGCTGCAGGAGGGGAGGATAGGGATAGGCTGCAGGAGGGGAAGATAGGGTTAGGCTGCAGGAACGGAAGATAGGGATAGGCTGCAGGAGAGGAAGATAGGGATAGGCTGCAGGAGGGGAGGATAGGGATAGGCTGCAGGAGGGGAGGATAGGGTTAGACTGCAGGAGGGGAGGATAGGGATAGGCTGCAGAAGAGGAAGATAGGGATAGGATGCAGGAGAGGAAGATAGGGATAGGCTGCAGGAGAGGAAGATAGGGATAGGCTGCAGGAGAGGAGGATATGGATAAGCTGCATGAGGGGAGGATAGGGATAGGCTGCAGGAGGGGAGGATAGGGATAGGCTGCAGGAGAGGAGGATAAGTATAGGCTGCAGGAGAGGAAGATAGGGATAGGCTGCTGGCGGGGAGGATAGGAATAGGCTGCAGGAGAGGAAGATAGGGATAGGCTGCAGGAGGGGAGGATAGGGATAGGCTGCAGCACGGGATGATAGGGTTAGGCTGCAGGAGGGGAGGATATGGATAGGCTGCAGGAGGGGAAGATAGGGATAGGATGCAGGAGAGGAAGATAGGGATAGGCTGCAGAAGAAGAAGATAGGGATATGCTGCAGGAGAGGAAGATAGGGATAGGCTGCAGGAGGAGAAGATAGGGATAGGCTGCAGGAGAGGAAGATAGGAATAGGCTGCAGGAGAGGAAGATAGGGATAGGCTGCAGGAGGGGAGGATAGGGATAGGCTGCAGGAGAGGAGGATAGGGATAGGCTGCAGGAGAGGAGGATAGGGATAGGATGCCGGAGGGGAGGATAGGGATAGGCTGCAGGAGAGGAAGATAGGGATAGGCTGCAGGAGGAGAAGATAGGGATAGGCTGCAGGAGAGGAGGATAGGGATAAGCTGCAGGAGAGGAGGATAGTGATAGGCTGCAGGAGAGGAAGATAGGGATAGGATGCAGAAGGGGAGGATAGGGATAGGCTGCAGAAGAGGAGGATAGGGATAGGCTGCAGGAGAGGAAGATAGGAATAGGCTGCAGGAGAGGAAGATAGGGATAGGCTCCAGGAGGGGAAGATAGGGACAGGCTGCAGGAGAGGAAGATAGGGATAGGCTGCAGAAGAAGAAGATAGGGATATGGTGCAGGAGAGGAAGATAGGGATAGGCTGCAGGAGGAGAAGATAGGGATAGGCTGCAGGAGAGGAAGATAGGAATAGGCTGCAGGAGAGGAAGATAGGGATAAGCTGCAGGAGGGGAGGATAGGGATAGGCTGCAGGAGGGAAGGATAGGGATAAGCTGCAGGAGGGGAGGATAGGGATAGGCTGCAGGAGGGGAAGATAGGGATATGCTGCAGGAGAGGAGGATAGTGATAGGCTGCAGGAGGGAAGGATAGGGATAGGCTGCAGGAGAGGAAGATAGGGATAGGCTGCAGGAGGGAAGGATAGGGATAGGCTGCAGGAGAGGAAGGATAGGGATAGGCTGCAGGAGAGGAAGATAGGGATAAGCTGCAGGAGGGGGGATAGGGATAGGCTGCAGGAGGGGAGGACAGGGATAGGCTGCAGGAGGGGAGGACAGGGATAGGCTGCAGGAGGTGAGGATATGGATAGGCTGCAGAAGGGGAGGATAGGGATAAGCTGCAGGAGTGGAAGATAGGGATATGCTGCAGGAGTGGAGGATAGGGATAGGCTGCAGGAGGGGAGGATAGGGATAGGCTGCAGGAGGGGAAGATAGGGATATGCTGCAGGAGAGGAGGATAGGGATAGGCTGCAGGAGGGGAGGATAGGGATAGGCTGCAGGAGAGGAAGATAGGGATAAGCTGCAGGAGGGGGGATAGGGATAGGCTGCAGGAGAGGAAGATAGGGATAGGCTGCAGGAGGGAAGGATAGGGATAGGCTGCAGGAGAGGAAGGATAGGGATAGGCTGCAGGAGAGGAAGATAGGGATAAGCTGCAGGAGGGGGGATAGGGATAGGCTGCAGGAGAGGAAGATAGGGATAAGCTGCAGGAGGGAGGATAGGGATAGGCTGCAGGAGGGGAAGATAGGGATACGCTGCAGGAGGGGAGGATAGGGATAGGCTGCAGGAGAGGAAGATAGGGATAAGCTGCAGGAGGTGAGGATAGGGATAGGCTGCAGGAGGGGAGGATAGGGTTAGGCTGCAGGAGGGGAGGATAGGGATAGGCTGCAGGAGAGGAAGATAGGGATAGGCTGCAGGAGAGGAAGATAGGGATAAGCTGCAGGAGGGGAGGATAGGGTTAGGCTGCAGGAGGGGAGGATAAGGATAGGCTGCAGGAGGGGAGGATAGGGATAGGCTGCAGGAGGGGAAGACAGGGATAGGCTGCAGGAGGTGAGGATATGGATAGGCTGCAGGAGAGGAAGATAGGGATAGGCTGCAGGAGAGGAAGATAGGAATAGGCTACAGAAGGGGAGGATAGGGATAGGCTGCAGGGGAGGAAGATAGGGATAAGCTGCAGGAGGGGGATAGGGATAGGAAGCAGGAGGGGAGGATAGGGATAGGCTGCAGGAGGTGAGGATATGGATAGGCTGCAGAAGGGGAGGATAGGGATAGGCTGCAGGAGGGGAAGATAGGGATAGGCTGCAGGAGAGGAAGATAGGGATAAGCTGCAGGAGGGGGGATAGGGATAGGATGCAGGAGGGGAGGATAGGGATAGGCTGCAGGAGGGGAGGATAGGGATAGGCTGCAGGAGGGGAGGATAGGGAAAGGCTGCAGGAGGGGAGGATATGGATAGGCTGCAGAAGGGGAGGATAGGGATAAGCTGCAGGAGGGGAAGATAGGGATATGCTGCAGGAGAGGAGGATAGGGATAGGCTGCCGGAGGGGAGGATAGGGATAGGCTGCAGGAGGGGAAGATAGGGATATGCTGCAGGAGAGGAGGATAGGGATAGGCTGCAGGAGGGGAGGATAGGGATAGGCTGCAGGAGAGGAAGATAGGGATAAGCTGCAGGAGGGGGGATAGGGATAGGCTGCAGGAGAGGAAGATAGGGATAGGCTGCAGGAGGGATGGATAGGGATAGGCTGCAGGAGAGGAAGGATAGGGATAGGCTGCAGGAGAGGAAGATAGGGATAAGCTGCAGGAGGGGGGATAGGGATAGGCTGCAGGAGGGGAGGACAGGGTTAGGCTGCAGGAGGGGAGGACAGGGAAATGCTGCTGGAGGGGAGGATAGGGATAGGCTGCAGGAGGGGAAGATAGGGATAGGCTGCAGAAGGGGAGGATAGGGATAAGCTGCAGGAGGGGAAGATAGGGATATGCTGCAGGAGAGGAGGATAGGGATAGGCTGCAGGAGGGGAGGATAGGGATAGGCTGCAGGAGGGGAAGATAGGGATATGCTGCAGGAGAGGAGGATAGGGATAGGCTGCAGGAGGGGAGGATAGGGATAGGCTGCAGGAGAGGAAGATAGGGATAAGCTGCAGGAGGGGGGATAGGGATAGGCTGCAGGAGAGGAAGATAGGGATAAGCTGCAGGAGGGAAGATAGGGATAGGCTGCAGGAGGGGAAGATAGGGATACGCTGCAGGAGGGGAGGATAGGGATAGGCTGCAGGAGAGGAAGATAGGGATAAGCTGCAGGAGGTGAGGATAGGGATAGGCTGCAGAAGGGGAGGATAGGGATAGGCTGCAGGAGGGGAAGATAGGGATAGGCTGCAGGAGAGGAAGATAGGGATAAGCTGCAGGAGGGGGGATAGGGATAGGATGCAGGAGGGGAGGATAGGGATAGGCTGCAGGAGGGGAGGACAGGGATAGGCTGCAGGAGGGGAGGATATGGATAGGCTGCAGAAGGGGATGATAGGGATAAGCTGCAGGAGGGGAAGATAGGGATATGCTGCAGGAGAGGAGGATAGGGATAGGCTGCAGGAGGGGAGGATAGGGATAGGCTGCAGGAGGGGAAGATAGGGATATGCTGCAGGAGAGGAGGATAGGGATAGGCTGCAGGAGGGGAGGATAGGGATAGGCTGCAGGAGAGGAAGATAGGGATAAGCTGCAGGAGGGGGGATAGGGATAGGCTGCAGGAGAGGAAGATAGGGATAGGCTGCAGGAGGGAAGGATAGGGATAGGCTGCAGGAGAGGAAGGATATGGATAGGCTGCAGGAGAGGAAGATAGGGATAAGCTGCAGGAGGGGGGATAGGGATAGGCTGCAGGAGGGGAGGACAGGGTTAGGCTGCAGGAGGGGAGGACAGGGAAATGCTGCTGGAGGGGAGGATAGGGATAGGCTGCAGGAGGGGAAGATAGGGATAGGCTGCAGAAGGGGAGGATAGGGATAAGCTGCAGGAGGGGAAGATAGGGATATGCTGCAGGAGAGGAGGATAGGGATAGGCTGCAGGAGGGGAGGATAGGGATAGGCTGCAGGAGGGGAAGATAGGGATATGCTGCAGGAGAGGAGGATAGGGATAGGCTGCAGGAGGGGAGGATAGGGATAGGCTGCAGGAGAGGAAGATAGGGATAAGCTGCAGGAGGGAAGATAGTGATAGGCTGCAGGAGGGGAAGATAGGGATATGCTGCAGGAGGGGAGGATATGGATAGGCTGCAGGAGAGGAAGATAGGGATAAGCTGCAGGAGGTGAGGATAGGGATAGGCTGCAGATGGGGAGGATAGGGTTAGGCTGCAGGAGGGGAGGATAGGGATAGGCTGCAGGAGACGAAGATAGGGATAGGCTGCAGGAGAGGAAGATAGGGATAAGCTGCAGGAGGGGAGGATAGGGTTAGGCTGCAGGAGGGGAGGATAAGGATAGGCTGCAGGAGGGGAGGATAGGGATAGGCTGCAGAAGGGGAAGACAGGGATAGGCTGCAGGAGGTGAGGATATGGATAGGCTGCAGAAGGGGAGGATAGGGATAGGCTGCAGGAGAGGAAGATAGGGATAAGCTGCAGGAGGGGGGATAGGGATAGGATGCAGGAGGGGAGGATAGGGATAGGCTGCAGGAGGTGAGGATATGGATAGGCTGCAGAAGGGGAGGATAGGGATAGGCTGCAGGAGGGGAAGATAGGGATAGGCTGCAGGAGAGGAAGATAGGGATAAGCTGCAGGAGGGGGGATAGGGATAGGATGCAGGAGGGGAGGATAGGGATAGGCTGCAGGAGGGGAGGATAGGGATAGGCTGCAGGAGGGGAGGATAGGGATAGGCTGCAGGAGGGGAGGATAGGGTTAGGCTGCAGGAGGGGAGGATAGGGATAGGCTGCAGGAGAGGAAGATAGGGATAGGCTGCAGGAGAGGAAGATAGGGATAAGCTGCAGGAGGGGGGATAGGGATAGGCTGCAGGAGGGGAAGATAGGGATACGCTGCAGGAGGGGAGGATAGGGATAGGCTGCAGGAGAGGAAGATAGGGATAGGCTGCAGTAGGGGAGGATAGGGATAGGCTGCAGGAGGGGAAGATAGGGTTAGGCTGCAGGAGAGGAAGATAGGGATAGGCTGCAGGAGAGGAAGATAGGGATAGGCTGCAGGAGGGGAGGATAGGGATAGGTTGCAGGAGGGGAGGATAGGGTTAGGCTGCAGGAGGGGAGGATAGGGATAGGTTGCAGGAGAGGAAGATAGGGATAGGCTGCAGGAGAGGAAGATAGGGATAGGCTGCAGGAGGGGAGGATAGGGTCAGGCTGCAGGAGGGGAGGATAGGGATAGGCTGCAGGAGAGGAGGATAGGGTTAGGCTGCAGGATGGGGGGATAGGGATAGGCTGCAGGAGGGGAAGACAGGGATAGGCTGCAGGAGAGGAAGATATGGATAGGCTTCAAGAGGTGAGGATAGGGATAGGCTGCAGGAGGGGAGGATAGGGATAGGCTGCAGGAGGGGAGGATAGGGATAGGCTGCAGGAGGGGAGGATAGGGATAGGCTGCAGGAGGGGAGAATAGGGATAGGCTGCAGGAGGGGAGGATCGGGACAGGCTGCAGGAGGGGAGGATCGGGATAGGCTGCAGGAGGGGAGGATAGTGATAGGCTGCAGGAGGGGAGAAGAGGGATAGGCTTCAAGAGGTGAGGATAGGGATAGGATGCAGGAGTGGAAGACAGGGATAGGCTGCTGTAGGGAAGGATAGGGATAGGCTGCAGGAGGGGAGGATAGGGATAGGCTGCAGGAGGGGAGGATAGGGATAGGCTTCAAGAGGTGAGGATAGGGATAGGATGCAGGAGTGGAAGACAGGGATAGGCTGCTGGAGGGAAGGATAGGGATAGGCTGCAGTAGGGGAAGACAGGGATAGGCTGCAGGAGGGGAGGATAGGGATAGGCTGCAGGAGGGGAGGATAGGGATAGGCTGCAGAAGGGGAGGATAGGGATAGGCTTCAAGACGTGAGGATAGGGATAGGCTGCAGGAGGGGAAGATAGGAATAGGCTGCTGGAGGGGAGGCTAGGGATAGGCTGCAGGAGAGGAAGATAGGGATAGGCTGCAGGAGGGGAGGATAGTGATAGGCTGCAGGAGGGGAGGATAGTGATAGGCTGCACCAGGGGAGGATAGGGATAGGCTGCAGGAGAGGAGGATAGGGATAGGCTGCAGGAGAGGAAGATAGGGATAGGCTGCAGCAGGGTAGGATATGGATAGGCTGCAGGAGTGGAGGATAGGGATAGGCTGAGGGAGGGGAAGACAGGGATAGGCTGCAGGAGCGGAGGATAGGGATAGGCTGCAGAAGGGGAAGATAGGGATAGGATTCAGGAGGGGAGGATACGGATAGGCTGCTGGAGGGGAAGACGGATAGGCTGCAGGAGGGGAGGATATGGATAGGCTGCAGGAGGGGAAGATAGGGACAGAATGCAGGAGAGGAAGATAGGGATAGGCTGCAGAAGAAGAAGATAGGGATATGATGCAGGAGAGGAAGATAGGGATAGGCTGCAGGAGGAGAAGATAGGGATAGGCTGCAGGAGAGGAAGATAGGAATAGGCTGCAGGAGAGGAAGATAGGGATAGGATGCAGGAGGGGAGGATAGGGATAGGCTGCAGGAGAGGAAGATAGGGATAGGCTGCAGGAGAGGAAGATAGGGATAGGCTGCAGGAGGGGAGGATAGGGATAGGCTGCAGGAGAGAAAGATAGGGATAGGCTGCAGGAGAGGAGGATAGGGATAGGCTGCAGGAGGGGAGGATATGGATAGGCTGCAGGAGGGGTGGATAGGGATAGGCTGCAGGAGAGGAAGATAGGGATAGGATGCAGGAGAGGAAGATAGGGATAGGCTGCAGAAGAAGAAGATAGGGATATGCTGCAGGAGAGGAAGATAGGGATAGGCTGCAGGAGGAGAAGATAGGGATAGGCTGCAGGAGAGGAAGATAGGAATAGGCTGCAGGAGAGGAAGATAGGGATAAGCTGCAGGAGGGAGGATAGGGATAGGCTGCAGGAGGGGAAGATAGGGATATGCTGCAGGAGATGAAGACAGGGATAGGCTGCAGGAGGGAAGGATAGGGATAGGCTGCAGGAGAGGAAGATAGGGATAGGCTGCAGGAGGTGAGGATATGGATAGGCTGCAGAAGGGGAGGATAGGGATAGGCTGCAGGAGAGGAAGATAGGGATAAGCTGCAGGAGGGGGGATAGGGATAGGCTGCAGGAGGGGAAGATAGGGATACGCTGCAGGAGGGGAGGATAGGGATAGGCTGCAGGAGAGGAAGATAGGGATAAGCTGCAGGAGGTGAGGATAGGGATAGGCTGCAGGAGGGGAGGATAGGGTTAGGCTGCAGGAGGGGAGGATACGGATAGGCTGCAGGAGAGGAAGATAGGGATAAGCTGCAGGAGGGGAGGATAGGGATAGGCTGCAGGAGGGGAGGATAGGGATAGGCTGCAGGAGGTGAGGATATGGATAGGCTGCAGAAGGGGAGGATAGGGATAGGCTGCAGGAGGGGAGGATATGGATAGGCTGCAGAAGGGGAAGATAGGGATACGCTGCAGGAGGGGAGGATAGGGATAGGCTGCAGGAGGGGAAGATAGGGATACGCTGCAGGAGGGGAGGATAGGGATAGGCTGCAGGAGAGGAAGATAGGGATAAGCTGCAGGAGAGGAGGATAGGGTTAGGCTGCAGGAGGGGAGGATAGGGATAGGCTGCAGGAGAGGAGTATAGGGATAGGCTGCAGGAGAGGAGGATAGGGATAGGCTTCAAGAGGTGAGGATAGGGATAGGATGCAGGAGTGGAAGACAGGGATAGGCTGCTGGAGGGAAGGATAGGGATAGGCTGCAGTAGGGGAAGACAGGGATAGGCTGCAGGAGGGGAAGATAGGGATAGGCTGCAGGAGGGGAAGATAGGAATAGGCTGCTGGAGGGGAGGCTAGGGATAGGCTGCAGGAGAGGAAGATAGGGATAGGCTGCAGGAGGGGAGGATAGTGATAGGCTGCAGGAGGGGAGGATAGTGATAGGCTGCACCAGGGGAGGATAGGGATAGGCTGCAGGAGAGGAAGATAGGGATAGGCTGCAGGAGAGGAAGATAGGGATAGGCTGCAGGAGGGGAGGATAGGGATAGGCTGCAGGAGAGAAAGATAGGGATAGGCTGCAGGAGAGGAGGATAGGGATAGGCTGCAGGAGGGGAGGATATGGATAGGCTGCAGGAGGGGAGGATAGGGATAGGCTGCAGGAGAGGAAGATAGGGATAGGATGCAGGAGAGGAAGATAGGGATAGGCTGCAGAAGAAGAAGATAGGGATATGCTGCAGGAGAGGAAGATAGGAATAGGCTGCAGGAGAGGAAGATAGGGATAAGCTGCAGGAGGGAGGATAGGGATAGGCTGCAGGAGGGGAAGATAGGGATATGCTGCAGGAGATGAAGACAGGGATAGGCTGCAGGAGGGAAGGATAGGGATAGGCTGCAGGAGAGGAAGATAGGGATAGGCTGCAGGAGGTGAGGATATGGATAGGCTGCAGAAGGGGAGGATAGGGATAGGCTGCAGGAGAGGAAGATAGGGATAAGCTGCAGGAGGGGGGATAGGGATAGGCTGCAGGAGGGGAAGATAGGGATACGCTGCAGGAGGGGAGGATAGGGATAGGCTGCAGGAGAGGAAGATAGGGATAAGCTGCAGGAGGTGAGGATAGGGATAGGCTGCAGGAGGGGAGGATAGGGTTAGGCTGCAGGAGGGGAGGATACGGATAGGCTGCAGGAGAGGAAGATAGGGATAAGCTGCAGGAGGGGAGGATAGGGATAGGCTGCAGGAGGGGAGGATAGGGATAGGCTGCAGGAGGTGAGGATATGGATAGGCTGCAGAAGGGGAGGATAGGGATAGGCTGCAGGAGGGGAGGATATGGATAGGCTGCAGAAGGGGAAGATAGGGATACGCTGCAGGAGGGGAGGATAGGGATAGGCTGCAGGAGGGGAAGATAGGGATACGCTGCAGGAGGGGAGGATAGGGATAGGCTGCAGGAGAGGAAGATAGGGATAAGCTGCAGGAGAGGAGGATAGGGTTAGGCTGCAGGAGGGGAGGATAGGGATAGGCTGCAGGAGAGGAGTATAGGGATAGGCTGCAGGAGAGGAGGATAGGGATAGGCTTCAAGAGGTGAGGATAGGGATAGGATGCAGGAGTGGAAGACAGGGATAGGCTGCTGGAGGGAAGGATAGGGATAGGCTGCAGTAGGGGAAGACAGGGATAGGCTGCAGGAGGGGAAGATAGGGATAGGCTGCAGGAGGGGAAGATAGGAATAGGCTGCTGGAGGGGAGGCTAGGGATAGGCTGCAGGAGAGGAAGATAGGGATAGGCTGCAGGAGGGGAGGATAGTGATAGGCTGCAGGAGGGGAGGATAGTGATAGGCTGCACCAGGGGAGGATAGGGATAGGCTGCAGGAGAGGAAGATAGGGATAGGCTGCAGCAGGGTAGGATATGGATAGTCTGCAGGAGTGGAGGATAGGGATAGGCTGCAGGAGGGGAAGACAGGGATAGGCTGCAGGAGCGGAGGATAGGGATAGGCTGCAGAAGGGGAAGATAGGGATAGGCTGCAGGAGGGGAGGACAGGGATAGGCTGCAGGAGGGGAGGATATGGATAGGCTGCAGAAGGGGAGGATAGGGATAGGCTGCTGGAGGAGAGGATAGGGATAGGCTGCAGGAGGGGAGGATAAGGATAGGCTGCAGGAGGGGAGGATAGGGATAGGCTGCAGGAGCAGAGGATAGGGATACGCTGCAGGAGGGGAGGATATGGTTAGGCTGCAGGAGGGGAGGATAGGGATAGGCTGCAGGAGGGGAGGGTAGGGATAGGCTACAGGAGGGTAGGATAGGGATAGGCTGCAGGAGAGGAGGATAGGGATAGGCTGCAGGAGGGGAGGATAGGGATAGGCTGCAGGAGGGGAAGATAGGGATAGGCTGCAGGAGGGGAGGATAGGGATAGGCTGCTGGAGGGGAGGATAGGGATAGGCTGCATGAGGGGAGGAAGATAGGGATAGGCTGCAGGAGAGGAAGATAGGGATAGGCTGCAGCAGGGGAGGATATGGATAGGCTGCAGGAAGGGAGGATAGGGATAGGCTGCAGGAGGGGAAGATAGGGAAAGGCTGCATGAGGGGAGGATAGTGATAGGCTGCAGGAGGGGAGGATAGGGATAGGCTGCAGGAGAGGAAGATAGGGATAGGCTGCAGGAGGGGAGGATAGGGATAGGCTGCAGGAGAGGACGATAGGGATAGGCTGCAGGAGGGGAAGACAGGGATAGGCTGCAGGAGGGGAGGATAGGGATAGGCTGCAGGAGAGGACGATAGGGATAGGCTGCAGTAGGGGAAGATAGGGATAGGCTGCAGGAGGGGAGGGATAGGGTTAGGCTGCAGGAGGGGAGGATAGGGATAGGCTGCAGGAGAGGACGATAGGGATAGGCTGCAGGAGAGGAAGATAGGGATAGGCTGCAGGAGAGGAAGATAGGGATAAGCTGCAGGAGGGGAGGATAGGGACAGGCTGCAGGAGGGGAAGATAGGGATAAGCTGCAGGAGGGGAGGATAGGGATAGGCTGCAGGAGAGGAAGATAGGGATAAGCTGCAGGAGGGGAGGATAGGGATAGGCTGCAGGAGAGGAAGATAGGGATAAGCTGCAGGAGGTGAGGATAGGGATATGCTGCAGGAGAGGAGGATAGGGATAGGCTGCAGGAGGGAAGGATAGGGATAGGCTGCAGGAGAGGAAGATAGGGATAGGCTGCAGGAGGGGAGGACAGGGTTAGGCTGCAGGAGGGGAGGATAGGGATAGGCTGCAGGAGAGGAGGATAGGGATAGGCTGCAGGAGGGTTGGATAGGGAGAGGCTGCAGAAGGGGAGGATAGGGATAGGCTGCAGGAGGGGAGGATAGGGATAGGCTGCAGGAGGGGAGGATAGGGATAGGCTGCAGAAGAGGAGGATAGGGTTAGGCTGCAGGAGAGGAAGATAGGGATAGGCTGCAGGAGGGGAGGATAGGGTTAGGCTGCAGGAGGGGAGGATAGGGATAGGCTGCAGGAGGGGAGGATAGGCTTCAGGAGGGGAGGATAGGGATAGGCTGCAGAAGAGGAGGATAGGGTTAGGCTGCAGGAAAGGAAGATAGGGATAGGCTGCAGGAGGGGAGGATAGGGTTAGGCTGCAGGAGGGGAGGATAGGGATAGGCTGCAGGAGGTGAGGATAGGGATAGGCAGCAGGAGGGGAGGATAGGGTTAGGCTGCAGGAGGGGAGGATAGGGTTAGGCTGCAGGAGGGGAGGATAGGGATAAGCTGCAGGAGAGGAAGATAGGGATAAGCTGCAGGAGGGGAGGATAGGGATAGGCTGCAGGAGAGGAAGATAGAGATAGGCTGCAGGAGAGGAAGATAGGGATAAGCTGCAGGAGAGGAAGATAGGGATAAGCTGCAGGAGGGGAGGATAGGGATAGGCTGCAGAAGGGAAGACAGGGATAGGCTGCAGGAGGTGAGGATATGGATAGGCTGCAGGAGGGGAGGATAGGGATAGGCTGCAGGAGGGGAAGACAGGGATAGGCTGCAGAAGGGGAAGACAGGGATAGGCTGCAGGAGGTGAGGATATGGATAGGCTGCAGGAGGGGAGGATAGGGATAGGCTGCAGGAGGTGAGGATATGGATAGGCTGCAGAAGGGGAGGATAGGGATAGGCTGCAGGAGAGGAGGATAGGGATATGCCGCAGGAAGGGAGGATAGGGATAGGCTGCAGGAGGGGAGGATAGGGATAGGCTGCAGGAGGGGGGGATAGGGATAGGCTGCAGGAGGGGAAGACAGGGATAGGCTGCAGGAGGGGGGATAGGGATAGGCTGCAGGAGGGGAAGATAGGGATACGCTGCAGGAGGGGAGGATAGGGATAGGCTGCAGGAGAGGAAGATAGGGATAAGCTGCAGGAGGTGAGGATAGGGATAGGCTGCAGGAGAGGAGGATAGGGATAGGCTGCAGGAGGGGAGGATAGGGATAGGCTGCAGGAGAGGAAGATAGGGATAGGCTGCAGGAGAGGAAGATAGGGATAAGCTGCAGGAGGGGGGATAGGGATAGGCTGCAGGAGGGGAAGATAGGGATACGCTGCAGGAGGGGAGGATAGGGATAGGCTGCAGGAGAGGAGGATAGGGTTAGGCTGCAGGAGAGGAAGATAGGGATAGGCTGCAGCAGGGTAGGATATGGATAGGCTGCAGGAGTGGAGGATAGGCATAGGCTGCAGGAGGGGAAGAAAGGGATAGGCTGCAGGAGCGGAGGATAGGGATAGGCTGCAGAAGGGGAAGATAGGGATAGGCTGCAGGAGGGGAGGATAGGGATAGGCTGCAGGAGGGGAAGACAGGGATAGGATTCAGGAGGGGAGGATACGGATAGGCTGCTGGAGGAGAGGATAGGGTTAGGCTGCAGGAGGGGAGGATAGGGATAGGCTGCAGGAGGGGAGGATAGGGAAAGGCTGCAGGAGGGGAGGATAGGGATAGGCTGCAGGAGCAGAGGATAGGGATAGGCTGCAGGAGGGGAGGATAAGGATAGGCTGCAGGAGGGGAGGATAGGGATAGGCTGCAGGAGGGGAGGATAGGGATATGCTGCAGGAGGGGAGGGTAGGGATAGGCTACAGGAGGGTAGGATAGGGTTAGGCTGCAGGAGGGGAGGATAGGGATAGGCTGCAGGAGAGGAAGATAGGGATAGGCTGCAGGAGAGGAAGATAGGGATAAGCTGCAGGAGGGGAGGATAGGGTTAGGCTGCAGGAGGGGAGGATAAGGATAGGCTGCAGGAGGGGAGGATAGGGATAGGCTGCAGGAGGGGAAGACAGGGATAGGCTGCAGGAGGTGAGGATATGGATAGGCTGCAGGAGAGGAAGATAGGGATAGGCTGCAGGAGAGGAAGATAGGAATAGGCTACAGAAGGGGAGGATAGGGATAGGCTGCAGGAGAGGAAGATAGGGATAAGCTGCAGGAGGGGGATAGGGATAGGAAGCAGGAGGGGAGGATAGGGATAGGCTGCAGGAGGTGAGGATATGGATAGGCTGCAGAAGGGGAGGATAGGGATAGGCTGCAGGAGGGGAAGATAGGGATAGGCTGCAGGAGAGGAAGATAGGGATAAGCTGCAGGAGGGGGGATAGGGATAGGATGCAGGAGGGGAGGATAGGGATAGGCTGCAGGAGGGGAGGATAGGGATAGGCTGCAGGAGGGGAGGATAGGGATAGGCTGCAGGAGGGGAGGATATGGATAGGCTGCAGAAGGGGAGGATAGGGATAAGCTGCAGGAGGGGAAGATAGGGATATGCTGCAGGAGAGGAGGATAGGGATAGGCTGCCGGAGGGGAGGATAGGGATAGGCTGCAGGAGGGGAAGATAGGGATATGCTGCAGGAGAGGAGGATAGGGATAGGCTGCAGGAGGGGAGGATAGGGATAGGCTGCAGGAGAGGAAGATAGGGATAAGCTGCAGGAGGGGGGATAGGGATAGGCTGCAGGAGAGGAAGATAGGGATAGGCTGCAGGAGGGATGGATAGGGATAGGCTGCAGGAGAGGAAGATAGGGATAGGCTGCAGGAGGGATGGATAGGGATAGGCTGCAGGAGAGGAAGGATAGGGATAGGCTGCAGGAGAGGAAGATAGGGATAAGCTGCAGGAGGGGGGATAGGGATAGGCTGCAGGAGGGGAGGACAGGGTTAGGCTGCAGGAGGGGAGGACAGGGAAATGCTGCTGGAGGGGAGGATAGGGATAGGCTGCAGGAGGGGAAGATAGGGATAGGCTGCAGAAGGGGAGGATAGGGATAAGCTGCAGGAGGGGAAGATAGGGATATGCTGCAGGAGAGGAGGATAGGGATAGGCTGCAGGAGGGGAGGATAGGGATAGGCTGCAGGAGGGGAAGATAGGGATATGCTGCAGGAGAGGAGGATAGGGATAGGCTGCAGGAGGGGAGGATAGGGATAGGCTGCAGTAGAGGAAGATAGGGATAAGCTGCAGGAGGGGGGATAGGGATAGGCTGCAGGAGAGGAAGATAGGGATAAGCTGCAGGAGGGAAGATAGGGATAGGCTGCAGGAGGGGAAGATAGGGATACGCTGCAGGAGGGGAGGATAGGGATAGGCTGCAGGAGAGGAAGATAGGGATAAGCTGCAGGAGGTGAGGATAGGGATAGGCTGCAGAAGGGGAGGATAGGGATAGGCTGCAGGAGGGGAAGATAGGGATAGGCTGCAGGAGAGGAAGATAGGGATAAGCTGCAGGAGGGGGGATAGGGTTAGGATGCAGGAGGGGAGGATAGGGATAGGCTGCAGGAGGGGAGGACAGGGATAGGCTGCAGGAGGGGAGGATATGGATAGGCTGCAGAAGGGGAGGATAGGGATAAGCTGCAGGAGGGGAAGATAGGGATATGCTGCAGGAGAGGAGGATAGGGATAGGCTGCAGGAGGGGAGGATAGGGATAGGCTGCAGGAGGGGAAGATAGGGATATGCTGCAGGAGAGGAGGATAGGGATAGGCTGCAGGAGGGGAGGATAGGGATAGGCTGCAGGAGAGGAAGATAGGGATAAGCTGCAGGAGGGGGGATAGGGATAGGCTGCAGGAGAGGAAGATAGGGATAGGCTGCAGGAGGGAAGGATAGGGATAGGCTGCAGGAGAGGAAGGATATGGATAGGCTGCAGGAGAGGAAGATAGGGATAAGCTGCAGGAGGGGGGATAGGGATAGGCTGCAGGAGGGGAGGACAGGGTTAGGCTGCAGGAGGGGAGGACAGGGAAATGCTGCTGGAGGGGAGGATAGGGATAGGCTGCAGGAGGGGAAGATAGGGATAGGCTGCAGAAGGGGAGGATAGGGATAAGCTGCAGGAGGGGAAGATAGGGATATGCTGCAGGAGGGGAGGATAGGGATAGGCTGCAGGAGGGGAAGACAGGGATAGGCTGCAGGAGGTGAGGATATGGATAGGCTACAGAAGGGGAGGATAGGGATAGGCTGCAGGAGAGGAAGATAGGGATAAGCTGCAGGAGGGGGGATAGGGATAGGATGCAGGAGGGGAGGATAGGGATAGGCTGCAGGAGGTGAGGATATGGATAGGCTGCAGAAGGGGAGGATAGGGATAGGCTGCAGGAGGGGAAGATAGGGATAGGCTGCAGGAGAGGAAGATAGGGATAAGCTGCAGGAGGGGGGATAGGGATAGGATGCAGGAGGGGAGGATAGGGATAGGCTGCAGGAGGGGAGGATAGGGATAGGCTGCAGGAGGGGAGGATAGGGATAGGCTGCAGGAGAGGAAGATAGGGATAGGCTGCAGGAGGGGAGGATAGGGATAGGCTGCAGGAGGGGAGGATAGGGTTAGGCTGCAGGAGGGGAGGATAGGGATAGGTTGCAGGAGAGGAAGATAGGGATAGGCTGCAGGAGAGGAAGATAGGGATAGGCTGCAGGAGGGGAGGATAGGGTCAGGCTGCAGGAGGGGAGGATAGGGATAGGCTGCAGGAGAGGAGGATAGGGTTAGGCTGCAGGATGGGGGGATAGGGATAGGCTGCAGGAGGGGAAGACAGGGATAGGCTGCAGGAGAGGAAGATATGGATAGGCTTCAAGAGGTGAGGATAGGGATAGGCTGCAGGAGGGGAAGATAGGAATAGGCTGCTGGAGGGGAGGCTAGGGATAGGCTGCAGGAGAGGAAGATAGGGATAGGCTGCAGGAGGGGAGGATAGTGATAGGCTGCAGGAGGGGAGGATAGTGATAGGCTGCACCAGGGGAGGATAGGGATAGGCTGCAGGAGAGGAGGATAGGGATAGGCTGCAGGAGAGGAAGATAGGGATAGGCTGCAGCAGGGTAGGATATGGATAGGCTGCAGGAGTGGAGGATAGGGATAGGCTGCAGGAGGGGAAGACAGGGATAGGCTGCAGGAGCGGAGGATAGGGATAGGCTGCAGAAGGGGAAGATAGGGATAGGATTCAGGAGGGGAGGATACGGATAGGCTGCTGGAGGGGAAGACGGATAGGCTGCAGGAGGGGAGGATATGGATAGGCTGCAGGAGGGGAAGATAGGGACAGAATGCAGGAGAGGAAGATAGGGATAGGCTGCAGAAGAAGAAGATAGGGATATGATGCAGGAGAGGAAGATAGGGATAGGCTGCAGGAGGAGAAGATAGGGATAGGCTGCAGGAGAGGAAGATAGGAATAGGCTGCAGGAGAGGAAGATAGGGATAGGATGCAGGAGGGGAGGATAGGGATAGGCTGCAGGAGAGGAAGATAGGGATAGGCTGCAGGAGAGGAAGATAGGGATAGGCTGCAGGAGGGGAGGATAGGGATAGGCTGCAGGAGAGAAAGATAGGGATAGGCTGCAGGAGAGGAGGATAGGGATAGGCTGCAGGAGGGGAGGATATGGATAGGCTGCAGGAGGGGAGGATAGGGATAGGCTGCAGGAGAGGAAGATAGGGATAGGATGCAGGAGAGGAAGATAGGGATAGGCTGCAGAAGAAGAAGATAGGGATATGCTGCAGGAGAGGTAGATAGGGATAGGCTGCAGGAGGAGAAGATAGGGATAGGCTGCAGGAGAGGAAGATAGGAATAGGCTGCAGGAGAGGAAGATAGGGATAAGCTGCAGGAGGGAGGATAGGGATAGGCTGCAGGAGGGGAAGATAGGGATATGCTGCAGGAGATGAAGATAGGGATAGGCTGCAGGAGGGAAGGATAGGGATAGGCTGCAGGAGAGGAAGATAGGGATAGGCTGCAGGAGGTGAGGATATGGATAGGCTGCAGAAGGGGAGGATAGGGATAGGCTGCAGGAGAGGAAGATAGGGATAAGCTGCAGGAGGGGGGATAGGGATAGGCTGCAGGAGGGGAAGATAGGGATACGCTGCAGGAGGGGAGGATAGGGATAGGCTGCAGGAGAGGAAGATAGGGATAAGCTGCAGGAGGTGAGGATAGGGATAGGCTGCAGGAGGGGAGGATAGGGTTAGGCTGCAGGAGGGGAGGATAGGGATAGGCTGCAGGAGAGGAAGATAGGGATAAGCTGCAGGAGGGGAGGATAGGGATAGGCTGCAGGAGGGGAGGATAGGGATAGGCTGCAGGAGGTGAGGATATGGATAGGCTGCAGAAGGGGAGGATAGGGATAGGCTGCAGGAGGGGAGGATATGGATAGGCTGCAGAAGGGGAAGATAGGGATACGCTGCAGGAGGGGAGGATAGGGATAGGCTGCAGGAGGGGAAGATAGGGATACGCTGCAGGAGGGGAGGATAGGGATAGGCTGCAGGAGAGGAAGATAGGGATAAGCTGCAGGAGAGGAGGATAGGGTTAGGCTGCAGGAGGGGAGGATAGGGATAGGCTGCAGGAGAGGAGTATAGGGATAGGCTGCAGGAGAGGAGGATAGGGATAGGCTTCAAGAGGTGAGGATAGGGATAGGATGCAGGAGTGGAAGACAGGGATAGGCTGCTGGAGGGAAGGATAGGGATAGGCTGCAGTAGGGGAAGACAGGGATAGGCTGCAGGAGGGGAAGATAGGGATAGGCTGCAGGAGGGGAAGATAGGAATAGGCTGCTGGAGGGGAGGCTAGGGATAGGCTGCAGGAGAGGAAGATAGGGATAGGCTGCAGGAGGGGAGGATAGTGATAGGCTGCAGGAGGGGAGGATAGTGATAGGCTGCACCAGGGGAGGATAGGGATAGGCTGCAGGAGAGGAAGATAGGGATAGGCTGCAGCAGGGTAGGATATGGATAGTCTGCAGGAGTGGAGGATAGGGATAGGCTGCAGGAGGGGAAGACAGGGATAGGCTGCAGGAGCGGAGGATAGGGATAGGCTGCAGAAGGGGAAGATAGGGATAGGCTGCAGGAGGGGAGGATAGGGATAGGCTGCAGGAGGGGAAGACAGGGATAGGATTCAGGAGGGGAGGATACGGATAGGCTGCTGGAGGAAAGGATAGGGATAGGCTGCAGGAGGGGAGGATAAGGATAGGCTGCAGGAGGGGAGGATAGTGATAGGCTGCAGGAGCAGAGGATAGGGATAGGCTGCAGGAGGGGATGATATGGTTAGGCTGCAGGAGGGGAGGATAGGGATAGGCTGCAGGAGGGGAGGGTAGGGATAGGCTACAGGAGGGTAGGATAGGGATAGGCTGCAGGAGAGGAGGATAGGGATAGGCTGCAGGAGGGGAGGATAGGGATAGGCTGCAGGAGGGGAAGATAGGGATAGGCTGCAGGAGGGGAGGATAGGGATAGGCTGCTGGAGGGGAGGATAGGGATAGGCTGCATGAGGGGAGGAAGATAGGGATAGGCTGCAGGAGAGGAAGATAGGGATAGGCTGCAGCAGGGGAGGATATGGATAGGCTGCAGGAAGGGAGGATAGGGATAGGCTGCAGGAGGGGAAGATAGGGAAAGGCTGCATGAGGGGAGGATAGTGATAGGCTGCAGGAGGGGAGGATAGGGATAGGCTGCAGGAGAGGAAGATAGGGATAGGCTGCAGGAGGGGAGGATAGGGATAGGCTGCAGGAGAGGACGATAGGGATAGGCTGCAGGAGGGGAAGACAGGGATAGGCTGCAGGAGGGGAGGATAGGGATAGGCTGCAGGAGAGGACGATAGGGATAGGCTGCAGTAGGGGAAGATAGGGATAGCCTGCAGGAGGGGAGGGATAGGGTTAGGCTGCAGGAGGGGAGGATAGGGATAGGCTGCAGGAGAGGACGATAGGGATAGGCTGCAGGAGAGGAAGATAGGGATAGGCTGCAGGAGAGGAAGATAGGGATAAGCTGCAGGAGGGAAGGATAGGGACAGGCTGCAGGAGGGGAAGATAGGGATAAGCTGCAGGAGGGGAGGATAGGGATAGGCTGCAGGAGAGGAAGATAGGGATAAGCTGCAGGAGGGGAGGATAGGGATAGGCTGCAGGAGAGGAAGATAGGGATAAGCTGCAGGAGGTGAGGATAGGGATATGCTGCAGGAGAGGAGGATAGGGATAGGCTGCAGGAGGGAAGGATAGGGATAGGCTGCAGGAGAGGAAGATAGGGATAGGCTGCAGGAGGGGAGGACAGGGTTAGGCTGCAGGAGGGGAGGATAGGGATAGGCTGCAGGAGAGGAGGATAGGGATAGGCTGCAGGAGGGTTGGATAGGGAGAGGCTGCAGAAGGGGAGGATAGGGATAGGCTGCAGGAGGGGAGGATAGGGATAGGCTGCAGGAGGGGAGGATAGGGATAGGCTGCAGAAGAGGAGGATAGGGTTAGGCTGCAGGAGAGGAAGATAGGGATAGGCTGCAGGAGGGGAGGATAGGGTTAGGCTGCAGGAGGGGAGGATAGGGATAGGCTGCAGGAGGGGAGGATAGGCTTCAGGAGGGGAGGATAGGGATAGGCTGCAGAAGAGGAGGATAGGGTTAGGCTGCAGGAGAGGAAGATAGGGATAGGCTGCAGGAGGGGAGGATAGGGTTAGGCTGCAGGAGGGGAGGATAGGGATAGGCTGCAGGAGGTGAGGATAGGGATAGGCTGCAGGAGGGGAGGATAGGGTTAGGCTGCAGGAGGGGAGGATAGGGTTAGGCTGCAGGAGGGGAGGATAGGGATAAGCTGCAGGAGAGGAAGATAGGGATAAGCTGCAGGAGGGGAGGAAAGGGATAGGCTGCAGGAGAGGAAGATAGAGATAGGCTGCAGGAGAGGAAGATAGGGATAAGCTGCAGGAGAGGAAGATAGGGATAAGCTGCAGGAGGGGAGGATAGGGATAGGCTGCAGAAGGGAAGACAGGGATAGGCTGCAGGAGGTGAGGATATGGATAGGCTGCAGGAGGGGAGGATAGGGATAGGCTGCAGGAGGGGAAGACAGGGATAGGCTGCAGAAGGGGAAGACAGGGATAGGCTGCAGGAGGTGAGGATATGGATAGGCTGCAGGAGGGGAGGATAGGGATAGGCTGCAGGAGGTGAGGATATGGATAGGCTGCAGAAGGGGAGGATAGGGATAGGCTGCAGGAGAGGAGGATAGGGATATGTCGCAGGAAGGGAGGATAGGGATAGGCTGCAGGAGGGGAGGATAGGGATAGGCTGCAGGAGGGGGGGATAGGGATAGGCTGCAGGAGGGGAAGATAGGGATAGGCTGCAGGAGGGGGGATAGGGATAGGCTGCAGGAGGGGAAGATAGGGATACGCTGCAGGAGGGGAGGATAGGGATAGGCTGCAGGAGAGGAAGATAGGGATAAGCTGCAGGAGGTGAGGATAGGGATAGGCTGCAGGAGAGGAGGATAGGGATAGGCTGCAGGAGGGGAGGATAGGGATAGGCTGCAGGAGAGGAAGATAGGGATAGGCTGAAGGAGAGGAAGATAGGGATAAGCTGCAGGAGGGGGGATAGGGATAGGCTGCAGGAGGGGAAGATAGGGATACGCTGCAGGAGGGGAGGATAGGGATAGGCTGCAGGAGAGGAGGATAGGGTTAGGCTGCAGGAGAGGAAGATAGGGATAGGCTGCAGCAGGGTAGGATATGGATAGGCTGCAGGAGTGGAGGATAGGCATAGGCTGCAGGAGCGGAAGAAAGGGATAGGCTGCAGGAGCGGAGGATAGGGATAGGCTGCAGAAGGGGAAGATAGGGATAGGCTGCAGGAGGGGAGGATAGGGATAGGCTGCAGGAGGGGAAGACAGGGATAGGATTCAGGAGGGGAGGATACGGATAGGCTGCTGGAGGAGAGGATAGGGTTAGGCTGCAGGAGGGGAGGATAGGGATAGGCTGCAGGAGGGGAGGATAGGGATAGGCTGCAGGAGGGGAGGATAGGGATAGGCTGCAGGAGCAGAGGATAGGGATAGGCTGCAGGAGGGGAGGATAAGGATAGGCTGCAGGAGGGGAGGATAGGGATAGGCTGCAGGAGGGGAGGATAGGGATAGGCTGCAGGAGGGGAGGGTAGGGATAGGCTACAGGAGGGTAGGATAGGGATAGGCTGCAGGAGAGGAGGATTGGGATAGGCTGCAGGAGGGGAGGATAGGGATAGGCTGCAGGAGGGGAAGATAGGGATAGGCTGCAGGAGGGGAGGATAGACTGTAGGAGGGGAGGATAGGGATAGGCTGCAGGAGGGGAAGATAGGGATAGGCTGCAGGAGGGGAGGATAGACTGTAGGAGGGGAGGATAGGGATAGGCTGCAGGAGGGGAAGATAGGGATAGGCTGCAGGAGGGGAAGATAGGGATATGCTGCAGGAGAGGAGGATAGGGATAGGCTGCAGGAGGGAAGGATAGGGATAGGCTGCAGGAGAGGAAGATAGGGATAGGCTGCAGGAGGGGAGGACAGGGTTAGGCTGCAGGAGGGGAGGATAGGGATAGGCTGCAGGAGAGGAGGATAGGGATAGGCTGCAGGAGGGTTGGATAGGAAGAGGCTGCAGAAGGGGAGGATAGGGATAGGCTGCAGGAGGGGAGGATAGGGATAGGCTGCAGGAGGGGAGGATAGGGATAGGCTGCAGAAGAGGAGGATAGGGTTAGGCTGCAGGAGAGGAAGATAGGGATAGGCTGCAGGAGGGGAAGATAGGGTTAGGCTGCAGGAGGGGAGGATAGGGATAGGCTGCAGGAGGGGAGGATAGGGATAGGCTTCAGGAGGGGAGGATAGGGATAGGCAGCAGAAGAGGAGGATAGGGTTAGGCTGCAGGAGAGGAAGATAGGGATAGGCTGCAGGAGGGGAGGATAGGGTTAGGCTGCAGGAGGGGAGGATAGGGATAGGCTGCAGGAGAGGAAGATAGGGATAAGCTGCAGGAGGTGAGGATAGGGATAGGCTGCAGGAGGGGAGGATAGGGTTAGGCTGCAGGAGGGGAGGATAGGGATAAGCTGCAGGAGAGGAAGATAGGGATAAGCTGCAGGAGGGGAGGATAGGGATAGGCTGCAGGAGAGGAAGATAGAGATAGGCTGCAGGAGAGGAAGATAGGGATAAGCTGCAGGAGAGGAAGATAGGGATAAGCTGCAGGAGGGGAAGATAGGGATAGGCTGCAGGAGGGGAAGACAGGGATAGGCTGCAGGAGGTGAGGATATGGATAGGCTGCAGGAGGGGAGGATAGGGATAGGCTGCAGGAGGTGAGGATATGGATAGGCTGCAGAAGGGGAGGATAGGGATAGGCTGCAGGAGAGGAGGATAGGGATATGCCGCAGGAAGGGAGGATAGGGATAGGCTGCAGGAGGGGAGGATAGGGATAGGCTGCAGGAGGGGGGGATAGGGATAGGCTGCAGGAGGGGAAGATAGGGATAGGCTGCAGGAGGGGGGATAGGGATAGGCTGCAGGAGGGGAAGATAGGGATACGCTGCAGGAGGGGAGGATAGGGATAGGCTGCAGGAGAGGAAGATAGGGATAAGCTGCAGGAGGTGAGGATAGGGATAGGCTGCAGGAGAGGAGGATAGGGATAGGCTGCAGGAGGAGAGGATAGGGATAGGCTGCAGGAGAGGAAGATAGGGATAGGCTGCAGGAGAGGAAGATAGGGATAAGCTGCAGGAGGGGGGATAGGGATAGGCTGCAGGAGGGGAAGATAGGGATACGCTGCAGGAGGGGAGGATAGGGATAGGCTGCAGGAGAGGAGGATAGGGTTAGGCTGCAGGAGAGGAAGATAGGGATAAGCTGCAGGAGGTGAGGATAGGGATAGGCTGCAGGAGAGGAGGATAGGGATAGGCTGCAGGAGAGGAAGATAGGGATAAGCTGCAGGAGGTGAGGATAGGGATAGGCTGCAGGAGAGGAGGATAGGGATAGGCTGCAGGAGGAGAGGATAGGGATAGGCTGCAGGAGAGGAAGATAGGGATAGGCTGCAGGAGAGGAAGATAGGGATAAGCTGCAGGAGGGGGGATAGGGATAGGCTGCAGGAGGGGAAGATAGGGATACGCTGCAGGAGGGGAGGATAGGGATAGGCTGCAGGAGGGGGGGATAGGGATAGGCTGCAGGAGGGGAAGATAGGGATAGGCTGCAGGAGGGGGGATAGGGATAGGCTGCAGGAGGGGAAGATAGGGATACGCTGCAGGAGGGGAGGATAGGGATAGGCTGCAGGAGAGGAAGATAGGGATAAGCTGCAGGAGGTGAGGATAGGGATAGGCTGCAGGAGAGGAGGATAGGGATAGGCTGCAGGAGGAG
Organism: Pseudophryne corroboree; assembly: GCF_028390025.1. Classification (NCBI taxonomy): domain Eukaryota; kingdom Metazoa; phylum Chordata; class Amphibia; order Anura; family Myobatrachidae; genus Pseudophryne; species Pseudophryne corroboree. Next base: position 463,267,164 of record NC_086452.1, on the reverse strand, counting down.
AGGATAGGGATAGGCTGCAGGAGAGGAAGATAGGGATAGGCTGCAGGAGAGGAAGATAGGGATAAGCTGCAGGAGGGGGGATAGGGATAGGCTGCAGGAGGGGAAGATAGGGATACGCTGCAGGAGGGGAGGATAGGGATAGGCTGCAGGAGAGGAGGATAGGGTTAGGCTGCAGGAGAGGAAGATAGGGATAGGCTGCAGCAGGGTAGGATATGGATAGGCTGCAGGAGTGGAGGATAGGGATAGGCTGCAGGAGGGGAAGAAAGGGATAGGCTGCAGGAGCGGAGGATAGGGATAGGCTGCAGAAGGGGAAGATAGGGATAGGCTGCAGGAGGGGAGGATAGGGATAGGCTGCAGGAGGGGAAGACAGGGATAGGATTCAGGAGGGGAGGATACGGATAGGCTGCTGGAGGAGAGGATAGGGTTAGGCTGCAGGAGGGGAGGATAGGGATAGGCTGCAGGAGGGGAGGATAGGGATAGGCTGCAGGAGGGGAGGATAGGGATAGGCTGCAGGAGCAGAGGATAGGGATAGGCTGCAGGAGGGGAGGATAAGGATAGGCTGCAGGAGGGGAGGATAGGGATAGGCTGCAGGAGGGGAGGATAGGGATAGGCTGCAGGAGGGGAGGGTAGGGATAGGCTACAGGAGGGTAGGATATGGATAGGCTGCAGGAGAGGAGGATAGGGATAGGCTGCAGGAGGGGAGGATAGGGATAGGCTGCAGGAGGGGAAGATAGGGATAGGCTGCAGGAGGGGAGGATAGACTGTAGGAGGGGAGGATAGGGATAGGCTGCAGGAGGGGAAGATAGGGATAGGCTGCAGGAGGGGAGGATAGACTGTAGGAGGGGAGGATAGGGATAGGCTGCAGGAGGGGAAGATAGGGATAGGCTGCAGGAGGGGAAGATAGGGATAGGCTGCAGGAGGGGAGGATAGGGATAGGCTGCAGGAGGGGAGGATAGGGATAGGCTGCAGGAGGGGAAGATAGGGATAGGCTGCAGGAGGGGAAGATAGGGATAGGCTGCAGGAGGGGAGGATAGGGATAGGCTGCAGGAGGGGAGGATAGGGATAGGCTGCAGGAGGGGGAGATAGGGATAGGCTGCAGGAGGGGAGGATAGGGATAGGCTGCAGGAGAGGAGGATAGGGATAGGCTGCAGGAGGGGAAGATAGGGATAGGCTGCAGGAGGGGAGGATAGACTGTAGGAGGGGAGGATAGGGATAGGCTGCAGAAGGGGAAGATAGGGATAGGCTGCAGGAGGGGAAGATAGGGATAGGCTGCAGGAGGGGAGGATAGGGATAGGCTGCAGGAGGGGAGGATAGGGATAGGCTGCAGGAGGGGAAGATAGGGATAGGCTGGAGGAGGGGAGGATAGGGATAGGCTGCAGGAGTGGAAGATAGGGATAGGCTGCTGGAGGGGAGGATAGGGTAAGGCACTAGGGGGAGGGTTAGGCTGTAGGATTAGACACTAGGGGGAGGGTTAGGCTGCAGGAGGGGATGTTAGGGTTAGTTTGCGGGAGGGGAGGATAGGATTAAGCACTAGGGGGGGGGGGGTTAGAGATAAACTGCAGAAGGGATGGGTTAGGGAAAGGCACTAGGGGAGGGTCACATATAGCAGAAGCCACAGACATTTTTCTCTACAATGAATAACACAGGTACAATGATTGGCAGTGGTGCTGTACTCTTGTTTTATAAGGGATTGACTTAAAAAATTGGCCACATCGATAGTTACGCCCATTTCTTCTAAAGATTCCTATTTTGAAATGAGCACGGTATGTATTTAAACAGCGCCTGTTACCTACAAAGAGCTCAGGCAGCCGTTGCATAGGCCTCAGCAATATTTACATGGGTGAAGGCTATCACTAGGAACCAATGACACAACTGAGGCATGAGGCATGCAGTAGAGCCATCCATTTTATGGGCTTAGCCAATACCAGAAGGAGGTATCCTATTACTAGGGGCGTGAGGCACCTAGTGGAGGCTGCAGTTTTGAGCTACTGTATGCCAACTTTTCTTGGAAAGAGTGAGATGCTGGAGGCATGAGGCATTTCAGCTGGCTGTCAATGAATGTTTGGCTGATGCTGTGTATAGACAGTGGGTGTTTTTAGTTACGCGTTCCCAGATGAATGAGGCGCTTCCTATCAGTGCCGGAGAAGTGGGCAGTTACTTCCCTACCTCAGTACTGAATAATCCACTTAAATTATTAGTACAAAATCCTATTACGATCCTGCAATTTCTTTTACAATAGAAAATATATTTGGACCCTGACTTGCAGAGAATAATTACTGATTATCCTGACTAATTAACTACATCCCCAATGGTAACTTGGGCCAGGAGAACGGGGCTTTCATGTGTCCCCTATGACAATGCGCATTTTATTACATTCATTATTCCACTGACCTATTTTCTTTTACGGTCAGATCAGATCATGCGGCGTGCCTAACATAATTTCATGTCCCTAATAGATTTGGTAGCTGTGACTCCCTCCCTGCATCTGATGGAGATGGAGAAATGTCTGTACAGGACACAAGTGTGAAACACATTTATTTTCTGCTGCCGGCGGTCTAGATGCAGCCGCACAATTGTGTGGAGAAGATGGTCTGAGGTCGGTACCTGTTAGAGCAGGCATGTCCAAACTGCGGCCCTCCAGCTGTTGTGAAACTACATATCCCAGCATGCCCTGACACAGTTTTGCTGTCAGAGAATGCTAAAGCAGTGTCAGGGCATGCTGGGATGTTTAGTTTCTCAACAGATGGAGGGCCGCAGTTTGGACATGCCTGTGTTAGAGAATTAGTTTCCTCTTGGATCAGCCCACAACGAGTCGGAGCTTGCAGTACTAGCGGCAACTAAAAATAGGATCTTTGGGCCTGATTCGGGATACGGTCCCTAGGTTGACACTATTGGTCGACATTAACTAGGTCGACAGGGTCTCTAGGTTGACATGTTCTAGGTCGACAGATCAAAAGGTCGACATGAGTTTTTCACAATTTTTTCCCTTTTTTTTGGACCTTTTTCATACTTTACGATCCACGCGGACCATGATTGGAAATAGTAACCTGTGCCGAGCGCAGCGGGGAACCCTGCCCAAAGCATGGCGAGCGAAGCGAACCATGCGAGGGGACACGGTGCACTAATTGGGGTTCCCGGTCACTGTACGGAGAAAACGACACCAAAAAAACATAAAAAACTCATGTCGACCTTTTGACCTGTCGACCTACACCATGTCGACCTAGAGACCCTGACGACCTAGAGACCCGGTCGAACTAGTTACTGTCGACCAATAGTGATCGACCTAGTTACCTTGCATACCACACCCACCTGATTCATAGTATGTTGTGCCGATGATTTTGAAATTGATCAATTGTTGGTAAACTGCGCATGAGTCGCTGTCACAATGCGCAGGTGCAGCGATTGGATTGCAATTACGGTTGCAGTGAAGATTATCTCATTTGCATGTGACTGACAGGGAGTGGCTATTTTATGAGATGTAACGGGGAGCGACAGCAAAAATACGGGGTGTAGGGACCATTTTTTGGGGTGTGTTTCAGCCGCCGACTGCGATCCTGTATGCAGCAATCACATCTCCATGCATCTCAGTTGCGGCGGCCATTATGAGAGATCGCAGTCATTCTCGATCTGCGTTGAGTGTATTCACAGTTGCAGGCAGCTGCGAAGTCTGCAGACGTCGTCTCTATAGAAATGACACCAGCTGATCACTTAGCATATTTCCGCACATCCTCTGAGTCAAAAATCTCATCTTTTAGCAGCATTAGCGCACAACTGTGAATAAGGGCCTTCAACCGCATTTTTATATTTGTAGGAACAGATTAGGAATAATGGTGGTCATTCAGAGTTGATCGCTAGCGGCATTCGTTCGCTGTGCAGCGATTAGGCAAAAAAAGGCACTTCTGTGCATGCGTATGCGGCGCAATGCACACGCACAACGTACTATTACAATGAACAATGTAGTTTCACACAGGGTCTAGCGAAGCATTTCAGTCGCACTGCTGGCCGCAGAGTGATTGACATGAAGTGGGCGTTTCTGGGTGTCAACTGACCGTTTTCAGGGAGTGGTCGATAAAACGCAGGCATGCCAGGAAAAACGCAGGCGTGCCAGGAAAAACGCAGGCGTGCCAGGAAAAATGCAGGCGTTGCTGGGCAAACGCAGGGCGTGTTTGTGACGTCAAAACAGGAACTGAACAGTCTGAAGTGATCGCAAGCGCTGAGTAGGTTTTGAGCTACTCTAAAACTGCACAAAAAAACTTTGTAGCCACTCTGCGATCCTTTCGTTCGCACTTCTGCTAAGCTAAAATACACTCCCAGTGGGAGGCGGCATAGCGTTTGCACAGCTGCTAAAAACTGCTAGTGACTGAACAATTCGGAATGACCCCCATTGACATGACTTTAATAATAATAACAACAACAACAACAACAACATATCTTTGCCACTGAAAGGTCATTAAACACCATAATGAAGATTTTGATTTGAGGCTGCAGTCACCTGAGCTGCTGTGACATCACTAACCAAGTCCCAGTTCTAATCTTCCCTCGGTTTGGAATTCGGGTTTTAAATCTAAATTTCGGGTTTTGGATTGGAAAAGTTCCATGATTTTGGCTGTTTTATCAAATTTTATCGATTTTTTATCAATGATTAGCAATTTTTTTTTTAAATCGGTTTTAAACTGGACCAAAATCCGAATCTGATTCAAAACGCCTGAGGGTGGTTTTGCCAAAACAAAAACGCAATAATGAATCAGAACCAAAACCAAAATACGGGGATCGGCTCACATCTGTAGTTTCCAATGTCTGGAATCGTCTGTTATAGAGCATTTGTACTGTACGTTCTATCACTGCCAATGGCAAATGCTCCCAGGAAACTATAACACATGCTCAGGCAATCTGTGGCTTTCCGGCTGTTGTAGAACCGCAAGTGCCAACATGCCCTAATGGTGTAATATGATTAGAATATAACAGATGGTGGGCCACAGTTTGCCACCTTTGCTGAATAGGGTCTCTGTATAAAGCCTCTGAATGTCCAGGAAGGGATTTATAAATCAGCCTGTTCAGGGTTGTCCAGGGGGCCACTGACGCGGGACGCTGCGATACTTTATATAGCAGGCCTGGGAAGGCAATTGCGGGAAACTGGAGACTGTCTGTGCTAGAAAATGAAGCACAGCCTGCCGCTAATCAATTCTTGATTGTCATCTAAGTGTCCTTTCATTTCAAGTAAGAAAGCCAGCGGGAAACAGAATGCATTTGTTACAGTCGCACAATTCAGTGTCTGTACAGGAAAGCGTGGAATAACAGAAAGCAGGAGAGAAAGCTAGGGGAAAGGGGGTGCACTAAGGGTTGATTCTATTTCGGAGTGGGAGGAGGGACCTTCTGATGTATCTAGGGGAGAAGACACGTCACCAGGGGGAGGAGCTACGTGCGAACAGGGTACCCGAAAAGTACCCTCGCCGCGCTTCGGGCTCGGTGGCTCGCTCCACTCCGCTTCGCTCGCCACCTGATTACTAAAGGTAATAGTTGGTGGCGTGGATAGTAGAGGAACTATCCCGCTGGCGTAGCTCCTCCCCCAGACGGAAAAGGTCCCTTAGCCCACTTGATTCTAGCATCTACCGTGCACTAAGGAAAGGGTGATAGGAGGACGTAGAGAGGCTGCTGCACAGATATCTACTGCAAAACATCATCTACAGCGTGGATCCTGGGGCATTGCAGTCCTAGTGATACACAAATGTATTCAGCAGGTTATGTCATGATTCTTTTCACACAGGTGGGGCTTGCAGAAGAAATGGTCCTAACATGACAGTAAGTGGATGTAGGGAGCTGGCTTGCTGCCACAGGCTCTAATCCCCACAGTGAGCTCCCTACTGTGTGACTGCTGATACCACAAGACATGACAAGCCGCCATATGCCATGTGCATGAGGCCATTGTAACCCTCCAAACTCCTGCTCAGAGGTTATGGGATTGGTGGAGGATATAAGGAGATGGCTGGGGGATATAATGAAATGGAAGGCTATTATTTATATAGTCAGGTAGACTGAAAAACTAGTAGCAAAGAAAAGCAAATCAAAACCCCTTTTTTTATATATATATTAACAGCAAAAGATTAAAGAAGGAGAGTATAGGTACTTTAAAGGACAAGCAGGGAGTCATAATCAAAAATTATAATGACATAGCGGACAAACTAAATGAGTTTTTCTCATCGGTATTTACGAGAGAGGACCAGATACAGGGACTAACACACAATCTCAACAAAGACAATGTCCCACTGCTAAGTGCTTATTTAAGTGAGGAGATAGTCTGTGACTGATTAAAAAATGTAAGGATTAATAAGTCACCTGGTCCCGATGGAATTCACTCAAGGGTTCTCATGGAGCTACGCTCTGAACTAGCAAGACCACTATTTTGGACTGTCAATGACTCACTTACATCAGGCATGGTTCCCAAAGACTGGAGTATAGCGGAAGTAGTGCCGATATTCAAAAAAGGCAGTTACAGATGAACCGGGTAATTATAGACCAGTTAGTCTTACATTTATTCGGGAAGGTACTGGAAGGTATTCTAAGGGATAGAGGGGGTAATTCCATGTTGATCGCAGTAGGAATTTTGTTAGCAGTTGGGCAAAACCATGTGCACTGCAGGGGAGGCAGATTTAACATGTGCAGAGAGAGTTAGATTTGGGTGTTGTGTGTTCAATCTGCAATCTAATTTGCAGTGTAAAAATAAAGCAGCCAGTATTTACCCTGCACAGAAACAAAATAACCCACCCAAATCTAACTCTTTCTGCACATGTTATATCTGCCTCCCCTGCAGTGCACATGGTTTTGCCCAACTGCTAACAAAGTTCCTGCTGTGATCAACTCAGAATTACTCCCAGTGTACAGAAGATCCTTGAAGCCAATAAAGTCATTAATAGGAATCAACATGGATTTGTGAAGGATAGATCATGTCAATCAAACTTACTAGACTTTTATGAAACGTTTACTGCGAACCTTGATCAGGGTAAGGAGGTGGATGTAATCTTTTTAGACTTTGTTAAAGCTTTTGACACTGTACCACACATGAGACTTATCTATAAGTTACAAGAAATAGGGCTAGGGAGCACAATATGCACTTGGGTCAGTAATTGGTTAGATAATAGGGAGCAGCACGTTGTGGTAAATGGAACTTTTTAAAATTGGACTGAAGTACTAAATAGTGTGCCACGAGGGTCTGTACTTGGACCACTATTGTTCAACATCTTCATTAACGATCTAGCAGAAGGTCTAGAGAGAATGGTGTCAATTTTTGCAGACGATACCAAATTGTGTAAGGTTATAAATACGGAGGGGGATGCTGAGTTTCTTCAGAACGACTTAACTAAACTGGAAGCATGGGCAGCAAAATGGAAAATGAGATTCAACACAGACAAGTGTAAGGTAATGCACTGTGGGAGCAAGACCAAAAATAACACCTACATACTAAATGGAGTAATATTAGGAGAGTCTGTACTGGAAAAAGACTTACGTATTCACATAGCAAACTAAGCAGCAGTACCCAAAGTAGGATTGCAGCAAAGAAGGTTAACAAGGTATTAGCATGCATAAACTTTTTGATGAGCGGATTCGGTTTTACTCGGTTTTACTCGGTTCTCAAAACCGAATCTTATTGGCTATCCAAAACACGTGACATCAGTGAGCCAATAAGATTCGGTTTTGAGAACCGAGTAAAACCGAGTAAAACCGAATCCGCTCATCACTAAATTTTAGTGGGGAATTGATGCAAGGGACGAGAGTGTTATACTCCCATTATATAAATCACTAGTGAGCACACATCTTGAATACTGTGCACAATTTTGGGCACCATACTACAAAAAGGATGTCCTGGAGCTACAAAAGGTACAGAGGCGGGCGACCGAGCTAATTAAGGGCATGGAGACGCTGGAATACGAGGAAAGGCTTGCTAGGCTAGGCAATGGGCATGTTTACACTGGAAAAGAGGAGACTAATGGGGTAATTCAGAGTTGATCACAGCAGCAAATTTTTTAGCAATTGGGCAAAATTATGTGCACTGCAGATGGGGCAGATGTAACATGTGCAGAGAGAGTTAGATTTGGGTGGGTTATTTTGTTTCTGTGCAGGGTAAATACTGGCTGCTTTATTTTTACACAGCAATTTAGTTTTCAGTTTGAACACACCCCACCCAAATCTAACTCTCTCTGCACATGTTATATCTGCCCCCCCCAACAGTGTACATGGTTTTGACCAACTGCTAACAAATTTACTGCTGCAATCAACTCTGAATTAGGCCCTAAGAGGGGACATGATCAAAATGTACAAATATATAAGGGGACAATACACAGAGCTTGCGGGGGACCTGTTTTTGGTAAGAACAACACAGAGGACACGTGGACACCCGCTTAAGTTGGAGGAGAGAGGATTCCGCACAAAGTGGCAAAAAGGTTTTTTTCACAGTAAGGACAATACGTGTTTGGAATTCCCTGCCTGAGAGAGTAGTAAAGGCGGACTCGGTCAACACCTTTAAGAATGGGTTAGATAAATTCCTAATGGATAATGATATACAGGTTTATGGTGCGTAGTCGGGATCCGGTCTGAAGATCGACAGTGTCTAGGTCGACAATGTTTAGGTCGACCACTATAGGTCGACAGTCACTAGGTCGACAGGGTCAGAAGGTTGACAGGGTAAGAAGGTCGACATGTTCTAGGTCGACACGTCAAAAGGTCGACATGAGTTTTTTGAAAAAAAAAATCTTTTTTTTTTACTTTTTCATACTTAACGATCCACGTGGACTACGATTGGAATGGTAATCTGTGCCAAGCGAAGCGAGGCACCTTGCCCGAAGCATGGCGAGCGAAGTGAGCCATGTGAGGGGACACGGTGCACTAATTGAGGTTCCCGGTCACTCTACAAAGAAAACGACACAAAAAACCATAAAAAACTCATGTCGACCTTTCGACCTGTCGACCTAGAACATGTCGACCTTCTGACCCTGTCGACCTTCTGACCCTGTCGACCTAGCGACTGTCGATCTATAGTGGTCAACCTAAATATTGTCGACCTAGACACTGTCGATCTAATGATCCACACCCACGTAGTCACGCACTATAATTATTAAAAAAGAGAAACAAACACAACGGCCGACATCAGCAACAAACAAAATTAGTCCTAAAATAATACAGCGTAGGAGACCACAATTAGGTTGAAGTCGATAGACAAATTGTCTTTTTTCAACCTCAGAAACTATGTTACTATGTATGTTACTAATCATATACCATGATGACATCATGGTTGATGATGACATAGGAGATTAATGGGGGACATGATGGTATAAGGGAATGATGGGGACATGATGGTAGGGGGATTGGAGGGACATAATAATATAGGGGAATTATGGGGACATGATCATACGGAGGAATAATAGGAACATCATAATATGGGAGAATGGTGGGGACATGATGATACGGAGGAATGATGGGGACATAACAATATGGGGGAATGATGGGGACATGATGATACGGGGGAATGATGGGGACATGATGATATTGAGGAATGATGGGGACATAATAATATGGGGGAATGATGGGGACATGATAATACGGGGGAATGATGGGGACATGATGATATTGGGGAATGATGGGGACATGATGATATGGAGGAATGATGGGGACATAATAATATGGGGGAATGATGGGGAAATAATAATATGGGGGAATGATGGGGACATGATGATACGGGGGAATGATGGGGACATGATGATATTGGGGAATGATGGGGACATGATGATATGGAGGAATGATGGGGACATAATAATATGGGGGAATGATGGGGACATGATGATACAGGGGAATGATGAGGACATAATAATATGGGGGAATGATGGGGACATAATAATATGGGGGAATGATGGGCACATAATAATATGGGGGAATGATGGGGACATAATAATATGGGGGAATGATGGGGACATGATGATACGGGGGAATGATGGGGACATAATAATATGGGGGAATGATAGGGACATGATGATATGGGAGAATGATGGGGACATGATGATATGGGGGAATGATGGGGTCATGATGATACGGAGGAATGATGGGGACATGATGATACGGGGGAATGATGAGGACATGATGATACGGAGGAATGATCAGGACGTAATGATATGGAGGAATGATGAGGACATGATGATACGGGGGTATGATGGGGACATGATAATACGGGGGAATGATGAGGACATGATGATACCGAGGAATGAAGAGGACATGATGATACGGAGGAATGATGGGGACATGATGATACGGGGGAATGATGGGGACATGATGATACGGGGGAATGATGAGGACATGATGGTATGGGAGAATGATGGGGACATGATGATACGGGGGTATGATGGGGACATGATAATACAGGGGAATGATGAGGACATAATGATATGGGGGAATGATAGGGACAATATGATATGGGAGAATGATGGGGACATGATGATATAGGGGAATGATGGGGACATGATGATACGGGGGAATGATGGGGACATGATGATATGGAGGAATGATGGGGACATGATGATACGGGGGAATGATGAGTACATGATGATACGGAGGAATGATGAGGACATGATGATACGGAGGAATGATGAGGACATGATTATACGGGGGTATGATGGGGACATGATAATACAGGGGAAGGATGAGGACATGATGATATGGGGGAATGATGGGGACATGATGATATGGGGGAATGATGGGGACATGATGATATGGAGGAATGATGGGGACATGATGATATGGAGGAATGATGGGGACATGATGATATGGAGGAATGATGGGGACATGATGATACGGGGGAATGATGAGGACATGATGATACAGAGGAATGATGGAGACATGATGATACGGAGGAATGATGAGGACATGATTATACGGGGGAATGATGGAGACATGATGATATCAGGGAATGATGGGGACATGATGATACGGGGGAATGATGGGTACATGATAATACGGGGGAATGATGAGGACATGATGATATGGAGGAATGAAGAGGACATGATGATACGGAGGAATGATGGGCACATGATGATACGGGGGAATGATGGGCACATGATGATACGGGGGAATGATGAGAACATGATGATACGGAGGATTGATAAGGACATGATGTGATGGCGGAATGATGAGGACATGATGATATGGAGGAATGATGGGGACATGATGATATGGGGGAATGATGGGGACATGATACGGGGGAATGATGGGGACATGATGATATAGAGGAATGATGAGGACATGATGATACGGGGGAATGATGGGGACATGATGATATGGAGGAATGATGGGGACATGATGATACGGGGGAATGATGAGGACATGATGATACGGAGGAATGATGAGGACATGATGATACGGAGGAATGATGAGGACATGATTATACGGGGGAATGATGGAGACATGATGATACGGAGGAATGATGAGGACATGATTATACGGGGGAATGATGAGGACATGATGATATCAGGGAATGATGGGGACATGATGATACGGGGGAATGATGGGTACATGATAATACGGGGGAATGATGAGGACATGATGATATGGAGGAATGAAGAGGACATGATGATACGGAGGAATGATGGGCACATGATGATACGGGGGAATGATGGGGACATGATGATACGGGGTAATGATGGGGACATGATGATACGGAGGATTGATAAGGACATGATGTGATGGGGGAATGATGAGGACATGATGATATGGGGGAATGATGGAGACATGATGATTCGGGGGTATGATGGGGACATGATAATACGGAGGAATGATGAGAACATGATGATACTGAGGAATGATGAGGACATGATGATACGGAGGAATGATGGGGACATGCTGATATGGGGGAATGACGAGGACATGATGATACTGAGGAATGAGGAGGACATGATGATACAGAGGAATGATGGGGACATGATGATACGGGGGAATGATGGGGACATGATGATACGGGGTAATGATGAGGACATGATGATATGGGGGAATGATGAGGACATGATGATACGGAGGAATGATGGGGACATGATGATATTGGGGATTGGTGGGACATCATGGTAGGAGGATTGGTGGGACATGATAATATGGGGAAATGATGGGGACATAATAATATGGGGGATTAGTGGGACATGATGATATTGGGGATTGGTGGGACATCATGGTAGGGAGATTGGTGGGACATGATAATATGGGGAAATGATGGGGACATAATAATATGGGGGATTAGTGGGACATGATGATATTGGGGATTGGTGGGACATCATGGTAGGGAGATTGGTGGGACATGATAATATGGGGAAATTATGGGGACATAATAATATGGGAGATTGTTGGGACATGATGATATTAGGGGAATGATGGGGACATGATAATATGGGGGAATGATGGTGACATCATGATTATAGGGTAATTATGGGGACATGATGATAGGGGGATTGATGGATAATAAAATTGGGGATTGGTGGGACATGATGATTACGAGGGAATGATGGATGATGATACGGGGGACAGATGGCTGACATATTGATATAGGAGGATATTTATAGCATTGAGGAATAATAAGTATATGGATGTATTGATGGAACAGTGATATACATGTGATTCAGTTGCTAATGATATGGGAGAATGATGATGAACATGATAATAAGATGATATAGGGATACAATAGGGGTCAAGGGGTATCATGGGAACATGGTAAAATGGGATATGTGCATTGATGACACGAAAATCAGGCACCAGAGCCAGACACGTCACCTCTCTGTCTATGACATTTAGGGACACTTTAATATCATGCTATGAGGCACACACAATTCTAGTTACCTCCCTGGTAGGCAGGTGTTTGAGATTTCAGAATGCCATGACTTTCTTGGAGAGGTTTCCAAAAAGTAGGATGCAAGTAGTGTGTCTATGGCCCTCATTCTGACCTGATCGCACACACCAACTTTTTGCTGCCCATGCGATCAGGTAGACGCCGCCTATGGGAGAGTGGATTTTAGCATAGCAAGTGTGCGAAGGCATGTGCAGAGGAGCTGGGCTAAAAAGTTTTGTGCAGTTTCTGAGTAGCTCTGGACTTACTCAGCCGCTGCGATCACTTCAGCCTGTCCAGGACCGGAATTGATGTCAGACACCCGCCCTGCAAACGCTTGTACACGCCTGCGTTTTACTCACCACTCCCAGAAAACAGTCAGTTGCTGCTCCGATCTGCCTCCCTGCTGTCAATCTTCTTGCGGCCGCCGCTGCGACCACTTCCTTCGTTGTTCTTGTTGCTGCCCGGCGAAGGCCATCGCCAGGTAATGACGCGCCTGCGCACTGCCACCCTCGCACCTGCGCAGTTCGGACCCATTCGCACGGCTGCGGAAAACAGCAGCATGTGAATGGGTCGCGTTTTTGACTTTGTAAATACAGTTTGCGCCACTGAGAGCTATATACTGTACTAACATTGCTCAAAGGTCCAAACCTTTAGAATATTTTGTGTCATATAAATGTTTATAATAGTAATAAGTAACTGCTAGCAAAAAATAGGATTTTATTTTTAATACCTACCGGTAAATCCTTTTCTCTTAGTCCGTAGAGGATGCTGGATTCCAAAAGGACCATGGGGTATAGACGGGATCCGCAGGAGACATGGGCACACTATAAGACTTTGAATGGGTGTGAACTGGCTCCTCCCTCTATGCCCCTCCTCCAGACCTCAGTTAGAAAACTGTGCCCAGGGAGACGGACATTTCGAGGAAAGAATTTATTGTTTAAACACGGTGAGTGTCATACCAGCTCACACCACGAACAAACCGCAGAACGTGGCATTCAAAGGAATACCAGCCCACGGCATGAACAATACACAGCCACATGCTGAGAGAATATGTAACACAACCCATGTGTCAACACAACCACTAATAGAACACCGCATGCCATGGCATGAATAACGTCAGCAACATCCTGACTGAAAAGAAACACCACAAGAGTGTAACCATAACCAAGAACTGCAGACACAGTACGCACTGGGACGGGCGCCCGGCATCCTCTACGGACTAAGAGAAAAGGATTTACCAGTAGGTATTAAAATCCTATTTTCTCATACGTCCTAGAGGATGCTGGGGACTCCAAAAGGACAATGGGGTCTATACCAAAGCTCTATACCGGGCGGGAGAGTGCGGACGACTCTGCAGCACCGATTGAGCAACCAGGAGGTCCCCATCAGCCAGGGTATCAAACTTGTAGAGCTCAGCAAAAGTGTTTGAACCCGACCAAGTAGCCGCTCGGCAAAGGTGAACCGCCGAGACTCCTCGGTCATCCGCCCAAGAAGAGCCCATCTACCTAGTAGAATGGGTCTCCACCAACGTCGGTAACGGCAATCCAGCCGTAGAACGAGCACGTCGAATCGTATCACAGATCCAGCGTGTAACAGACTGCATAGACGCAGGCGCCCCAATCATGTTGGGAGCATCCCGGACAAACAGAGCCTCTGTTTCCCCAATCTGAACCAAATTGGCGACATAACTATTCAAAACCCCGACCACATCGAGAAACTTTGAATCAGCCAATGCTTAAATAACCATAGGCATCAAAATAGGCTGGTATCTGCGAAAACACAGAAACCACGTTTTGGCAGAACTATCATCCGAGTTCTCAAATCCGCTCTATCCACATGGAAGAACCAACAGGGGCTCTTGAGACAAAGCCGCAACTTCCGACACCCGCCTTGCGGACGCCAAAGCCAATAGCATGACAACTCTTCAAGAGAAAAATTTTTAACACGACCTTCCATAAAGGTTCCAATCAGTGTGACACAAGAAAACGCAACACCACTTCAAGGTCCTACAGTGCCAATGGGGGCACCAATGGAGGTCGGATGTGCAGTATCCCTTTCACGAAAATCTGAACTTCCGGAAAGGTGGGCAAATTTTTTTTTTTTTTGTAAAGAAAATTTATAAACTGCACTGAAATGGAGCCTAACTTTAGGCCCGCATCCACACTTGCTTGCAAAGAATGGAGAAGAACGACCCAGCTGAAAGTCTTCCGTAGGAGCCTTCTTGGACTCACACCAAGACACATATTTACGCCAACTACGGTGGTAAGGCTTTGCCGTTACTTCTTTTCTAGCCTGAAGAAGTGTAGAAATGATTTCCCTGGAAATACCCTTTCGTCTAGGATATGGCATTCAACCGCCCCGCCGTCAAAAGCAGCCGCGGTAAGACTTGATACACTCCCGGATCTTGCTGTAACAGTTCCTCATGTAGAGGAAGAGGCCAGGGATCTTCCATGAGTAAACCATGAAAAACTGGATACCAAGCCCTCCTTGGCTAGACCTGAACAATGAGGATCGCCTGAAGCCTGGTTCTTCTTACGTTTATCACCTTCAGAAAAAGTGAGAGTGGAGGGGACACATAGACCGACGGAAAACACCCAAGATGTCACGAGGACGTCCACTGCTATAGCTTGAGTGTCCCTTGACCGGGAACAAAATCCCTGAGACCGCTCGTTGAGGCGAGACGCCAGCATGTCCAATTGAGGTACTCCTCAAAGACTTGTCACTTCTGTGAAAACTTCTCGATGACGCCTGTATTTCTCCCTGATGGAGATCGCGCCTGCAGAGGAGATCTATTTCTCCGTCATTTACCTCCAGAACGAAGACTGCTAATATATAGTTTTCCAGTCTTTCCACCCAGCTGCAAACTTGTGGATCCTCTACCATTGCCGCTTTGCTCCTTGTTCCGCCCTAGCGGCTTACTTACGCCACTGCCGTCAAGTCGTCCGACAGAACTAACCTGGGCAGATCACGAAGAATATGTTCGGCAAAAATAGCTCTTAATTCAAGGAGCTTATTGCAGACAAGCTTCCCAGCTTGACCTTTCCTTTGGAAATACTTCCCTTGCAAGGACTGCTCCCGAGGCTCGGAGATCTGCCTGCATGGACACCAGCAGGGCCGGATTAACAATGGGGCGGATGGAGCTGCAGCTCCAGGCCCCCCACCAAAATAGGCCCACTGCATCTACTGTGCTGCGGCTGTAGACAGGAAACATTTTTCCTGCTACAGCAGCCTGCAATTGCCACCCTCCGACAGTGGGCTGTAACCTCCCCTCCTCCTGTGGCACCCACGCACAAAGGCCACCGCAGGCACAAACTTCATGGGCGGCGGAGTGGAATGGGTCACTAACCCTCCCTGCGCCGCACAGGCAGTGACGTAACACCAGTCAGTGTTTCCGCCTTTCTTCCGGAGTCCCGGTAGCTCCGCCTCCAGCCAGGTCATAAAAAAAAAACCATAAAAATGGGCGTGGCCACGGGGGTCCGATGTTAGGCCACGCCCCTGAATTTGCTTGGCTCCTGGCGTCGGCGGTAGTCTGTGTGTGGCCTGCCCCTCACTGCTTCCTCTGTGGGGACTTGGAGGTGACAGGTACAGAATACATGTGTGTGTGTGGGGCGAGGGGACAGGCTGAGTGTATGTGTGGTGACTGGGATAACAGGCTGTATGTGTGGGGGGGTGACTGGGATAACAGGCTGTATGTGTGGGGGGGTGACTGGGGGTAACAGGATGTGTGTGTGGGGGGGCTGACTGGGGGTAACAGGGTGTGTGTGTGTGGGAGGGGGTGACTGGGGGTAACAGGGTGTGTGTGTGTGTGTGTGTGTGTGTGTGTGTGTGTGTGTGTGTGTGGGGGTGACTGGGGGTAACTGGTTGTGTGTGTGTGGGGGGGGTGACTGGGGGTAACAGCTGTGTGGGTGTGACTGGGGGGATAACAGGCTGTTTGTGTGTGGGGGAGGGGATGACTGCGAGTAACAGGCTGTGCGTGTGTGTGTGGGGGGGTGACTGGGGGTAACGGTGTGTGTGTGTGGGAGGGGGTAACAGGGTGTGTGTGTGTGTGTGTGGGAGGGGGTGACTGGGGGTAACAGGGTGTGTGTGTGTGTGTGTGTGTGTGTGTGTGTGTGTGTGGGAGGGGGTGACTGGGGGTAACTGGTTGTGTGTGTGTGTGTGTGTGTGGGGGATGACTGGGGGTAACAGCTGTGTGGGTGTGACTGGGGGGATAACAGGCTGTTTGTGTGTGGGTGAGGGGATGACTGCGAGTAACAGGCTGTGCGTGTGTGTGTGGGGGGGGGGTGACTGGGGGTAACAGGCTGTGTGTGTGTTGGGGGGTAACAGGCTGTGTGTGTGGGGGGGTGACTGGGGGTAACAGGCTGTGGGGGTAACAGGCTGCGTGTGTGTGTGGGGGGGGGTGACGGGGTAACAGGCTGTGTGTGTGGGTGACTGGGGGTAACAGGCTGTGTGAGTTTGAGGGGAGGGGGGATGACTTGGCTGGGGGGTGGCTGTGTGTGTGTATGTGAGTGTGTGTGACTAGGGGGAACAGGCGGCGTGTGTGTGGGGGTGACTGGGGGTAACAGGCTGTCTGTGTGTAAGGGTGACTGGGGGTAACAGGCTGTCTGTGTGTGAGGGTGACTGGGGGTAACAGGCTGTCTGTGTGTGGGGGTGACTGGGGGTAACAGGCTGTCTGTGTGTGAGGGTGACTGGGGGTAACAGGCCGTGTGAGTTTGAGGGGAGGGGGGATGACTTGGCTGGGGGGTGGCTGTGTGTGTGTGTGTGTGTGACTAGGGTGAACAGGCTGCGTGTGTGTGGGGGTGACTGCGGGGTAACAGGCCGTGTGAGGGGAGGGGGGGCATGACTTGGCTGGTGGTGGCTGTGTGTGTGTGTGACTAGGGGGAACAGGCTGTGTATGTGCGGGGAGGGGGTGTGTGGCTGGGGGGAACAGGCTGTGTGTGTGTGGGGAGGGGTGTGTGGCTGGGGGTAACAGGCTGTGTGTGTGTGAGTAAGGGGGGGTGACTGGGGGGGAACAGGCTGTGTGGGGTGACTGGAGGCACTGTCGGTGCCACCCCATGTTGTTTCTGCCACTTTTTTTTTTTTTTCAAGCAGGGACCTGCGGCAGTGTGGTGCCATGAAGGGGCATGCAGCAGTACTAGCAGGAGGAGGTGGTCCAGCCAGTCCAGCCGCACTCACCTTTTTTACCACTCTCTGACGCTGTTGCCCGACGTCATGATCCAACAAAAAACAGAAGAAGGGACCCACTGCTGCCGGAGAAGAAAGGGGACCCGCTTTTCCTGTCACTGATAAGAAGGGGGACCCACTACTGCCCGAGGTACACAGTGCCGTTTCACTGAAGGGAGGGACGCACAGTGTCACTTGTACTGGGGGCAGGGGGACAGAGCTAAGTACACAGGGCCATCTGTACCCCCTCTCTCTCAACCCTCCATCCGTCTCACCTCTCTCTTTTTCTCTCTTTCCCCTCTCTCAACCCTGGTCTCTCTCACCTCCACTGTTTCCCTCTTTCTTTTTCTTTCATTCTGTATCCCCCCACCCCCCTCTTTGTCACCCCCTTCTCTCTCTCTCTCTCTCTCTCTCTCTAACTCTCTCTCTCGTTCTCTTTTCTCTCTCTCATTTCTCTGTCTTGCTCTTTCTTTCTCTCTCACTTTCTTTGTCACCTTTCTCTCTATACCCTGCTCCCTCTTCTCTGACCCTCCCTCGTTCACACACCCCTGTCTTACTCAACTTTGTCTCGCATCCTCCCTGTCTCTCTAATTCTCTCTCTCTCTCCCCCCTGCTCTCCACCCATCCCACTCTCTCTCAACCCTCTCTCTTACACTACCTCTCTGTCTCACCTTTTTCTTTCTCATACTTTCTCTCTCTAACCCTCTCTCCCTCGCTTTCTTTTGCTCTCTTTCCCTCTCTCTTACACCCTGCTCCCCCACTCTCACAACCGTCTGTCTCTCTTTCTTTCTCTCTTTTTTTCTTTCTCCTCCTCTCGACTCTCTTGCGCTGCTTTCTCTACCCTGCTGTCTGTCTCACCTCTTTCTCTCTCTCTCTCTCTCTCTCTCTCTCTCTCTCTCACACACACTCTGTCACCTCTTTCCTCTCCCCCTTCCTTTCTCTCACCCCCTCCTTTGTCTCACCTCTCTCTACCTCTCTCTCTCATTCTTTTCTCTCCCTCTCATTCTCTCTTCCCTGCCCCCTCTCCCTCTTTCAAACCTCTCACCCACTTATCTCAACTTTCTTTCTTTCTTTCTTTCTTTCTTTCTTTCTTTCTTTCTTTCTTTCTTTCCTTCTTTCCTTCTTTCTTTCCTTCTTTCCATTATATCTCATCCTTCCTCTCTGTCTCCCCTCTCTTTCATTCTCTTTATTTCTCTCTCTCCTGCTCTCTCCTTTCACCCCTCCCTCTGTCTCACCTCGCTCTCTTTTTCTCTCTCTCCCTATTTCTCTAACGTCCTAAGTGGATGCTGGGGACTCCGTAAGGACCATGGGGAATAGCGGCTCCGCAGGAGACTGGGCACAAAAGTAAAGCTTTAGAACTACCTGGTGTGCACTGGCTCCTCCCCCTATGACCCTCCTCCAAGCCTCAGTTAAGATTTTGTGCCCGAACGAGAAGGGTGCACACTAGGTGGCTCTCCTGAGCTGCTTAGTGAAAAGTTTAGTTTTAGGTTTTTTATTTTCAGTGAGACCTGCTGGCAACAGGCTCACTGCATCGAGGGACTAAGGGGAGAAGAAGCGAACTCGCCTGCGTGCAGAGTGGATTGGGCTTCTTAGGCTACTGGACATTAGCTCCAGAGGGACGATCACAGGCCCAGCCATGGATGGGTCCCAGAGCCGCGCCGCCGGCCCCCTTACAGAGCCAGAAGACAGAAGAGGTCCGGAAAATCGGCGGCAGAAGACGTCCTGTCTTCAACAAGGTAGCGCACAGCACTGCAGCTGTGCGCCATTGCTCTCAGCACACTTCACACTTCGGTCACTGAGGGTGCAGGGCGCTGGGGGGGGGGGGCGCCCTGAGACGCAATAAAAACACCTTGGATGGCAAAAAATGCATCACATATAGCTCCTGGGCTATATGGATGCATTTAACCCCTGCCAGAATACATAGAAAAACGGGAGATAAGGCCGCCGATAAGGGGGCGGAGCCTATCTCC
This sequence comes from Pseudophryne corroboree, assembly GCF_028390025.1. Lineage (NCBI taxonomy): Eukaryota > Metazoa > Chordata > Amphibia > Anura > Myobatrachidae > Pseudophryne > Pseudophryne corroboree. The sequence goes on along the minus strand of NC_086452.1, from coordinate 463,247,187 downwards.
TCAGCACACTGGTGCCATTTTCCCTCACAGCTCCGTTGGAGGGAAGCTCCCTGGCTCTCCCCTGCAGTCACTACACTACAGAGGGTTAAAAAAGAGAGGGGGGGGCACTAATTACGCGCAGTATTAAAGATACAGCAGCTATAAGGGGAAAAACACTTATATAAGGTTATCCCTGTATATATATAGCGCTCTGGTGTGTGCTGGTGGTGATGTGGAGACGGAGCAGATTGCCTGTAATAGTGATGTCACCCCCTAGGGGGTCGACACCTGAGTGGACGAACTGTTGGAAGGAATTACGTGACAGTGTCAGCTCTGTATAAAAGACAGTGGTTGACATGAGACAGCCGGCTACTCAGCTTGTGCCTGTCCAGACGTCTCATAGGCCGTCACGGGCTCTAAAGCGCCCGTTACCTCAGATGGCAGATATAGAGTCTAGAGATGAGCGCCTGAAATTTTTCGGGTTTTGTGTTTTGGTTTTGGGTTCGGTTCCGCGGCCGTGTTTTGGGTTCGAACGCGTTTTGGCAAAACCTCACCGAATTATTTTTGTCGGATTCGGGTGTGTTTTGGATTCGGGTGTTTTTTTCAAAAAACCCTAAAAAACAGCTTAAATCATAGAATTTGGGGGTAATTTTGATCCCAAAGTATTATTAACCTCAAAAAACATAATTTACACTCATTTTCAGCCTATTCTGAACACATCACACCTCACAATATTATTTTTAGTCCTAAAATTTGCACCGAGGTCGCTGTGTGAGTAAGATAAGCGACCCTAGTGGCCGACACAAACACCGGGCCCATCTAGGAGTGGCACTGCAGTGTCACGCAGGATGTCCCTTCCAAAAAACCCTCCCCAAACAGCACATGACGCAAAGAAAAAAAGAGGCGCAATGAGGTAGCTGTGTGAGTAAGATTAGCGACCCTAGTGGCCGACACAAACACCGGGCCCATCTAGGAGTGGCACTGCAGTGTCACGCAGGATGGCCCTTCCAAAAAACCCTCCCCAAACAGCACATGACGCAAAGAAAAAAAGAGGCGCAATGAGGTAGCTGACTGTGTGAGTAAGATTAGCGACCCTAGTGGCCGACACAAACACCGGGCCCATCTAGGAGTGGCACTGCAGTGTCACGCAGGATGTCCCTTCCAAAAAACCCTCCCCAAACAGCACATGACGCAAAGAAAAAAAGAGGCGCAATGAGGTAGCTGTGTGAGTAAGATTAGCGACCCTAGTGGCCGACACAAACACCGGGCCCATCTAGGAGTGGCACTGCAGTGTCACGCAGGATGGCCCTTCCAAAAAACCCTCCCCAAACAGCACATGACGCAAAGAAAAAAAGAGGCGCAATGAGGTAGCTGACTGTGTGAGTAAGATTAGCGACCCTAGTGGCCGACACAAACACCGGGCACATCTAGGAGTGGCACTGCAGTGTCACGCAGGATGTCCCTTCCAAAAAACCCTCCCCAAACAGCACATGACGCAAAGAAAAAAAGAGGCGCAATGAGGTAGCTGTGTGAGTAAGATTAGCGACCCTAGTGGCCGACACAAACACCGGGCCCATCTAGGAGTTGCACTGCAGTGTCACGCAGGATGTCCCTTCCAAAAAACCCTCCCCAATCAGCACATGATGCAAAGAAAAAGAAAAGAAAAAAGAGGTGCAAGATGGAATTATCCTTGGGCCCTCCCACCCACCCTTATGTTGTATAAACAAAACAGGACATGCACACTTTAACCAACCCATCATTTCAGTGACAGGGTCTGCCACACGACTGTGACTGATATGACGGGTTGGTTTGGACCCCCCCCAAAAAAGAAGCAATTAATCTCTCCTTGCACAAACTGGCTCTACAGAGGCAAGATGTCCACCTCATCTTCACCCTCCGATATATCACCGTGTACATCCCCCTCCTCACAGATTATCAATTCGTCCCCACTGGAATCCACCATCTCAGCTCCCTGTGTACTTTGTGGAGGCAATTGCTGCTGGTCAATGTCTCCGCGGAGGAATTGATTATAATTCATTTTAATGAACATCATCTTCTCCACATTTTCTGGATGTAACCTCGTACGCCGATTGCTGACAAGGTGAGCGGCGGCACTAAACACTCTTTCGGAGTACACACTTGTGGGAGGGCAACTTAGGTAGAATAAAGCCAGTTTGTGCAAGGGCCTCCAAATTGCCTCTTTTTCCTGCCAGTATAAGTACGGACTGTGTGACGTGCCTACTTGGATGCGGTCACTCATATAATCCTCCACCATTCTATCAATGTTGAGAGAATCATATGCAGTGACAGTAGACGACATGTCCGTAATCGTTGTCAGGTCCTTCAGTCCGGACCAGATGTCAGCATCAGCAGTCGCTCCAGACTGCCCTGCATCACCGCCAGCGGGTGGGCTCGGAATTCTGAGCCTTTTCCTCGCACCCCCAGTTGCGGGAGAATGTGAAGGAGGAGATGTTGACAGGTCGCGTTCCGCTTGACTTGACAATTTTGTCACCAGCAGGTCTTTCAACCCCAGCAGACCTGTGTCTGCCGGAAAGAGAGATCCAAGGTAGGCTTTAAATCTAGGATCGAGCACGGTGGCCAAAATGTAGTGCTCTGATTTCAACAGATTGACCACCCGTGAATCCTTGTTAAGCGAATTAAGGGCTGCATCCACAAGTCCCACATGCCTAGCGGAATCGCTCCGTGTTAGCTCCTTCTTCAATGCCTCCAGCTTCTTCTGCAAAAGCCTGATGAGGGGAATGACCTGACTCAGGCTGGCAGTGTCTGAACTGACTTCACGTGTGGCAAGTTCAAAGGGCATCAGAACCTTGCACAACGTTGAAATCATTCTCCACTGCACTTGAGACAGGTGCATTCCATCTCCTATATCGTGCTCAATTGTATAGGCTTGAATGGCCTTTTGCTGCTCCTCCAACCTCTGAAGCATATAGAGGGTTGAATTCCACCTCGTTACCACTTCTTGCTTCAGATGATGGCAGGGCAGGTTCAGTAGTTTTTGGTGGTGCTCCAGTCTTCTGTACGTGGTGCCTGTACGCCGAAAGTGTCCCGCAATTTTTCTGGCCACCGACAGCATCTCTTGCACGCCCCTGTCGTTTTTTAAAAAATTCTGCACCACCAAATTCAAGGTATGTGCAAAACATGGGACGTGCTGGAATTTGCCCATATTTAATGCACACACAATATTGCTGGCGTTGTCCGATGCCACAAATCCACAGGAGAGTCCAATTGGGGTAAGCCATTCCGCGATGATCTTCCTCAGTTGCCGTAAGAGGTTTTCAGCTGTGTGCGTATTCTGGAAAGCGGTGATACAAAGCGTAGCCTGCCTAGGAAAGAGTTGGCGTTTGCGAGATGCTGCTACTGGTGCCGCCGCTGCTGTTCTTGCGGCGGGAGTCCATACATCTACCCAGTGGGCTGTCACAGTCATATAGTCCTGACCCTGCCCTGCTCCACTTGTCCACATGTCCGTGGTTAAGTGGACATTGGGTACAACTGCATTTTTTAGGACACTGGTGAGTCTTTTTCTGACGTCCGTGTACATTCTCGGTATCGCCTGCCTAGAGAAGTGGAACCTAGATGGTATTTGGTAACGGGGGCACACTGCCTCAATAAATTGTCTAGTTCCCTGTGAACTAACGGCGGATACCGGACGCACGTCTAACACCAACATAGTTGTCAAGGACTCAGTTATCCGCTTTGCAGTAGGATGACTGCTGTGATATTTCATCTTCCTCGCAAAGGACTGTTGAACAGTCAATTGCTTACTGGAAGTAGTACAAGTGGGCTTACGACTTCCCCTCTGGGATGACCATCGACTCCCAGCGGCAACAACAGCAGCGCCAGCAGCAGTAGGCGTTACACGCAAGGATGCATCGGAGGAATCCCAGGCAGGAAAGGACTCGTCAGACTTGCCAGTGACATGGCCTGCAGGACTATTGGCATTCCTGGGGAAGGAGGAAATTGACACTGAGGGAGTTGGTGGGGTGGTTTGCGTGAGCTTGGTTACAAGAGGAAGGGATTTACTGGTCAGTGGACTGCTTCCGCTGTCACCCAAAGTTTTTGAACTTGTCACTGACTTATTATGAATGCGCTGCAGGTGACGTATAAGGGAGGATGTTCCGAGGTGGTTAACGTCCTTACCCCTACTTATTACAGCTTGACAAAGGGAACACACGGCTTGACACCTGTTGTCCGCATTTCTGGTGAAATACCTCCACACCGAAGAGCTGATTTTTTTGGTATTTTCACCTGGCATGTCAACGGCCATATTCCTCCCACGGACAACAGGTGTCTCCCCGGGTGCCTGACTTAAACAAACCACCTCACCATCAGAATCCTCCTGGTCAATTTCCTCCCCAGCGCCAGCAACACCCATATCCTCCTCATCCTGGTGTACTTCAACACTGACATCTTCAATCTGACTATCAGGAACTGGACTGCGGGTGCTCCTTCCAGCACTTGCAGGGGGCATGCAAATAGTGGAAGGCGCATGCTCTTCACGTCCAGTGTTGGGAAGGTCAGGCATCGCAAACGACACAATTGGACTCTCCTTGTGGATTTGGGATTTCAAAGAACGCACAGTTCTTTGCGGTGCTTTTGCCAGCTTGAGTCTTTTCAGTTTTCTAGCGAGAGGCTGAGTGCTTCCATCCTCATGTGAAGCTGAACCACTAGCCATGAACATAGGCCAGGGCCTCAGCCGTTCCTTGCCACTCCGTGTGGTAAATGGCATATTGGCAAGTTTACGCTTCTCCTCCGACAATTTTATTTTAGGTTTTGGAGTCCTTTTTTTTCTGATATTTGGTGTTTTGGATTTGACATGCTCTGTACTATGACATTGGGCATCGGCCTTGGCAGACGACGTTGCTGGCATTTCATCGTCTCGGCCATGACTAGTGGCAGCAGCTTCAGCACGAGGTGGAAGTGGATCTTGATCTTTCCCTAATTTTGGAACCTCAACTTTTTTGTTCTCCATATTTTATAGGCAGAACTAAAAGGCACCTCAGGTAAACAATGGAGATGGATGGATTGGATAGTTTACTAGTATACAATTATGGACGGACTGCCACGGTTAGGTGGTATAAAAAAACCACGGTTAGGTGGTATATATTATAATAATAATACAATTATGGATGGACGGACTGCCTGCCGACTGCCGACACAGAGGTAGCCACAGCCGTGAACTACCGCACTGTACACTGGTTGATAAAGAGATAGTAGTATACTCGTAACAACTAGTATGACACTATGACGACGGTATAAAGAATGGAAAAAAAACCACGGTTAGGTGGTATATATTATAATAATAATACAATTATGGATGGACGGACTGCCTGCCGACTGCCGACACAGAGGTAGCCACAGCCGTGAACTACCGCACTGTACACTGGTTGATAAAGAGATAGTAGTATACTCGTAACAACTAGTATGACACTATGACGACGGTATAAAGAATGGAAAAAAAACCACGGTTAGGTGGTATATATTATAATAATAATACAATTATGGATGGACGGACTGCCTGCCGACTGCCGACACAGAGGTAGCCACAGCCGTGAACTACCGCACTGTACACTGGTTGATAAAGAGATAGTAGTATACTCGTAACAACTAGTATGACACTATGACGACGGTATAAAGAATGGAAAAAAAACCACGGTTAGGTGGTATATATTATAATAATAATACAATTATGGATGGACGGACTGCCTGCCGACTGCCGACACAGAGGTAGCCACAGCCGTGAACTACCGCACTGTACACTGGTTGATAAAGAGATAGTAGTATACTCGTAACAACTAGTATGACACTATGACGACGGTATAAAGAATGGAAAAAAAACCACGGTTAGGTGGTATATATTATAATAATAATACAATTATGGATGGACGGACTGCCTGCCGACTGCCGACACAGAGGTAGCCACAGCCGTGAACTACCGCACTGTACACTGGTTGATAAAGAGATAGTAGTATACTCGTAACAACTAGTATGACACTATGACGACGGTATAAAGAATGGAAAAAAAACCACGGTTAGGTGGTATATATTATAATAATAATACAATTATGGATGGACGGACTGCCTGCCGACTGCCGACACAGAGGTAGCCACAGCCGTGAACTACCGCACTGTACACTGGTTGATAAAGAGATAGTAGTATACTCGTAACAACTAGTATGACACTATGACGACGGTATAAAGAATGGAAAAAAAACCACGGTTAGGTGGTATATATTATAATAATAATACAATTATGGATGGACGGACTGCCTGCCGACTGCCGACACAGAGGTAGCCACAGCCGTGAACTACCGCACTGTACACTGGTTGATAAAGAGATAGTAGTATACTCGTAACAACTAGTATGACACTATGACGACGGTATAAAGAATGGAAAAAAAACCACGGTTAGGTGGTATATATTATAATAATAATACAATTATGGATGGACGGACTGCCTGCCGACTGCCGACACAGAGGTAGCCACAGCCGTGAACTACCGCACTGTACACTGGTTGATAAAGAGATAGTAGTATACTCGTAACAACTAGTATGACACTATGACGACGGTATAAAGAATGGAAAAAAAACCACGGTTAGGTGGTATATATTATAATAATAATACAATTATGGATGGACGGACTGCCTGCCGACTGCCGACACAGAGGTAGCCACAGCCGTGAACTACCGCACTGTACACTGGTTGATAAAGAGATAGTAGTATACTCGTAACAACTAGTATGACACTATGACGACGGTATAAAGAATGGAAAAAAAACCACGGTTAGGTGGTATATATTATAATAATAATACAATTATGGATGGACGGACTGCCTGCCGACTGCCGACACAGAGGTAGCCACAGCCGTGAACTACCGCACTGTACACTGGTTGATAAAGAGATAGTAGTATACTCGTAACAACTAGTATGACACTATGACGACGGTATAAAGAATGGAAAAAAAACCACGGTTAGGTGGTATATATTATAATAATAATACAATTATGGATGGACGGACTGCCTGCCGACTGCCGACACAGAGGTAGCCACAGCCGTGAACTACCGCACTGTACACTGGTTGATAAAGAGATAGTAGTATACTCGTAACAACTAGTATGACACTATGACGACGGTATAAAGAATGGAAAAAAAACCACGGTTAGGTGGTATATATTATAATAATAATACAATTATGGATGGACGGACTGCCTGCCGACTGCCGACACAGAGGTAGCCACAGCCGTGAACTACCGCACTGTACACTGGTTGATAAAGAGATAGTAGTATACTCGTAACAACTAGTATGACACTATGACGACGGTATAAAGAATGGAAAAAAAACCACGGTTAGGTGGTATATATTATAATAATAATACAATTATGGATGGACGGACTGCCTGCCGACTGCCGACACAGAGGTAGCCACAGCCGTGAACTACCGCACTGTACACTGGTTGATAAAGAGATAGTAGTATACTCGTAACAACTAGTATGACACTATGACGACGGTATAAAGAATGGAAAAAAAACCACGGTTAGGTGGTATATATTATAATAATAATACAATTATGGATGGACGGACTGCCTGCCGACTGCCGACACAGAGGTAGCCACAGCCGTGAACTACCGCACTGTACACTGGTTGATAAAGAGATAGTAGTATACTCGTAACAACTAGTATGACACTATGACGACGGTATAAAGAATGGAAAAAAAACCACGGTTAGGTGGTATATATTATAATAATAATACAATTATGGATGGACGGACTGCCTGCCGACTGCCGACACAGAGGTAGCCACAGCCGTGAACTACCGCACTGTACACTGGTTGATAAAGAGATAGTAGTATACTCGTAACAACTAGTATGACACTATGACGACGGTATAAAGAATGGAAAAAAAACCACGGTTAGGTGGTATATATTATAATAATAATACAATTATGGATGGACGGACTGCCTGCCGACTGCCGACACAGAGGTAGCCACAGCCGTGAACTACCGCACTGTACACTGGTTGATAAAGAGATAGTAGTATACTCGTAACAACTAGTATGACACTATGACGGTATAAAGAAAGAAAAAAAAATACCACGGTTAGGTGGTATATATTGTAATACAATTATGGATGGACGGACTGCCTGCCGAGTTCCGACTGCCGACACAGAGGTAGCCACAGCCGTGAACTACCGCACTGTACTGTGTCTGCTGCTAATATAGACTGGTTGATAAAGAGATAGTATACAATACATACAACAATGAATATACTACTATACTGGTGGTCAGGCACTGGTCACCACTAGTCACACTGGCAGTGGCACTCCTGCAGCAAAAGTGTGCACTGTTTAATTTTAAATTAATATAATATTATGTACTCCTGGGGGCTCCTGCTATAACAACCTGCAGTGCTCCCCAGTCTCCCCCACAATTATTATAAGCTTTGCCTTTTATACATTGATGTGCAGCACACTGGGCTGAGCTGAGTGCACACAGACTGAGTCACACTGTGTGACTGGCTGCTGCTGTGTATCGTTTTTTTTCAGGCAGAGAACGGATATAGCAGAGAACGGATATATATTAAAATAAATAAAAGTTAACTAACAACAACTGCACTGGTCACTGTGGTAAACTCTGTCTGACTCTGCACAATCTCTCTCTCTCTTCTAATCTAATTTCTAATGGAGAGGACGCCAGCCACGTCCTCTCCCTATCAATCTCAATGCACGTGTGAAAATGGCGGCGACGCGCGGCTCCTTATATAGAATCCGAGTCTCGCGAGAATCCGACAGCGTCATGATGACGTTCGGGCGCGCTCGGGTTAACCGAGCAAGGCGGGAGGATCCGAGTCTGCTCGGACCCGTGAAAAAAACATGAAGTTCGTGCGGGTTCGGTTTCAGAGAAACCGAACCCGCTCATCTCTAATATAGACGCCGACACGGATACTGACTCCAGTGTCGACGGTGAAGAGACAAATGTGACTTCCAGTAGGGCCACACGTTACATGATGGAGGCAATGAAAAATGTTTTACACATTTCTGATAATACGAGTACCACCAAAAAGGGGTATTATGTTCGGTGAGGAAAAACTACCTGTAGTTTTCCTGAATCTGAGAAATTAAATGAGGTGTGTGATGATGCGTGGGTTTCCCCCGATAACAACTGATAATTTCTAAAATGTTATTGGCATTATATCCTTTCCCGCCAGAGGTTAGGGTGCGTTGGGAAACACCCCCTAGGGTGGATAAAGCGCTCACACGCTTGTAAGGGCTCTACCCTCTCCTGAGATGGCCGCCCTTAAGGATCCTGCTGATAGAAAGCAGGAGGGTATCCTAAAATGTATTTACACACATACTGGTGTTATACTGCGACCAGCAATCGCCTCAGCCTCACTCGCAAGTAGACCCCTGGATCCTTCAGGTGATATCTCAGGGGTACAAATTGGAATTCGAGACGTCTCCCCCTCGCCGTTTCCTAAAGTCGGCTTTACCGATGTCTCCTTCTGACAGGGAGACAGTTTTGGAAGCCATTCACAAGCTGTATTCCCAGCAGGTGATAATCAAGGTACCCCTCCTGCAACAGGGAACGGGGTATTATTCCACACTGTTGTGGTACCGAAGCCGGACGGCTCGGTGAGACCGAGTCTAAATCTAAAATCTTGAACACTTACATACGGAGGTTCAAATTCAAGATTGAGTCACTCAGAGCAGTGATTGCGAACCTGGAAGAAGGGGACTACATGATGTCTCGGGACATCAAGGATGCTTACCTTCATGTCCAAATTTACCCTTCTCACCAAGGGTACCTCAGGTTTATGGTACAGAACTGTCACTATCAGTTCAGACGCTGCCGTATGGATGGTCCACGGCACCCCGGGTCTTTACCAAGGTAATGGCCGAAATGATGATATTCCTTCGAAGGAAGGGAATTTTAGTTATCCCTTACTTGGACGATTCCCTGATAAGGGTAAGATCCAGGGAACAGTTGGAGGTCGGTGTAGCACTATCTCAGGTAGTGTTGCGGCAGCACGATTGGATTCTCAATATTCCAAAATCGCAGCTGGTTCCGACGACTCGTTTTCTGTTCCTAGGGATGATCCTGGACACAGTCCAGAAAAAGGTGTTTCTCCCGGAGGAGAAAGCCAGGGAGTTATCCGAGCTAGTCAGGAACCTCCTAAAACCGAGCCAAGTCTCAGTGCATCAATGCACAAGGGTTCTGGGTAAAATGGTGGCTTCCTACGAAGCAATCCCATTCGGCAGATTCCACGCAAGAACTTTCCAGTGGGACCTGCTGGACAAATGGTCCGGGTCGCATCTTCAGATGCATCAGCGGATAACCCTGTCACCAAGAACAAGGGTGTCCCTCCTGTGTTGGTTGCAGAGTGCTCATCTTCTAGAGGGCCGCAGATTCGGCATTCAGGACTGGGTCCTGGTGACCACGGATGCCAGCCTGCGAGGCTGGGGAGCAGTCACACAGGGAAGGAATTTCCAGGGCTTATGGTCAAGCCTGGAGACATCACTTCACATAAATATCCTGAAGCTAAGGGCCATTTACAATGCTCTAAGCTTAGCAAGACCTCTGCTTCAAGGTCAGCCGGTGTTGATCCAGTCGGACAACATCACGGCAGTCACCCACGTAAACAGACAGGGTGGCACAAGAAGCAGGAGGGCAATGGCAGAAGCTGCAAGGATTCTTCGCTGGGCGGAAAATCATGTGATAGCACTGTCAGCAATTCCAGACACGACCTCCACCCGGGAGAGTGGGGACTTCACCCAGAAGTCTTCCACATGATTATAAACCGTTGTGAAAAACTCGACAGGTATTGCGCCAGGTCAAGGGACCCTCAGGCAATAGCTGTAGACGCTCTGGTAACACCGTGGGTGTACCAGTCAGTGTATGTGTTCCCTCATCTGCCTCTCATACCCAAGGTACTGAGATTGATAAGATGGAGAGGAGTAAGCACTATATTCGTGGCTCCGGATTGGCCAAGAAGGACTTGGTAACCGGAACTTCAAGAGATGCTCACGGAGGATCCGTGGCCTCTACCTCTAAGAAGGGACCTGCTCCAGCAAGGACCCTGTCTGTTCCAAGACTTACCGCGGCTGCGTTTGACGGCATGGCGGTTGAACGCCGGATCCTGAAGGAAAAAAGGCATTCCGGATGAAGTCATCCCTATCCTGATCAAAGCCAGGAAGGATGTAACCGCAAAACATTATCACCGCATTTGGCGAAAATATGTTGCGTGGTGCGAGGCCAGTAAGGCCCGACGGAGGAAATTCAACTGGGTCGATTCCTACATTTCCTGCAAACAGGAGTGTCTATGGGCCTGAAATTGGGGTCCATTAAGGTTCAAATTTCGGCCCTGTCAATTTTCTTCCAAAAAGAACTAGCTTCAGTCCCTGAAGTTCAGACGTTGTAAAAGGGGTACTGCATATACAGCCTCCTTTTGTGCCTCCAGTGGCACCTTGAGATCTCAATGTAGTTTTTGGGTTCCAAAAGTCACATTGGTTTGAACCACTTAAATCTGTGGAGTTAAAATATCTCACATGGAAAGTGGTCATGCTGTTGGCCCTGGCCTGGGCCAGGCGCGTGTCAGAATTGGCGGCTTTATCCTGTAAAAGCCTTTATCTGATTTTCCTTTCGGACAGGGCGGAATTGAGGACTCGTCCTCAGTTTCTCCCTAAGGTGGTTTCAGCGCTTCACCTGAACCAACCTATTGTGGTGCCTGCGGCTACTAGGGACTTGGAGGACTCCAAGTTGCTAGACGTTATCAGGGCCCTGAAAATATATGTTTCCAGGACGGCTGGAGTCAGAAAATCTGACTCGCTGTTTATCCTGTATGCACCCAACAAGCTGGGTGCTCCTGCTTCTAAGCAGACTATTGCTCGTTGGATTTGTAGTACAATTCAGCTTGCACATTCTGTGGCAGGCCTGCCACAGCCAAAAATCTGTAAATGCCCACTCCACAAGGAAGATGGGCTCATCTTGGGCGGCTGCCCGAGGGGTCTCGGCTTTACAACTTTGCCGAGCAGCTACTTGGTCAGGAGCAAATACGTTTGTAAAATTATACAAAATTGATACCCTGGCTGAGGAGGACCTGGAGTTCTCTCATTTGGTGCTGCAGAGTCATCCGCACTCTCCCGCCCGTTTGGGAGCTTTGGTATAATCCCCATGGTCCTTACGGAGTCCCCAGCATCCACTTAGGACGTTAGAGAAAATAAGAATTTACTTACCGATAATTCTATTTCTCGTAGTCCGTAGTGGATGCTGGGCGCCCATCCCAAGTGCGGATTGTCTGCAATACTGGCACATAGTTATTGTTACCAAAAAATCGGGTTATTGCTGTAGTGAGCCATCTTTTCTAGAGGCTCCTCTGTTATCATGCTGTTAACTGGGTTTAGATCACGAGTTGTACGGTGTGATTGGTGTGGCTGGTATGAGTCTTACCCGGGATTCAAAATCCTTCCTTATTGTGTACGCTCGTCCGGGCACAGTATCCTAACTGAGGCTTGGAGGAGGGTCATAGGGGGAGGAGCCAGTGCACACCAGGTAGTTCTAAAGCTTTACTTTTGTGCCCAGTCTCCTGCGGAGCCGCTATTCCCCATGGTCCTTACGGAGTCCCCAGCATCCACTACGGACTACGAGAAATAGAATTATCGGTAAGTAAATTCTTATTTTTTCTTTCTCTCTAACCTTCTTTCTACCTATCTCTCTTTCTTTTGTTCTCTTCTCCCTCCCCTCTCTTAAAACCCTGCTCCCCCTCTCTCTCAACCCTCTCCCACTCCCCCTCTCACCTCTCTCTCTTCTGTCTCACCCTGCTTTCTCTACCCTGCTATCTGTGTCCCTTTCTCTCTCCTCTCTCTCTCACCCCGTTGTTTCTCTATCCCTCTCGTCCCCTTTATGAGGGATGATGGGTGTTGCTGGCTGCTGCTGTGATCTGTACTGTTGGGTGCGATGCTGGGAGAAGGGTGCTGGTCAGAGGCGGAACTAGCGGGCGATGCTAGGGGCCACCAGCTAGAATCTTGCCTTGGGCATCAAACTGGTTAGGGCCGGCTCTGAGTGTGCCGCCTTGCCACCACTACACCAGGAAGCACTGGCAGCATTGACAGCAGGATTCTCCATGAAGGTGGCCCGGGCCTCCTGAGGTGAGGAGTTTTTTTTCGGTATGGCACTCCCAGTAACAGCATAGTGTGTGTGTGTGTGTGTTTGTGTATATATATATATATATATATGAACAGAAAGTATGAGCGCAAACAAACGGTAATATACTTTCTTAAATATGTGTATACATATATATATAAACACACATAGAAAGTCCAGTAGAACTGAAATGTCCACAGAATTAAATGAGAAGCAATGTTCCTTAGGTTCACTGACAACCAATATCGTTTGGAAAGGAAAATTTGTCAGTGTGCACTTCTGGAGCTTCCAGCTGTCGCCTCCCCAATGTTACCCGATCCCGAACGGGTGATAGTCCTGACAAAAAATTGAAGAAACAGGGAGCGCCAATAGTGCATTAAAAGAGTACAATGGTTTTTATTTTTAAAAAATCCAGATCGGTCACAAGTAAAAAACCCGTACCATAAAAGGCGGTCAAACCACCGCTTGTATAACCAGCATAAGATTTTACCCCACTGTGCGAAGCAGTATTCTCAATTTCAAATCCACGACGTCAGACCACGCCCATACGCGTTTCGTCATTCGACTTCGTCAGTAGGCTTGGTCTGAAGTCACAACAAAAATAATAATAATAATAATTTTGTTTTAAATAAATAAATCACCATACAGTTTAACCCATATAACTTACATTCAAATGGGTATAAACATGACATAAAATATAATAATCAAATCTCTCTAGTGCACAGATAATTAAGAATAGTGGATATTATATATCCACATAACAAACAATAATTTATGACAGAGAAATTCATCCAGACATCAAGGTATATAAATAAGTGGCAATGGAATACATAAAACCAGTTAAATCCAATTATACAAATGAGCAATAACAACATAAATAGGCGAAAATCGCTCAATTTGCTGTTCAACATATTATATTAAATGAAGACATATTGTGCATATCGCGTTGAACAAACACCTCTATATTTAATTTTATTCATCCTAAGAACTCCTTGTTTTGAGAGTAGTGATACTTTTATTAGTTGCAGTAATCGCAATCACTTTTGCGCCTGATACTTAGTATTTCTCCCTGTGCTCCCTTCAGCGTTGGACCTATAACATTATTCCTGCCCCTTATTTTATTTAATCCATCACGTGACTCACGTCACTGCAAAGTGGAACAGCACCCGTTCCGAACATATATATGCATTGTATACAGGTATATGAACCAATCCAAGCATTAAAAGACCAGGTCTTATTTGAAAAATATGTTAGGACAAGGGGAGAAAGAAATTGACGGGTATATATACCAATCAATATATTAAAAAAGAGGGGGGGGGGGGGGGGCCCACGCTTACTTAAGCACTGAATTTATATAGATAGATAAGATTAACTACGGTGGGTTTTATTCCAATCGTGGAGAATATGGAAACAGTAATAATAACAACAAAAAAAACATAATAAAAAATGAGACATAATAAAAAATAATTGAATGGACGAGCAAATCCACAAACATAGCTGAACTTCCTCCGTACCACGCACTATTTATTCTAAGAATGAAGATACCTTTGTCAATCACAGCACTCGCAAACACTTTAGCGGCCGACAATAGATGTCTCTCCCTCCGCTCTCTTCAGCGTTTAACACACATCGCGTTACTCCTGACCCTTATATTGTTTAAACCGTCGCATGACTCCCGTCATTGCAGGATAAAACTACGCCCCTTCCTAACGTATATGGGCATCGTATACAGGTGTATCAATTAGTCAAGGATGTCAGAAATTTTTAAAGGACCAGCTCTTACTCTTATTTTAGTGCTGTATTAATAACGGGAGGGGAAAATTGACCGGTATATAAATCAGTCAGTATTTTAAAGAACGATTGCTTAAACAATATAATTATGGGGATGAAACGATTAACTACGGCTAATTTTATCCCAAAAGTGCTGGATGTAAAGACAGATAATTAATATATAAAAGTAAAAAGGAAAATCATGATGAAATAGTGATAATAATTAATGAAGAATAAATCATCAAAAATTATATGAAAAAACATATATGAAAATCCACCAAACTAAAAACTCAGCCTTATTGAATATAAACTGACATATTGACAGACAAAATGAAGACCCGTTTCCCATGTTTATTTTAGAAACGGAGTCAATTCATATCCCTCATTTAACCCATTAGGATAAAGAGTATTTAATGTAATTATCCAAAATGTTTCCCTTTTATTGAGGGTATTTTCTCTGTCTCCCCCACGTTTGTCATAAGCTATATGTTCCAAACCTATAAATTTCAAAGAAGTGGGATCACTGTCATGATGTTGTTTAAAATGGCGGGGAACACTGTGATTATCCACATTATTTTTGATGTTTCTTAAATGTTCTAAGATACGGAGTTTTAACACTCTCTTAGTCTTACCAACGTATCTTTTCCCACATCCGCACTCAAGTAAATAAACAATAAAGGTCGAATTACAGTTAATAAAGCTGTTAATTCTAAACTGTTTGTCCATAGTTTTATTATTAAAGGTTTTAGTGCCTTTTAACCCATGAAAGAATGGTATCGCATTCTAGATGAATGTTCATTAGAGCTTATGAGGCTTATTGTATATGAAAAGAAAAAAACATTGCAAGACTTAGAGAAAGAGCTGGCAGTAGTTGAACAGCAGTTAGATACTAAGAGGGATGACATCGAGTTTAAAGAATTCTCAGGTTATATGGAACAGAAAATAGCCAAAATTGAGAGTGATATAATACAGACTAAAAGGAAAAAATTCATCAGAGATAAGACTGATTATGATTCAGGCCAAGTGAGAAATTGGTCACATGCGAATTGGGAAAATGAGCCAGTAAGGAAACAAAGATTTCAACAGAGACCTAAACCGTTCTCAAGATATCGAGATCAATCTAGACAGAGAGATCATTCAAGATTTCGAGATTATGCCCCCCATCAAGAATCTATGAATGATTGGAGAGGTAGGCAAGTCAATGAACAATATAGACCTAAACCCCAGCGTGAGAGGTTTTCTAAGCGTTGGCAAAAAGTGGGTAGAGATAGATCTTGGAGACCACAAATGGAATGGTCAGAAACCCCCAAATATAACACCAATAATAGATTTGACACTCTCCACCAGTTACAGGGTGAGGAATATACTCCAAAGCCTGGTTTTTTAGGGAAACGAAGAGAGTATCTGAGACAACAAAAAGACCAGGGTCAGAATCAATTGTTTTCACGGACATGGGGAAAAAGAAACAGAGACGAAGAGGGAAGAGAGGAGGACAGGGCACCTCACAAAAAAGCATTAATGCAGTCCCATCAGTGAAAAAGAAAATGGGTATTTTCAACCTTTCAAAGGTGGAGCTTAATGAAACAGATATTAATGTATTACAAAAAGGGTTATCTTTTGCGCCGTCGGCAGGGGTGAATAAATTCAATTTATATATGGATCTTAATCTGTATATACGTAAAATGACATTAAAAAGACATTATATTAGACAAGGTAACAAGTCAACAGCTCCCATAAAGAATTATGAAAGTCAAAACAACTCCAATGCTTCTGGGTTGAAAAAAAGATCTACCTTTTATCCTGTCGAGTCACGGGGTACACATTTGGACTTATTTGCCCAGTTGGTAAAAAAAGATTTCGATAAAATCAAAGAAAAGGGGAACCTAAATCCAAATCTAACTAGGCTGGAACAATCATCATTAGAAAAACTAAAAGGGAACACGGCTCTAGTTATTAAACAAGCCGATAAAGGGGGAGGGGTAGTTCTATTAAATAGAACTGATTATGAGACTGAAATGTACAGATTACTCTCAGACCCCTCTTCTTATTCCAAGTTAAAAAAGGACCCTACGAAAGATTATCAAACCTCTTTATTGGAATTACTCAATAGAGGGTGTAATATGGGGATCCTTAGTGATGAGGAATTTGGGTATTTGTGGAACGAACATCCTAGGATCGCCACAATATATTATTTGCCGAAGATACATAAGAATCTATCCAAACCCCCAGGTCGCCCCATAATATCAGGGATTGATTCCCTTACCTCTCGTGTCTCTGAATATGTAGATATTTTTCTCAAAACTTATGTCTTGGAGTTAGAAACCTATGTGAAAGATTCAACACATATTTTACAGTTGCTAGAAAATTTTGTGTGGTGTGATGAATATAGGTGGGCAACTATCGATGTTACTTCATTGTATACCTCGATCCCACATGAGAAAGGTTTGCTCTATTTGGAGTTGGTGCTAAAAAGAGATGAGAAGATTACCTTACAGAAGGTCCAGTTTCTTATAGATTGTGTCCGTTTCATTTTCAAACATAATTACTTTACCTTCCTGGGTGATTTTTTTGAACAAGTGTGCGGGGTAGCCATGGGGACGATTTGTGCCCCGAGTGTCGCCAATTTATATATGGGGGAGTGGGAAAAGGGTAACATATTAGTCAATAACCCCTTTTCTGATAAGATCATGCTGTTTAAACGGTATATTGATGACGTGCTTGTTATCTGGCGTGGAACAGAAGATGAATTCAATGAATTTTTACAATATCTTAATTCAAATGATTTCAATTTACAGTTTACATCTAATTTCCAGACAGAACAGATAGAGTTCTTGGATTTAGTCCTGAATACTAGCGACTATGCATCAAAGAAGCTAATAGAGACCTGTACCTTCTTTAAAGAGGTCGATAGCAACAACTATCTAGAGTATAATAGTTGTCATTTGAAAAAATGGAAAAGTAATCTGCCTTTTTCACAACTAATACGTTTAAGAAGAAATTGTACATCTTTAATTAAATTCGAGGAACAAGCATTAGAATACAAAAGGCGCTTTTTAGAGAAAGGCTATCCCGCCACTCTAATCGAAGTAGCCATCAAAAAAGCACGTGCTTTGGATAGAAAGGAACTAATTAAGTATAAGAAACATAAAGCTGGGCATCGGGTTGAAACTGAAACACTTTTTTGTCCTTTTGTGACGCAATTTAATTCCTTCAACCATGAAATACAGACCAGTCTTAAGCGCAATTGGCACATCTTGAAAATGGACTCTGTATTGTCTGAACATCTACCAGCAAGACCCGACATGGTATTTAGACGAGCAAAAACCTTAAAAACTTATCTAGCTCCTAGCCTACTGCCTATTTTAGAGAGAGAAGAGAACAATACTGTCAATAGTCTATTATTGCCTAAAATAAATGGATTCCATGTATGTGGAAAATGTAAAGTATGTCAGCATGGGTTAAAAGGCACTAAAACCTTTAATAATAAAACTATGGACAAACAGTTTAGAATTAACAGCTTTATTAACTGTAATTCGACCTTTATTGTTTATTTACTTGAGTGCGGATGTGGGAAAAGATACGTTGGTAAGACTAAGAGAGTGTTAAAACTCCGTATCTTAGAACATTTAAGAAACATCAAAAATAATGTGGATAATCACAGTGTTCCCCGCCATTTTAAACAACATCATGACAGTGATCCCACTTCTTTGAAATTTATAGGTTTGGAACATATAGCTTATGACAAACGTGGGGGAGACAGAGAAAATACCCTCAATAAAAGGGAAACATTTTGGATAATTACATTAAATACTCTTTATCCTAATGGGTTAAATGAGGGATATGAATTGACTCCGTTTCTAAAATAAACATGGGAAACGGGTCTTCATTTTGTCTGTCAATATGTCAGTTTATATTCAATAAGGCTGAGTTTTTAGTTTGGTGGATTTTCATATATGTTTTTTCATATAATTTTTGATGATTTATTCTTCATTAATTATTATCACTATTTCATCATGATTTTCCTTTTTACTTTTATATATTAATTATCTGTCTTTACATCCAGCACTTTTGGGATAAAATTAGCCGTAGTTAATCGTTTCATCCCCATAATTATATTGTTTAAGCAATCGTTCTTTAAAATACTGACTGATTTATATACCGGTCAATTTTCCCCTCCCGTTATTAATACAGCACTAAAATAAGAGTAAGAGCTGGTCCTTTAAAAATTTCTGACATCCTTGACTAATTGATACACCTGTATACGATGCCCATATACGTTAGGAAGGGGCGTAGTTTTATCCTGCAATGACGGGAGTCATGCGACGGTTTAAACAATATAAGGGTCAGGAGTAACGCGATGTGTGTTAAACGCTGAAGAGAGCGGAGGGAGAGACATCTATTGTCGGCCGCTAAAGTGTTTGCGAGTGCTGTGATTGACAAAGGTATCTTCATTCTTAGAATAAATAGTGCGTGGTACGGAGGAAGTTCAGCTATGTTTGTGGATTTGCTCGTCCATTCAATTATTTTTTATTATGTCTCATTTTTTATTATGTTTTTTTTGTTGTTATTATTACTGTTTCCATATTCTCCACGATTGGAATAAAACCCACCGTAGTTAATCTTATCTATCTATATAAATTCAGTGCTTAAGTAAGCGTGGGCCCCCCCCCCCCCCCCTCTTTTTTAATATATTGATTGGTATATATACCCGTCAATTTCTTTCTCCCCTTGTCCTAACATATTTTTCAAATAAGACCTGGTCTTTTAATGCTTGGATTGGTTCATATACCTGTATACAATGCATATATATGTTCGGAACGGGTGCTGTTCCACTTTGCAGTGACGTGAGTCACGTGATGGATTAAATAAAATAAGGGGCAGGAATAATGTTATAGGTCCAACGCTGAAGGGAGCACAGGGAGAAATACTAAGTATCAGGCGCAAAAGTGATTGCGATTACTGCAACTAATAAAAGTATCACTACTCTCAAAACAAGGAGTTCTAAGGATGAATAAAATTAAATATAGAGGTGTTTGTTCAACGCGATATGCACAATATGTCTTCATTTAATATAATATGTTGAACAGCAAATTGAGCGATTTTCGCCTATTTATGTTGTTATTGCTCATTTGTATAATTGGATTTAACTGGTTTTATGTATTCCATTGCCACTTATTTATATACCTTGATGTCTGGATGAATTTCTCTGTCATAAATTATTGTTTGTTATGTGGATATATAATATCCACTATTCTTAATTATCTGTGCACTAGAGAGATTTGATTATTATATTTTATGTCATGTTTATACCCATTTGAATGTAAGTTATATGGGTTAAACTGTATGGTGATTTATTTATTTAAAACAAAATTATTATTATTATTATTTTTGTTGTGACTTCAGACCAAGCCTACTGACGAAGTCGAATGACGAAACGCGTATGGGCGTGGTCTGACGTCGTGGATTTGAAATTGAGAATACTGCTTCGCACAGTGGGGTAAAATCTTATGCTGGTTATACAAGCGGTGGTTTGACCGCCTTTTATGGTACGGGTTTTTTACTTGTGACCGATCTGGATTTTTTAAAAATAAAAACCATTGTACTCTTTTAATGCACTATTGGCGCTCCCTGTTTCACATATATATATATATATATATATATATACATACATACATACATACATACATACACACTTACATATCTATTTTGATTAGACATATTTAGGTATATGCAATTGCGGTCGAATTCCCGAAATTGTCGAATTTCGGGTCATTTTCGACCAAAAAAAAAATTCGCCTATGCAATTCAGTGCTTTCCGACCAAAAAACGGACTTTCAAAATTCGACTTTTTGAAATTCGAATTTTTGCAAATTCGACTTTTCTGCAATGATACAAGTGCTGCAATTCGACCAAAGCATATTCAATTCAAGTTTGGAAATTCGACAGCAGTGCTTTTAGACAGCAAATTCGTCATTTTCAATCCGCCACACTTTGGAGGGTGAAAACAAATAAAAAAATTTTAAACATGGTTTTTTTTGTGTTTTTTTTTTTGGGAATAGCAGATCTATTTATATTAGAAGGGATTAGGTACTTTTTTTTTTTTTTTTGGAGGCACAAATATTATTTATAATTTTTTAAAAATATTATTATTATTTTTTTTTTTATTTTTATTGCTGGAACGGTACAATCCGAAAAAAAAATTGCGTGGGGTCCCCCCTCCAAAGCATAACCAGCCTCGGGCTCTTCGAGCTGGTCCTGGTTCTAAAAATGCGGGGGGAAAATTGACAGGGGATCCCCCGTATTTTTAAAACCAGCACCGGGCTCTGCGCCTGGTGCTGGTGCCAAAAATATGGGGGACAAAAAAAGTAGGGGTCCCCCGTATTTTTAACACCAGCATCGGGCTCCACTAGCTGGACAGATAATGCCACAGCCGGGGGGCACTTTTATGCCGTGCCCTGCGGCCGTGGCATTAAATATCCAACTAGTCACCCCTGGCCGGGGTACCCTGGGGGAGTGGGGACCCCTTCAATCAAGGGGTCCCCCCCCCCAGCCACCCAAGGGCCAGGGGTGAAGCCCGAGGCTGTCCCCCCCATCCAATGGGCTGCGGATGGGAGGGCTGATAGCCTTTTGTGATAATTAAAAGATATTGTTTTTTCCAGTAGTACTACAAGTCCCAGCAAGCCTCCCCCGCAAGCTGGTACTTGGAGAACCACAAGTACCAGCATGCGGGAGAAAAATGGGCCCGCTGGTACCTGTAGTACTACTGGAAAAAAAATACCCAAATAAAAACAGGACACACACACCGTGAAAGTAAAACTTTATTTCTTACGTCGACACACACATACTTACCTATGTTCACACGCCGACATCGGTCCTCTTCTCCATGTAGAATCCAGGGGTACCTGAAAAAAAAGATCAATATACTCACCTCAGCCATGGTCCAGAGATACATCCACGTACTTGTAGAAAATAACAAACCGCAAATACCCGCTCCATGCCGGACTGAAAGGGGTCCCATGCTGACACATGGGACCCCTATCCCCGAATGCAGAGAGACCTGTCAGTGACAGCTGTCACAGAAAGGTCTCTATAGCCAATCAGGAAGCGCAACTTCGTTGCGCTCATCTGATTGGCTCTGTGCGTCTGAGCAGACAGCGCATCGCACAGCCCAGTCCATTATATTCAATGGTGGGAACTTAGCGGCTAGCGGTGAGGTCACCCGCCGGTCAGCGGCTGACCGGCGGGTGACCCCCCCGCTAGCCGCTAAGTTCCCACCATTGAAAGTAATGGAGCGGCTTTGCGATGCGCTGTCAATTCACAGACAGCGCACAGCCAATCAGATGAGCGCCACGGAAGTAGCGCTTCCTGATTGGCTGAAGGGACTTCAGTGACAGGAGTCACGTGATGTCCCGGCATTCGGGAGAAAGGGGTCTGATGTGAAAGCATTGGACCCCTTTCTAGTCCGGTATGGATCGGTGTTCGTTTTTTTGTTTTGCCAAGTACGTGGATTATCTCTGGACCTGGATGTACCTCTGGACGCTGGAAGGTGAGTATAATTTTTTCACAGGTACCTCGGATCGTCGGAGACCGTGGCAGTCGGCGTGTCAACATAGGTAAGTATGTGTGTGTCGGCGTATGAAATAAAGTTTTACTTTCACGGTGTGTGTGTCCTGTTTTTATTTGGGTATTTTTTTTCCAGTAGTACTACAGGTACCAGCGGGCCCGTTTTTCTCCCGCATGCTGGTACTTGTGGTTCTCCAAGTACCAGCTTGCGGGGGAGGCTTGCTGGGACTTGTAGTACTAATGGAAAAAACAATATCTTTTTATTATCACAAAAGGCTATCAGCCCCCCCATCCGCAGCCCATTGGATGGGGGGGGACAGCCTCGGGCTTCACCCCTGGCCCTTGGGTGGCTGGGGGGGGGGGAGACCCCTTGATTGTAGGGGTCCCCACTCCCCCAGGGTACCCCGGCCAGGGGTGACTAGTTGGGTAGTTAATGCCACGGCCGCAGGGCACGGCATAAAAGTGACCCCCGGCTGTGGCATTATCTGTCCAGCTAGTGGAGCCCGATGCTGGTGTTAAAAATACGGGGGACCCCTACTCTTTTTGTCCCCCGTATTTTTGGCACCAGCACCAGGCGCAGAGCCCGGTGCTGGTTTTAAAAATACGGGGGATCCCTGCCCAATTTTTCCCCTGCATTTTTAGAACCAGGACCAGCTCGAAGAGCCCGAGGCTGGTTATGCTTTGGAGGGGGGACCCCGCGCCATTTTTATTTTCGGGTTTTTCCCGTTTTTTCCCGTTTTTTTAAATCGCGGCAAAATCCGCCAAATCGGCCGATTTTCGCCCGCGATTCTGGCGAATCCGTTTTTCATTGAATATGGTGAATTCCGGAAGCCACCTTCCGGAATTCACCTGGCGAATTTAGCCGAATTAAAAAACGGCGAAAAATTGCCGCGATTCGCCGTGAATTGCATATACCCCATTGTGTCCTTTGACATAGGGGATCATTCCGAGTTGATCGCTCGCTAGCTACTTTTTGCAGCGCTGCGATCAGATAGTCGGCGCCTATAGGGGAGTGTATTTTCGCTTTGCAAGTGTGTGATCGTCTGTGCAGCCGAGCTGCACAAAAAAGTTTTTAGCAGTCTCTGAGTAGCCCAGAACTTACTCAGCCGCTGCGATCACTTCAGCCTGTCTGGTCCCAAAATTGACATCAGACACCCGCCCTGCAAACGCTTGGACACGCCTGCATTTTTCCTACCACTCCCTGAAAACGGTCAGTTGCCACCCACAAACGCCTTCTTCCTGTCAATCTCCTTGTGATCGGCTGGGCGAATGGATTCTTCATACAATCCATCACTCGGCAACAATCCGCTTTGTAACCGTATGACGCGCGGTTCTGACCTGATCGCAGCGCAGCAAAAAATCCTAGCTTGTGATCAGGTCTGAATGACCCCCTTAGCGAGTTGAATCCAGTTGTTTCTTGCATGCCCATAATTAATGGCAGCTCGACAGAGCTATTCAATTGTAATGCAAATGAAAGTGTAGGCTATGGCCACCTATTGCTTATCACTTAGAAGCACTTGGTAAAACTGCATAATGTGGCTAAACCAGTCTAAACTATTGGTCATGCTGCCAAAATAGCAGTTTGGGCGATCCAACAGCCAATTGTTCACAGATTTCTGCTCACCACCTCAAGAGACTGCGAGCAGAAATCATGCAGTCATGGCAATACAATTGAATAGTTCCATTGGGCGCCCATTACTTATGGTCACCCAAAAAATAAATTCCCCCCAGTGACTCTCTCTAGAGAGATAGATATAGAGAGAGATAAAGATATATAGATAGATTTTTTATGTTATTTTCAAACACGCATACACACACGCATATATACATATATTTAAATACAGCACTAGTCACGCACCCCTATCCGTAGCCCCCATCACAGCCCTGAGGAAGCACACAACAGGCCCTTCAAAAATTTCAGCTCCAGGCCCATTAAGACCTTAATCTGGCACTGGACACCAGGATCTAATCCTGGATCCTGAACCTTCGTCCCTCTAGAAGGTGAAAACCGAGCAGACACCACAGGAGCGATGTCCTGGCCATTAGATTATATTCCGGTGCATGTGCAGGTGAAACCCGGACCACATTTCCAACTGGTCCCTTGAAAACCATTATGGCATTTGACCTGCTCACCGAAAAAGGCCTCTTAGGCCGCACCCATCTGCTACGATAACGGAACATATTGATGGATTGTCACTGCAAATCTGATCCGACTCTGGATCCTCAGACCTCTTTCCACAGGAAAACACAGAACCTCAACCGGTCAGTATCTACTATGATACCCACCTCCGACATCTGCGTCGTTGGGAACAATAGCCATTCCCTGTGTTGAAGAACAGTCAGAGAGAAACAAAGATTTGCACCACTTGTTTCTTGACCTCGCCTTGATCAGGAGAGCGTCTCAGTACCGAATAACACTGGCTTTAACTATCGAAAGAAAACCATCATACTGCCCTCATGCCAGTGAAACGGCAAAAACCATCCTGGATATCCACCCAGGTAATCTGAATGCGGAGACAACGCATTAAAACCTCTTAGCTTAACAGGGACAGCAGGACAATGCCCTGAACCTGACGCACCTCTGGTAAGGCGTCGCATACGACCTCCCCTTCCAAAGGGGAAACGGCAAATCTATTAGAAAATCAGTGAGGGGAAACATCTGTAACTCCAGAATGTCCCCCTTTGGATTTTATAATTAATTCACAGGTCCTAGTCTATTCCCGGACTAACTGAAAGGTAGTAGACGAGTCCCCACCTGAGTGGGGTCCAGCCAGATAGACTCCGCGACATGTGGTGGATGTGGTAGAAACAGAAAACGCCAACCGCCTCTGCGAACCTAACAAGGCTGCAGAGCTCTTACCTTTTCACCTTCCACTGTCTGCACAGAAAAGGAAAAAAGAACGGTATCGAACCGGTTAAACGACTGCATCCCACAAAAGAATGCGTCATCAACCATTGTGAGGGAATCTAACTCACGAAGTTCGATTTACCAGCCGTATCCGCCGAGAGTGACTGAACGGAAGCATCCCCAAACAGCGATACACCGTCCCAGGGAAAAACTCCAGTATCTCTCGGAGTCAGCCTCAGCATTCCCCCGGCCACACCTCCTGTATACGTACGGTAGCCTGCCGCAATGTTATAGAGAAGAACCAACATAAGGAACCTCCCCTCTCTCTTTAGGGTAATTCTATCGGATGTCTTTCCGAATATAAACACTCCCACATGTGCATGTAATGCAAATAAGCCCAAAGCATAGAAATAAAATATCACTTAGCTTCCTGTATACGATCCTTTGAGACCCGTGTCGACCAGGAGTTGACTTTCACAGTACTCTATCCGCAGCGGGAAAATAATAAACATTCGGACTCCTTGCGAGGATCTGAGACCAACTCGTCACGGCCGACCTAGAACTTTATCAGCAGAGCGACCAGTACATGAGAAGGAATACTTTTACTTCAGCATTCATTATAAATCAGAATATGAATATACAAAATGTAATACACAATTACACACATATCCCACATATCTATATATATCTATATGTATATATAACATACATATAAGCGGATTGTCCGGAGCCTTCTGGTCCCTAGTGACATTAATGTGTTCTGAATGTGTATAACCATGTACTAGTGATGGGCACCGGACATTTTTCGGGTTTTGTGTTTTGGTTTTGGATTCGGTTCCGCGGCCGTGTTTTGGATTCGGACGCGTTTTGGCAAAACCTCCCTGAAATTTTTTTGTCGGATTCAGGTGTGTTTTGGATTCGGGTGTTTTTTACAAAAACCCCTTAAAAACAGCTTAAATCATAGAATTTGGGGGTCATTTTGATCCTATAGTATTAGTAACCTCAATAACCATAATTTCCACTCATTTCCAGTCTATTCTGAACACCTCACACCTCACAATATTATTTTTAGTCCTAAAATTTGCACCAAGGTCGCTGGATGACTAAGCTAAGCGACCCAAGTGGCCGACACAAACACCTGGCCCATCTAGGAGTGGCACGGCAGTGTCAGGCAGGATGGCACTTCAAAAAAATAGTCCCCAAATAGCACATGATGCAAAGAAAAAAAGAGGTGCACCAAGGTCGCTGGATGGCTAAGCTAAGCGACACAAGTGGCCGACACAAACACCTGGCCCATCTAGAAGTGGCACTGCAGTGTCAGACAGGATGGCAGATTTAAAAAATAGTCCCCAGACAGCACATGATGCAAAGAAAAAAAGAGGTACACCAAATTCGCTGGATGGCTAAGCTAAGCGACACAAGTGGCCAACACAAACACCTGGCCCATATAGGAGTGGCACTGTAGTGTCAGACAGGATGGCACTTCAAAAAAATAGTCCCCAAACAGCACATGATGCAAAGAAAAAAAGAGGTGCAATGAGGTAGCTGTGTGACTAAGCTAAGCGACCCAAGTGGCCGACACAAACACCTGGCCCATCTAGGAGTGGCACTGCAGTGTCAGACAGGATGGCAGATTAAAAAAATAGTCCCCAAACAGCACATGATGCAAAGAAAAAAAGAGGCGCAATGAGGTAGCTGTGTGACTAAGCTAAGCGACCCAAGTGGCCGACACAAACACCTGGCCCATCTAGGAGTGGCACTGCAGTGTCAGACAGGATGGCAGATTACAAAAATAGTCCCCAAACAGCACATGATGCAAAGAAAAAAAGAGGCGCAATAAGGTAGCTGTGTGACTAAGCTAAGCGACCCAAGTGGCCGACACAAACACCTGGCCCATCTAGGAGTGGCACTGCAGTGTCAGACAGGATGGCAGATTAAAAAAATAGTCCCCAAACAGCACATGATGCAAAGAAAAAAAGAGGCGCAATGAGGTAGCTGTGTGACTAAGCTAAGCGACCCAAGTGGCCGACACAAACACCTGGCCCATCTAGGAGTGGCACTGCAGTGTCAGACAGGATGGCAGATTAAAAAAATTGTCCCCAAACAGCACATGATGCAAAGAAAAAAAGAGGCGCAATGAGGTAGCTGTGTGACTAAGCTAAGCGACCCAAGTGGCCGACACAAACACCATATATGCAGCACACTGAGCACAGATATGGAGCGTTTTTCAGGCAGAGAACGTATAATACTGGTGGTCACTGGTCAACAAAACTCTGCACTGTACTCCTCCTATATAATATACTGGTGGTCCCCAGTCCCCACAATAAAGCAGTGTGAGCACAGATATATGCAGCACACTGAGCACAGATATGGAGCGTTTTTCAGGCAGAGGACGTATAATACTGGTGGTCACTGGTCACTGGTCAGCAAAACTCTGCACTGTACTCCTCCTATCTCCTATATAATAGCCCTATTCTGTGACCTTGTGATTCATTTGCTAACACTGGGCGGAGTCACAACAGTGGGCGGAGTTATTCAAATGAGTCACAGAGATCTGGCCAAATCTACAGGAGACTAGGAGCAGAAGCAGATAGCATGGGCATTGGACATGTCACAGACAGGGCTGCATACCTCCCAGCTTTCTGCAGGAGCTTTCTCCAGGCAGAAGGAGGGAAACACTCGGCGAAAAGGGGGCGTGGCTTCACGGGAGGGTCCCCGTTTTCGTCAGTGAGGGGGCATGCCCAGCGCTCTGTGAGCTGCTGGCATGCCCCCAGGGGCTGATTATGAGTCCGGGGGGCCCAGAGCACTTGAGACAGGGGAGCCCTATCTCATTGCTGTGCCTGCTGGGGGTTGGGGGGCGTGGCCTAATCGCGGACCGCGCGGCCACGCCCCCTTATGCAAATTTCTATTTTTGTTTTTATTTTTTTAATGGGATTTTGGCCCCTCAGCTAGGGCTAAATCCAGAGGAGGTGGTCGCTCCCCCCTACACACCCGCACAGGGAGAAGAAAGCAGGGAGACTGCTGCCTCCCTGCAACACCACAGACCTGCCAATATGCAGCAGCGTGTGCTGACTGTAGCACAATGCTGCCACTGTTGCTGGCAGGACGGGGGGGGGGAGCTTCTGAGCTGAGACAGAGCTACTCCAGCTGGGGGGGCCTCTAAAACTGTGGGGCCAACGGTACGTATCCCCCGCCCCCCCCCCCCCCCCCTTAATCCGGCTCTGCTGCTGGAACCCCCCCATTAATCCGTACCCCCTGATGCCCCCTCTCCCTCTGTCTCCACTATTCACCGCTGCTCTGCTAAGCAGAACAGCGAGTACAGGAGCTTTCCAACTGCCCCCCCCCCCCCACCGCAGGACACTGCGACCCGCGGGTGGGACAGCGGGACAGACCACAAAAAATGGGACTGTCCCGCGAAAATCGGGACATTTGGGAGGTATGGGGGTGTGTGAGGGGTATGTCATACAGACAGACGGGCACCGGCTCACTGTGTGCTTGACCCCCCACATCGGCATACTCAGCAGGGTCTCTCTGGTGCGGAGGAGCGTCACTTTCTGACACACTCCACGCGTCTTAGCTGCAGTTTAGTGAGGCACCTGCCGCTGTGCAGGTTCCATACTGCCTCTGTTATCTCCAGCCCCGGCAACCCCACCGCTAGCTGCCGCGCTGCCACCCGCAGTGGAGTGCGCCCAGCTCATTCACACACTTTAGCTGGCGGGTAGTGCTGCAGAAATCCGAGCTGCTTGCAGGCTCTGACCCACTCCTCCCTCCAGCCGCAGCGTCTCCTGGGAGCTAACCAGTCACTCCCAGTCTCCCCTTACCACAGTGCCCGGAAGCCGTGAGGTCCGCGCCACGTGCATGCTATGACCCCC
Organism: Pseudophryne corroboree; assembly: GCF_028390025.1. Classification (NCBI taxonomy): domain Eukaryota; kingdom Metazoa; phylum Chordata; class Amphibia; order Anura; family Myobatrachidae; genus Pseudophryne; species Pseudophryne corroboree. The sequence continues at coordinate 463,217,998 of NC_086452.1, read as the reverse complement.
TCCTCCCTCCAGCCGCAGCATCTCCTGGGGGCTAACCAGTCATTTCCAGTCTCACCTTACCACAGTGCCCGGCAGCTGCGCGAGGTCTGCGGTGTGTGACTGAGGAGGGGGGGGAGGGATGCGGACTGGCAGAGAAAGCAGGACTCCAGCCTGAGAGAGTCAGCCATGCCAAGTCTCCAGCAGCAGCAGATCCCAACAGGTTGGAATGGAACAGCAGCAGCCAGCAGCAGTGACTCCGGTAAGACACATCTGTCTGTCACCACTGTTTTGTCCCTAATACCAATCTCTCCCATGCCCTGTGTTCTGTCATGTCCCTGGCCTTGCCCTGCCACCCTTATTCTGGCCCTTTCACCCTTATCCTGGCCCTGTCACCCTTATGCTGGCCCTGTTACCCTATCCTGGCCCTGTCTCCCCTGTGCTTGCCCTGTGAACCCTATACTGGCCCCGTCACCCCTGTCCTGGTCCTGCCGCCCCTACCCTGGCCCTGTCACCCCTATCCTGTCCCTATCATTTCTGTCCTGGCCCCGTCACCCCTGTCCTGGCCCCGTCACCCCTGTCCTGGCCCCGTCACCCCTATCCTGGCACCGTCACCCCTGTCCTGGCCCCGTCAACCCTGTACTGACCCTGTCACCCCTGTCCTGGCCCTGTTACTGCATACCCTCCAACTACCTTTTATGGCATGTACAGTACCCGCAGCGCCTCCAGACCTCTCCCCAATGCACCACACCTCCGCACCTTCCCCTCCACCACATGCGGCACTCCACCCCTCCCCCACATGCTGTGCCTCCAGACCCCCTACACCACCCGTGGCTCCCACTCCTCCACCCCTTCACCACCCACAGCACCTCCAGGCCCCTTCCACCATTCACCCCCCTTATACGTCTCCCCCCACACCTGCCCCCCTCCACCCGCAGCATCTGCAGACACCCTCCTCCATCAGCGGTCCCCCCCTCACCCACCCCTCCCCCACCAATGGCACCCCTGCACCTGCCCCTCCACCACCTGCAGCACCTCCGGACCTCCTTTCCCATCCGCCGCAACACCCGTACCTGCCCCTACCCTACCCATGGTGCCTGCGGTCCCCTACCCAACCCCCGGCACACCCGTCCCTTCCCATCCCACAGCACCTCCGGAACCCTTCACCCATCCACAACATCCCCACACCTGCCCCTCTCCCACCCGTGGCACCCCTGCCCCTCCCCCACCTGCGGTGCCTCCGGACCCCTCCCCCATCTGCATCCCCCACTCCTCTGCCCCTCCCCCACGCGCAGCACCTCCCGAACCTTCCCCATCCGGGCCCCACCCCCACTTCTGCCTCCCCTCCACCCGCAGCATCTACAGACACCATCCGCAGTCCCCCCCGCACCTGCTACATTCTGTACATCGTGCCCTGCAGGTGCTGTTCACGCCGTCGCAAGGGGCTGCGCCTCCTTTACCATCGCACGCCCTTTCATTGTGCAATATTTAACCACTAACAAAGGAATGCAGGTAATACTCCATATAATACAAATATTAAACCCCAGAAAGGCATGCAAGGGTTAAGGGGGCGTAGCCCCTTGCGACGGTGTGAAGAGCGCCCGTAGGGCGCGATGAAGCACCTAGTATAATATACTGGTGGTCCCCAGTCCCCACAATAAAGCAGTGTGAGCACAGATATATGCAGCACACTGAGCAAAGATATGGAGCGTTTTTCAGGCAGAGAACGTATAATATTGGTGGTCACTGGTCACTGGTCAGCAAAACTCTGCACTGTACTCCTCCTATATAATACTGCTGGTCCCCAGTCCCCACAATAAAGCAGTGTGAGCACAGATATATGCAGCACACTGAGCACAGATATGGAGCGTTTTTCAGGCAGAGAACGTATAATACTGGTGGTCACTGGTCAGCAAAACTCTGCACTGTACTCCTCCTATATAATACTGCTGGTCCCCAGTCCCCACAATAAAGCAGTGTGAGCACAGATATATGCAGCACACTGAGCACAGATATGGAGCGTTTTTCAGACAGAGAACGTATAATACTGGTGGTCACTGGTCAGCAAAACTCTGCACTGTACTCCTCCTATAATACTGCTGGTCCCCAGAATAAAAATATTTACAGCCCCCTGAAACAAAGTGAGAGGACGCCAGCCACGTCCTCTCACTATCATTTCCAATGCACGAGTGAAAAATGGCGGCGACGCGCGGCTCCTTATATAGAATCCGAATCTCGCGAGAATCCGACAGCGGGATGATGACGTTCGGGCGCGCTCAGGTTAACCCAGCAAGGCGGGAGGATCCAAGTCGCTCGGAACCGTGGAAAAAAAGGTGACGTTCGGGCAGGTTCGGATCCTGAGGATCCGAACCCGCTCATCACTACCATGTACTGAATGCCCCAGTTGTGGATCTACCAGGAAATATTATAGTCGACAGAAAACCTAATATTCGTCGACAGCAGGGAGTAGTAACCAGACAAAAAAATATTCTTGCGACCCCGAGGGGTCCCAGGGAAGTATACATATAATGTTAATATCGCTCCCCCACAAATACTACGATGGCTGTGTACGAGCTACAGGCCCACTGAACCGTACCACACCTATACATAAAAATATACATACAGGGATAAGTTGGTTACAGCATGTCCATTTACACCCGGTAATAACGGTTGGTGCCGACAGGGTCACCCACATACTACTGTGCTTCCCATTGCCACTACCGACCTGTTGACTCAGCATCTACTGTATCAAGTACCAAACAGGCTTCGGCAATGCCGACAATGAACCTCATAGGTGTTTGTGACAGAACACTCACGCATGTCGACACAAGTGAATTATAGAGGGTATATCTGACAGGGAGCTCACAGAAAAGTCGGCAATGTCGACTGTGATCCGCATAAATGACAGAGCACCCACACCTGTCGACCTATGTCGACTAAACTATAGTGGGTATCCGACAGGGAACACACAGATATAAACATATATTTATAACACACAGTATACAAGCCCATTTGTGTAAAAAATAAAAATAGTGTTATTTTTCTTTAAATAGCACTAACATTGTGCCCCCTCATGTTTTGGCGGGTACAAGCAGAAAATGGCACTGTATCCTGCAGTGAGAGCTAAGCGCAGCCCCCTCCGGCGTGCTCCAGCCCGCAAAAAAAAATATTACTTTGTGTATGCCAACAGGGGTCTCACTCTCTATACAGTGTTAAGACACTGTATAGATATACTGTCACCCCCAAAAAGTTATATCTCCTATATAATAGCCCTATTCTGTGACCTTGTGATTCATTTGCTAACACTGGGCGGAGTCACAACAGTGGGCGGAGTTATTCAAATGAGTCACAGAGATCTGGCCAAATCTACAGGAGACTAGGAGCAGAAGCAGATAGCATGGACATTGGGCATGTCACAGACAGGGCTGCATACCTCCCAGCTTTCTGCAGGAGCTTTCTCCAGGCAGAAGGAGGGAAACACTCGGCGAAAAGGGGGCGTGGCTTCACGGGAGGGTCCCCGTTTTCGTCAGTGAGGGGGCATTCCCAGCGCTCTGTGAGCTGCTGGCATGCCCCCAGGGGCTGATTATGAGTCCGGGGGGCCCAGAGCACTTGAGACAGGGGAGCCCTATCTCATTGCTGTGCCTGCTGGGGGTTGGGGGCGTGGCCTAATCGCGGACCGCGCGGCCACGCCCCCTTATGCAAATTCCTATTTTTGTTTTTATTTTTTTTATGGGATTTTGGCCCCTCAGCTAGGGCTAAATCCAGAGGAGGTGGTCGCTCCCCCCTACACACCCGCACAGGGAGAAGAAAGCAGGGAGACTGCTGCCTCCCTGCAACACCACAGACCTGCCAATATGCAGCAGCGTGTGCTGACTGTAGCACAATGCTGCCACTGTTGCTGGCAGGACGGGGGGGGGGAGCTTCTGAGCTGAGACAGAGCTACTCCAGCTGGGGGGGCCTCTAAAACTGTGGGGCCAACGGTACGTATCCCCCGCCCCCCCCCCCCCCCCCCCCTTAATCCGGCTCTGCTGCTGGAACCCCCCCATTAATCCGTACCCCCTGATGCCCCCTCTCCCTCTGTCTCCACTATTCACCGCTGCTCTGCTAAGCAGAACAGCGAGTACAGGAGCTTTCCAACTGCCCCCCCCCCCCCCCACCGCAGGACACTGCGACCCGCGGGTGGGACAGCGGGACAGACCACAAAAAATGGGACTGTCCCGCGAAAATCGGGACATTTGGGAGGTATGGGGGTGTGTGAGGGGTATGTCATACAGACAGACGGGCACCGGCTCACTGTGTGCTTGACCCCCCACATCGGCATACTCAGCAGGGTCTCTCTGGTGCGGAGGAGCGTCACTTTCTGACACACTCCACGCGTCTTAGCTGCAGTTTAGTGAGGCACCTGCCGCTGTGCAGGTTCCATACTGCCTCTGTTATCTCCAGCCCCGGCAACCCCACCGCTAGCTGCCGCGCTGCCACCCGCAGTGGAGTGCGCCCAGCTCATTCACACACTTTAGCTGGCGGGTAGTGCTGCAGAAATCCGAGCTGCTTGCATGCTCTGACCCACTCCTCCCTCCAGCCGCAGCGTCTCCTGGGAGCTAACCAGTCACTCCCAGTCTCCCCTTACCACAGTGCCCGGAAGCCGTGAGGTCCGCGCCACGTGCATGCTATGACCCCCTCCTCCCTCCAGCCGCAGCATCTCCTGGGGGCTAACCAGTCATTTCCAGTCTCACCTTACCACAGTGCCCGGCAGCTGCGCGAGGTCTGCGGTGTGTGACTGAGGAGGGGGGGGAGGGATGCGGACTGGCAGAGAAAGCAGGACTCCAGCCTGAGAGAGTCAGCCATGCCAAGTCTCCAGCAGCAGCAGATCCCAACAGGTTGGAATGGAACAGCAGCAGCCAGCAGCAGTGACTCCGGTAAGACACATCTGTCTGTCACCACTGTTTTGTCCCTAATACCAATCTCTCCCATGCCCTGTGTTCTGTCATGTCCCTGGCCTTGCCCTGCCACCCTTATTCTGGCCCTTTCACCCTTATCCTGGCCCTGTCACCCTTATGCTGGCCCTGTTACCCCTATCCTGGCCCTGTCACCCCTGTGCTTGCCCTGTGAACCCTATACTGGCCCCGTCACCCCTGTCCTGGTCCTGCCGCCCCTACCCTGGTCCTGTCACCCCTATCCTGTCCCTATCATTTCTGTCCTGGCCCCGTCACCCCTGTCCTGGCCCCGTCACCCCTGTCCTGGCCCCGTCACCCCTATCCTGGCACCGTCACCCCTGTCCTGGCCCCGTCAACCCTGTACTGACCCTGTCACCCCTGTCCTGGCCCTGTTACTGCATACCCTCCAACTACCTTTTATGGCATGTACAGTACCCGCAGCGCCTCCAGACCTCTCCCCAATGCACCACACCTCCGCACCTTCCCCTCCACCACATGCGGCACTCCACCCCTCCCCCACATGCTGTGCCTCCAGACCCCCTACACCACCCGTGGCTCCCACTCCTCCACCCCTTCACCACCCACAGCACCTCCAGGCCCCTTCCACCATTCACCCCCCTTATACGTCTCCCCCCACACCTGCCCCCCTCCACCCGCAGCATCTGCAGACACCCTCCTCCATCAGCGGTCCCCCCCTCACCCACCCCTCCCCCACCAATGGCACCCCTGCACCTGCCCCTCCACCACCTGCAGCACCTCCGGACCTCCTTTCCCATCCGCCGCAACACCCGTACCTGCCCCTACCCTACCCATGGTGCCTGCGGTCCCCTACCCAACCCCCGGCACACCCGTCCCTTCCCATCCCACAGCACCTCCGGAACCCTTCACCCATCCACAACATCCCCACACCTGCCCCTCTCCCACCCGTGGCACCCCTGCCCCTCCCCCACCTGCGGTGCCTCCGGACCCCTCCCCCATCTGCATCCCCCACTCCTCTGCCCCTCCCCCACGCGCAGCACCTCCCGAACCTTCCCCATCCGGGCCCCACCCCCACTTCTGCCTCCCCTCCACCCGCAGCATCTACAGACACCATCCGCAGTCCCCCCCGCACCTGCTACATTCTGTACATCGTGCCCTGCAGGTGCTGTTCACGCCGTCGCAAGGGGCTGCGCCTCCTTTACCATCGCACGCCCTTTCATTGTGCAATATTTAACCACTAACAAAGGAATGCAGGTAATACTCCATATAATACAAATATTAAACCCCAGAAAGGCATGCAAGGGTTAAGGGGGCGTAGCCCCTTGCGACGGTGTGAAGAGCGCCCGTAGGGCGCGATGAAGCACCTAGTATATATATATATATATATATATATATATATATATATATACTGCTGCCCAGGACGCTCCCTCCCTAGCGCCCTGCACCCTCGTAACAAACGTCGGCGTGTGGGAGCCATGGCGCGCAGCGTGACCGCTGCGATATCTGGCGGGGGTATCGTAACGGTGCCCAGGAAGAGAGTCTGCCCTTATGCCAGCGGTGTTATCAACTTCTAGTAACTTGCTGCCCAGGGCGCTCCCCCCCAGCGCCCTGCACCCTGTGAGTACCGTTGGTGTGTGGGAGCATGGAGCGCAGCGCGACCGCTGCGTGTTACCTCCGTTACGGAAGTTTTCTGCCGTCACTGAAGTCTTCTGTTCTTCACATACTCACCTGGCTTCTTTCTTCTGCCTTCTGTGAGGGGGGTGCACACGCGCACGCAGGGGGGTTTCCGAGTACCTAGAAACCCCCCCTGGCCGCGGATCCATCGGCGCTGGCGGACGATTTTTATTTTTTTTAGAGGGAGAGGCTCCTCTTCGGTTCCTTACACTGTCCGTATGACAGTGAGAAGCTGGCTGCCTGTAGGTGGAGCTGCAGCGAAGCGAGCAGCTCCTCTCAGGCACTGGCTATACACAGGGCTTGTTTGAAACAGTCGGGTGAGGCCAGGGCGGTGTTCAACACTCACAGTGAATCTGCAGCAGCCAGGTATGTCTCTTACTGTACAGTATGTCAGGAGGTAATGGAGGGGCACTCTAAAATGAATTGCTGCTGTAATTAGTACAGCATGAACCTCACCTGGCCAGCACTGTTTGTGTGACTAACATGTACATAGGTGCAGGGATGAGGGACTGTGTTTCCTGTTAATAGGTGTTTGTATGCTGTGTGCATGTATATTATGTGTGTATGTATGTGTAAGAGGGTGGCGGCGGTGCGTGTAGTGCCTGCTGCCGTGCAGGTGTAGGTTCACCACTTACCAGGCGCCGCACTCTCTCACCTTCAGGTACCGGAACCTTCAACGGACCTGGAATTCTTCAGTCGGACCCGGACACGATGACCTAGGAGGAAGGAGATTGCTGAGTGCCGTCCTCCTGACTGTGGACCGAAACGCCCTCCGGAACCCAGAAAAATAACGCTTTCGGGCTAGGTGAGGGTCATCCCAGGCGTACGCCTCAGAGCCCGAATTTCACCTATTGGCACTCTTGCACCAGGTGGAAATTCTACCTTGCACCGGCGTGCAAGGCTCACCGTTCGCCCTGAAGGAAGGGAGACAGATAGGGACAAACACAGAAGGAACACACAGACAGATGTTACTCACCGTCCTACGTCTTGTACTCCGATCTCCTCCACTTACAGGTCCCTGTAAGGAGGCAAAGAGAGAAACAGCCGTGCAGGGCCTAACTCTAACCTAGTGTGCGTCCGCTACACTAGCTACATAAACAAAGCCCTCAAACTGGCTCAAGTGTGGGTGGTGCAACATAAACTCTGCACAAACTCTAAAACAACACTTTGCCCTGCACGGTAACAACACACATATCAGAGTACAACATTGAATGGTGATGTTCCTTTAAATCCCTACCTACCGCTGGAAGGGGGTGGGCGCCACACAGCCTGCCCACCTCCTGTACACTTCCTCCTATGGGGCTCAGGTCAAGCGGACCTACCTACCTAAACACCTCAGGGTGGCCTGGGCCTAGTGCCCAGTGCCACCTTTATTCACCTCGGGGGGGGCGCTTATTCACTGGGCCTAGCGCCCCCTGACTGCACACAGGCCGTCGGCCTGACTTCACCCACGGGCCTAGCGCCCGCCTAACTTGTCGCCCGTTGGGTGACCTGGGCCTAGTACCCAGCGTCACCTTATTTTCACCTAATTGGCCAAAATACACTAGGGCCTAATGCCCTCTAATGCCCCACAGGCCTATTGCCTGATGTGCCCCCGGGCCTAGTGCCCGCCTACCGCGATGCCGAGGTGGTTTGAGCCTAACGCCCAAACCACCTAATCGGAATGTTGACCCCAACCTCCTATCTGCGCCCCAGGCCTAGTGCCTGAATTGTGCCCCCGGGCCTAATGCCCGTCCCTGATGGTCTAGGGAGGAAAAGGGAGGGGGGGTGAAAGTTGCCTCACTGAGGCCTCATCTGATCCGGGGGTCTCCGGCGCCCTCTTCTGCCGCTGACCCGTCCTGGCCAGCGGCGCCGCCTCCGCTCTTCCGCGTCCAGCCGCCGCTGGACATCTTCTTTCAAGAGCCCGACGTCTTCTGGCCTCTTCAACGGCCACCGGAGCTCTTCACCGCTCTTCGGCACGGCCTCCCGTCCTCCTCGCGGCGTCTTCTGCGCTCTTCCGGGCGCCTGGCCTCTTCGGCTCCCGCCCGGCGTCAGACCTCAGACACCAGGGGCGGGGCCTGTGACGCGGCGAGCGCCGATTGGCTCGCCGCGACCGTCTCTGATTGGCCGCCGCTCCGGGAGCCGCGATTGGCTCCCGGAGGGCGCCAACATTTGAATGCCTCCGCAGCTCCACATTTCCCCCCCCTTTTTTCCTTTGTAGTCCCTATAAAGGTCTCCACGATGTCCATCGTCCGCGGGTCAGGGAAACCCGAGGTCCCTCCGGCGAGGTTGTGTTCGAGGGCCCAGCCCGGACAGACCGTGACCCCACATCCTTCTTCCTCCAGCTCCGGGTTCCTCTTCTTACCTCCTGACCTCCATCGGCGGATCCTCTGGGGGAGTGGCATCTCCTCACGGTCGCTCGACGTTGGCCACCAAGGGGAATCTTCCTCCACGGGGACAATAGTCACCCACTCTTGACCTCCCATATCGTCTGTGGCATCGTCCCTGTCTTCAGGGTGTGGTACCGACCACCACCCAACAGCGGAATCCTCCGGGGCATCCGTTTCCTCCCGGGCAACAACCACCATCTGTCGCATCTCCTCGTGGGGCATCTCCAAAGGAAGGACCCATGTCTTCCTCTGGAACGGGTCCTCCCACGGCATTACGATCCTCTTCCGGTATGTCCGTCCATTTCGGCACTTACGGCAGGTCTTCTTGCTCCAGGACTATCTCCTCCTCTTCACGGAGGGCATTCAACTGGGAGCACGACTCCACCCGATCCTGCCAGTCACTCTCGTCTGCGCTTCCGATGCCAGAGTCGTCCTCCATCTGTTCTTGGAGGGATTCGTCGGCGGACAGCTCACCGTAGTCCGATTCCTCCTCCACCGATACCTGGACTAGGGGATTATTTTCCTCCTCAGCGTACTTGGTCCCTTCCGCTGGCATCTTTACTTCCTCAGCGTACTTCTCTTCCGCTGGCATCTTTACTTCCTCAGCGTACTTCTCTTCCGCTGGCATCTTTACTTCCTCAGCGTACTTCTCTTCCGCTGGCATCTTTACTTCCTCAGCGTACTTCTCTTCCGCTGGCATCTCTAATTCCTCAGCGTACTCCTTCGCTTCCGCTGGAATCTCTAGGTACCCAGGACACACCTGTTCCGCACGTCCTGGTCGTGGACGGTCCCAACGCGGGGAGATTGCGGACATCCTCGACACTGGGTCTTCACGCCTTTCTTCACAACGTGGTTTCTTCTCCTCCCAGTCGTCCACCTCCGCCTGATGCGGGAAAGGATCCTTCGTTACTGGGGTCGCTTTCTTGGGACAGAGTAGGTCCGCGGCATCTTCCCAGGGGCACTCACTGGCCGCATGTCCTGGTCGCCGACACTTCCAACAAGGGAGGGCCACTGCCACCTTCTCCAAGACGGGTTCCTTGGACACATCCTTCACTGGGGAATCTTCACCCGTTGGTTCCGGCTCAGAGGAAATGGGCACCTGCGAACTAACTTCAAGCAGGGTCTTCCGCTCCATTTCCCTGGTTTCCTCCTCCCACTCTTCATTCCACGGACAATCGGGAAGCGCATGTCCTCTCGCCTCGCAGAGTGCACTCACGGGCTCTGCAGCCACCCGGTCCCAAAGTTGCTGACGAGATTCCGTCAGCTGCTTCACCGTGGCCTCGTAGTCTGTCCTGTCTTCAGTCCATGGACATTCCAGGAGCCGATGTCGGGGATCTCCACAGCTTTCACACCAGGAATCAACCTCGTCTTGGCTCAACTCTTCATCCCAGGGACAACTGTTATGCTCATGCCCGTAGTTTCCGCAGAGCAAACACCAGGACTCTTTCTTCGCTTGACCCTTCTGACGTCTTCGGTCCGCTTCCTGGACCACCTTCTTTGGGGATGTCTCTCGCCAAGTACATTCGTCGGCAAAGTGTTCCGTTTGCCCACATTTCTTGCAGGGTGTCACGGCGGCTTTCTTGCGCCCCTTCTCCCGGCGCTCTTCCTTTCCACGCTGGACCGACCGCTGCACCATCTTCAGGAGGTCTGCCCCAGACACCGTCACCCAGTCGCTCTGGTCCGCACACATCCGGGGGTGGGTCTATTCCTGAGCCGTCCACAGGGAGGTCTTCTTGGGGACGTTCCACATCGTGTCCGCGGTCCTTGACCCTGCCGACTACGCCAAAATGTAAGAGAGTGGCGGCGGTGCGTGAAGTGCCTGCTGCCGTGCAGGTGTAGGTTCACCACTTACCAGGCGCCGCACTCTCTCACCTTCAGGTACCGGAACCTTCAACGGACCTGGAATTCTTCAGTCGGACCCGGACACGATGACCTAGGAGGAAGAAGATTGCTCAGTGCCGTCCTCCTGACTGTGGACCGAAACGCCCTCCGGAACCAAGAAAAATAACGCTTTCGGGCTAGGTGAGGGTCATCCCAGGCGTACGCCTCAGAGCCCGAATTTCACCTATTGGCACTCTTGCACCAGGTGGAAATTCTACCTTGCACCGGCGTGCAAGGCTCACCGTTCGCCTTGAAGGAAGGGAGACAGATAGGGACAAACACAGAAGGAACACACAGACAGATGTTACTCACCGTTCTACGCAGGGCCGGCTCTAGGCATGTTCGAACAGAGCGGCCGCGCAGGGCGCCACCCTTAATGGGCGCCGCGCGCTGGCGCCGCCATATTCGAAGCTGGAGCCGGCCCTGTGTGTGCAGCGTTGTCCCGTCCGTGTGTGCGCTATGCGCGCTGCGCGGCGCCGGTGTCTAACGTCAGACGCCGGCGCCGCGCATAGCGCACACAAGTGGCCACCCGCCCACCCGCACCCGGACCCTCACTCGGACCCTCACTCTCCCGCCCGCCAGCACTCCCGCCAGCACTCCTCCTCCCCCTCTCAGCGCCTCAGGTATTTGGTGGGGGGGGGTCGCACATTTATGGATCGCACTGTGGGGGCATTTATCTGGCACTGTGGGGGGCATTTCTGGCACACTGGGGGCATATCTTGCACACTGGGGGCATATCTGGCACACTGGGGGCATATCTGGCTCTGGGGGGGCATTTCTGGCACTGTGGGGGGCATATCTGGCTCACTGGGGGCATATCTGGCTCACTGGGGGCATATCTGGCTCTGTGGAGGCATATCTGGCACTGTGGGGGCATTTATCTGGCACTGTGGGGGCATTTATCTGGCACTGTGGGGGCATTTCTGGCAATGTGGGGGCATTTCTGGCAATGTGGGGGCATTTCTGGCACCGTGGGGGCATATCTGGCACACTGGGGGCATATCTGGCTCTGTGGGGGCATTTCTGGCACTGTGGGGGGCATTTCTGGCACTGTGGGGGGCATATCTGGCACTGTGGGGGCATTTATCTGGCACTGTGGGGGCATTTATCTGACACTGTGGGGGCATTTATCTGACACCGTGGGGGCATTTCTGGCACCGTGGGGACATTTCTGGCACCGTGGGGGCATTTCTGGCACCGTGGGGGGCATATCTGGCACCGTGGGGGGCATATCTGGCACTGTCGGGGGCATTTCTGGCACTGTCGGGGGCATTTCTGGCACTGTCGGGGGCATATCTGGCACTGTGGGGGCATATCTGGCACTGTGGGGGCATTTATCTGGCACTGTGGGGGCATTTATCTGGCACTGTGGGGGGCATTCATTTATCTGGCACTGTGGGGGGCATTCATTTATCTGGCACTGCGGGGGGGGGACATTTATCTGTGCACTGTGAGGGGGCATTAATGTATCTGGCACTGTGGGGGCATTTCTGGCACTGTGGGGGCATATCTGCGCTGTGGGGGCATTTATGTATCTGCACTGTGGGGGCATGTATGTATCTGGCACTGTGGGGGCATTTCTGTATCTGGCACTGGGGGGGCATATCGGCACTGTGGGGATATTTATGTATCTGGCACTGTGGGGGTATATCTGCACTGTGGGGGCACTTATTTATCTGGCACTGGGGGCATTTATTTATCTGGCACTGTGGGGGGCATTTATTTATCTGGCACTGTGGGGGCATATCTGGCACTGGGGGCATTAATGTATCTGGCACTGTGGGGGCATATCTGGCACTGGGGGCATTAATGTATCTGACACTGTGGGGGGCAATAATGCATCTGGCACTGTGTGGGCACTTATGCATCTGGCACTGGGGGCATTTATGTATCTGGCCCTGTGGGGGCATATCTGGCACTGTGGGGGCAATTTTATATATGGCACTGTGGGGACATATCTGGCACTGTGGGGGCACTTATGTATCTGGCACTGTGTGGGCATTTATGTATCTGGCACTGTGGGGGGCATATCTGCACTGTGGAGGCATTTATGTATCTGGCACTTTGGGGGCATTTATGTATCTGAACTGTGGGTGCATATCTGGCACTGTGTGGCCATTTATGTAGCTGGCACTGCTGGGGGGCATGTCACGTGTAGCTGGCACTGCTGGGGGGGGCATGTCGCGTGTAGCTGGCACTGCTGGGGAGCATGTCGCGTGTAGCTGGCACTGCTGGGGGGCATGTCACGTGTAGCTGGCACTGCTGGGGGGCATGTCACGTGTAGCTGGCACTGCTGGCGGGCATGTCACGTGTAGCTGGCACTGCTGGGGGGCATGTCACGTGTAGCTGGCACTGCTGGGGGGCATGTCACGTGTAGCTGGCACTGCTGGGGAGCATGTCATGTAGTGTTCCCGCTAGGCGTCTGTGGCTAGGCAATGTGTCTCAGTGCTCTCCCTGGTGCAATGCGTCTCAGTGCTGTGCCTGGCGCAAAGTGTATAGGAGGTTCTACCTGGTGCAGTGTGTATTAGCTGCACTACTGTGTGGTGTAATGCAAATTGCCACTATTATGTGGCCACGTACCTTCCCCACGAAGTAACTCCCCTTAAATTTTGCTGCGCGCCTCCGGCGCGCACTGTGCATTCTTTGACATATAGGTATGGGAACAACAAGCAGTATGTACATCATTTTGCCCTCCTAACTTAAAAATGTGCCCTCCCTGTGATCAGCACCATGCCCTAAAAAGTGAACACTATCATGTGTAGCTGGCACTGCTGGGGGGCATGTCATGTGTAGCTGGCACTGCTGCGGGGCATGTCATGTGTAGCTGGCTAGCTGGCACTGCTGCGGGGCATGTCATGTGTAGCTGGCACTGCTGCGGGGCATGTCATGTGTAGCTGGCACTGCTGCGGGGCATGTCATGTGTAGCTGGCACTGCTGGGGGGCATGTCATGTCTATCTGGCACTGCACATTATGGGGTAAATTTACTAAGCTCCCGATTTTGACCGAGATGCCGTTTTTTCATCAAAGTGTCATCTCGGTAATTTACTAAACTCAAATCACGGCAGTGATGTGGGCATTCGTAATATTTTGGAAGTTCAAGGTAAAAATCACGAATGAATACACCATCGGTCAAAATACGCCTGTTTAGATATGAATCTCGGTCATTTACTAACCATTCGTAATTGTAATATCTGCCGTGAAAATGCATTTGCGGCCGTGAAAAAATACAAATCGTAAAAAAGTCCTAAAAAAAAACGCGGCTGCTTTTGAAAAGCGTGTTTACATGTGTACTCAATTATCCATTACTCACACCTGAATGTTTGGCCCTATAAAAGTGTTCCAGGCACATTTTGAAATTCTCTCACTCTGAAATGGCGGCTGTGGTGTGTGCCAATGAATTTATGTTTGCTGTGGGATACCTTAGACTGCTCCATGAGGCTTCCAGAAATCAGGGCCAGGTAAGTGAACATGGTCAGCAGGTTGTCCAGGTGCCGCGGAGGCTGCGCCAGCCTCGTTTTTTTAGAGGTCGTTTAAACTTAAACGCATTGTCCGATGATAGGGTCATACAGATGTTCCGCCTAAATAGAACCAACATTTTCCGCCTGTATGACCTTGTCAAACTGGGACTAGACCCTGAGACAGCACGCTCTCGCTCTGTCTCAGGCCTACACAAACTCCTGGCTGTGTTACACTTTATGGCTACTGGGAGCTTCCAGGCTGTGGCAGGCGACGTGATTGGTATCTCACAGCCCACCTTTTCAAGATATTTGAATCAGGTGAGTCAAAAAAAACATAGCCGGTTATGTCTAAGTGTTGCTTCTGTAAGTACAAACAACACAGTATTGTATAGAATACCTAACATGACACTCACCTTAGCTTGTTTAATGTCCACTCAGGTTTTGGATGTCTTGGATCCACATATTAATGCCTCAATCTGCTTCCCTACCCAGGAGTCGGAGTGGCGTGCTGTCAGGGTAGCTTTCTATGAGCTTGCTGGCATGCCCAATGTGCTGGGGGCCATAGATTGCACACACGTTCAGCTGAGATCACCTAGGGGCCGCCAATACATATATACGAATAGACATCTGGCCCAATCAACTAATGTCCAGGTGGTCTGTGATGCAAACTTTAAAATTATGAGTGTTGTTGCAGGTTACCCTGGTGGCTGCCATGACTCCTTCATCCTCAGTCAGTCATCGCTCTTCGATAAATTTGAGGACGGACAAATGCCTGATGGCTGGCTGTTGGGTATGTTTAAAATGTTTTGTGTGTATGTCTTTTAACCACAAACTCGAGTTTTGACTAGGGGAATGAATAATCTAACACATGTACTAATGTTGACTATATCTGTTTTTCAGGTGATGGGGGTTACGGCTGCTACTCTTGGCTCCTTACTCCATTGTCCCAACCTGATTCTCCTGCTGAACACAGTTACAATCATGCACATAAGGCTACGCGGAATGTGATAGAAAGATGTTTTGGTGTGCTGAAGTCACGGTTTCGGTGTCTGGATAAATCTGCAGGCCTTTTGTTGTATAGTCCCTCAAAGGTGACTAGAATTGTGTTCTGCTGCTGTTTTCTCCATAATCTGTGTTTAAGTCAACATCTGGCACATGATGAGGGAGAAAGCAGTCAGCAAGCAGAGGAGTTAGAAACATCTGGTGACAGTGTGAGTACATATGTAGGGAGGCAGGTACGGCAAGAAGTGATCCTGCGGTATTTTTCTGGTAAGTTTTTGTCGGATGTAATTATCCTTGACTAAACACTTTGCACTACAATCAATTGTGTGTTTTGTTACTTACTGTTTGTTGTTTATAGTGGTGTGTACATTGTACTTAGTTTATGTTATCAATACATTTTCAGACATTACCCATGAAAAACATACATACATACATAGCAGCTTCTACAATGTTTGAGACGGACACAGGAAGTTGTGTGTTTGACAAAACTAAATTTTTATTGCGTTACTCAAATTTTTCAAAAGTCTTATTTTTTCCGCTTGTGTGTGCTGGGTGCTGTGCTTTGTGCTGGCTCACTGGCACGTGCTCGGGAGGAACGCCGAACAGGGGAGGTTACTGGCGTTTGGATAGGGGTCGTGGTTCCAGAGCTGGAGGTCACTTGTTGAGCTGCCATTAATGTTATGTTGTTGCTCAAATTATTTATGCTTGCATTCAGTTGTGTGTTGGTTGCAGTGTGGCTGGCTACAATCCGGGATAAAGACTCATTCACAACCTGGTTGTGCTGTATTAGTTGTACGAGTGTTTGTTGGTGGCGCTGTTGCTCATCAATGATGCGCGTTAAATGAGCCAGCATTTGGTTGTTGTCTGCCCGTATTTGCTCCATCGATGTTGCGATTCGGCCTACTTGGACAGTCAGTCTGCCCGAGTTGCGACTAATGCGCGGTAGATGATGGGGCAGACTGGCAAGGTGTTGGGTATGTGCGGTCAGGCTGGCATTGCTTTGGGTCTGTTGGCTTGTCCAACTGGACCAAAAGTCATCTGGTATTTGTGGCTGGGGTGGAGCTTGTGCCAGTTGTGGACTCATGGAGGCTTGGGGGATATCCTGCAGCTGTATTGGCTGGCTCGGGTCAACAGGTGTTAGTTGCAGTGTGAAGGTTGACTGTTGGTCTTGTCCCTGCTGGTCCACGTCGGCCATCAAGCTTGGCTCTGTATGGGGTGGCCAACATGCAATGTTTACTTTTCTAAAAATATATTTGCTAGTTCTAAACATTACTACATTCATAATACTCCATTTCTCAAGTTTTTAGAGTTGTTTTTCTTAACTTATAATTTGTTTGTTCTCAAAAAACATATATACCATCACAGGCGTGCACATAGACAGACTTGCGGAATCCTCACCTAAATACCTCCCCTCCACAGCATTACAGTGCTATGTCACCTCCCCTGTCCACGATATAGACTGCTTACCTGGATAGTCAAGAGGAGCGGAGCAAGTAAGCAGTCTACATACCGGACAGGGGAGGTGTGTGAACACTATAATGTTGTGGAGGGTGTTTTTGAAAAAGTTTTTTTTTACATTTTTTAAATTTTTATGTGCACGTGTGTGGTCAAAATATTTACAAATGTATGTTCTTTTTTAAAAATGATGTTGGCGATATCAACCACTAAGACATTGAAAAATTAAGCATTTGCACCTTTAACAATTGAAGACGTAACATCACATTGCTTGTTATGGCAAACATGTAATCTCAACTCCAACTCACAACATAGTAACTGTACTGTGTAGATTATTTGCTATGTGTTTAGTTTCTGTTTTGACTCACCAGATAACTGAGGTGATCGGGGCTCATCACTCTGTGGACTCGCCAATAGTGCCAGTGGTGGCTGGGGTGACACTGCAGAAATGCGCCGCCTGGGTGGGGAAGATGGAGCCGCAGATTCCGTGCCAAGACGCCGTGTCTTACTTGGCCTCCTGGGTAAGTGCCCCGAGCCCTGTGATGGGCGCCTTAGAGGAGGTAGGCTTACAGAAGCAGAACCTATGAGAATATATAAACATTAATATTTTGTACTTCTATGTGTTTGCAGAATATGTGACTACAGTGAATTCTTACCTGCAATCCCAGCATCATCCTGAGTTGTCTGAGGCCTGTCTGGCCGGCTGGTCTGTCGGACTGTTGAAAAAGTGGCGAAAACATTATTACCATACTTTGTGTAAAAATTCTAACTGCAAAGCCTTAGTGTACTGTAACCATCTATTAGGTATTGTAAATTAAACTAATTTCTGCTTAAGATCTTCGTGCTTCCTTAATTTGTGGTGTATATCAAAATGTACATGGTGTTGCACCAAATAAATCTGTTACATTTGAGAATTATGTGTCAGATATTGCATAGATTGAATACTTGCAAATTGAACAAAAATGTTTTTTTGAATTTGTAGAAACCTTTTCTTATTTTAAAAATATTAAAATATAAAAAAATGCTATTAGATACAACACCGATGTCCAAGCAATATCTCATAATAATTATTTCAAATACACATACCAGCAGGCATTGCACCTGTTTTTGCCAATAAAAATTATAAAGCTACAGCCAAGGCAAGATGGAAAATGCAGTTTCTAAACACAAACACACCTTAAGGGTGCATAGGCCTGCAATACATGACCAACAATTTTTGCATCCTTTAACCTTTAAAAAAACCATTATCATTTTGAGGACATTTTACAATATTTAACAAATATCCAACTCACCATCCTGCGTGGGTCGGTCCGAATCCCGGACATGAGTTGCAGACACCACTTCTGCAGGAATCAGTGCCCGCACAGGCTCCTCCCACTCCCGATAGGTTGCCCGGAAAGGGGGGCCACCTCCGGTTTTGCGGGCTGATTTTGCCTCTTTGGCCATCTTGGCCTTGACACGCCACTTTATGTCATAGAACCTCTTGCGACACGTGTCCTCAGTCCGCCTCACCACACCCTCACTATTGACGGCAACTATTACTTGCCCCCACAGGACAGACTTCCTGCGGGAGGACACCTTGCCAGCATCCTGACCAAACAATTGGCGATGGTGCTTCATCAGCTCACGCACCAACGCCATGTTTTCAGCATAGCTGAACTTAATATTCCTGCCAGTCTTGATAGTGGTGCGTGGCTGCGGAGCCACAACACCATCACTATCACTGGAGAATGCAGCAACAGGCACCCCCTCCTCCTCCTCCTCACTAACCTCCTCCCTCTCACTAACCCCCTCCACCTCACTAACAGCCTCCACCTCACTACCAGCCTCCACCTCACTAACCTCCGCCACCACACTGACCTCTGAGTCAGACATGAGGACAAACGACACAAAACACAGAAAAATCAATACAAAAAACACACTCCTCCACTACTACTACTACTACACACCACACAGCCAACACACACGCTCACTCACTCACTCACAAACAATGACAAAAGACTATAAAAAAAAAAACAAGGACAAAAAAGTTGACAAACTGTGAAAAAACAATACTACAAATATGACAAGACTACTTACACACACAGTACAGCACTCAACAATCACAAAACTCCTCTCCAAATCCACCAAAAACACCACCAAACTCACCAACTCCAAATACACCTTCCTCTCTCCTCTCCACTAGCTAAACCCATGAGGTGCGGTGTGTTTGGGGCGGTTTTATAGTAATATGCACAGACACTCCTCCTTCACGAATACAACCAATCACGGACGCGTGACAAAAACGAAACTTAGGACTAAAAACGCGGCCGCAATATCAAAATCACTGCCGTAACAGACATGTGACGCAGTCGTAAAAAAAACCCACAAACACGGCCGCAAAACAACAAAATCGGCCGCATTCTACAGCTGAAAACCACGAATGACATCGACATCGGAACAAAAGAAAAACCCGAATACGACAGCTTAGTAAATTAGTCGTAATAAATTCAAAAAGTTGCAGTTTTACACTTTCGATGTCATTCGTGATTGAACTTTGACCTGAAACGGGAAAATACGAATCTTAGTAAATTTACCCCTATGTGTATCTGGCACTATACTGGAGACATTGTGTGTAAGGAACACTACTGTGGCTATGTGTAAGGCTGCTAATTGTGTGAAAATATGTTTATAGTTTGATGATATGAAGTTATGAGGCCACGCCCACTTTTCCAGAGGCCACACCCACTTTTCCGGGAGCGCGCGCGCCTTCGGCGCGCGCATGGGGGGGGGGGGGGGGGGCGCTTTTACATTTTCTCGCTCAGGGTGCTAGTAGGCCTGGAGCCGGCCCTGGTCCTACGTCTTGTACTCCGCTCTTTTCCACTTACAGGTCCCTGTAAGGAGGCAAAGAGAGAAACAGCCGTGCAGGGCCTAACTCTAACCTAGTGTGCATTCGCTACACTAGCTACATAAACAAAGCCCTCCAACTGGCTCAAGTGTGGGTGGTGCAACATAAACTCTGCACAAACTCTAAAACAACACTTTGCCCTGCATGGTAACAACACACATATCAGAGTACAACATCGAATGGTGATGTTCCTTTAAATCCCTACCTACCGCTGGAAGCGGGTGGGCGCCACACAGCCTGCCCACCTCCTGTACACTTCCTCCTATGGGGCTCAGGTCAAGCGGACCTACCTACCTAAACACCTCAGGGTGGCCTGGGCCTAGTGCCCAGTGCCACCTTTATTCACCTCGGGGGGGGGGGGGGCGCTTATTCACTGGGCCTAGCGCCCCCTGACTGCACACAGGCCGTCGGCCTGACTTCACCCACGGGCCTAGCGCCCGCCTAACTTGTCGCCCGTTGGGTGACCTGGGCCTAGTACCCAGCGTCACCTTATTTTCACCTAATTGGCCAAAATACACTAGGGCCTAATGCCCTCTAATGCCCCACAGGCCTATTGCCTGATGTGCCCCCGGGCCTAGTGCCCGCCTACCGCGATGCCGAGGTGGCTTGAGCCTAACGCCCAAACCACCTAATCGGAATGTTGACCCCAACCTCCTATCTGCGCCCCAGGCCTAGTGCCTGAATTGTGCCCCCGGGCCTAATGCCCGTCCCTGATGGTCTAGGGAGGAAAAGGGAGGGGGGGGTGAAAGTTGCCTCACCTGATCCGGGGGTCTCCGGCGTCCTCTTCTGCCGCTGACCCGTCCTGGCCAGCGGCGCCACCTCCGCTCTTCCGCGTCCAGC
The DNA here is from genome assembly GCF_028390025.1 of Pseudophryne corroboree. Taxonomy (NCBI): domain Eukaryota; kingdom Metazoa; phylum Chordata; class Amphibia; order Anura; family Myobatrachidae; genus Pseudophryne; species Pseudophryne corroboree. Next base: position 463,197,542 of record NC_086452.1, on the reverse strand, counting down.
CGCCGCTGGACATCTTCTTTCAAGAGCCCGACGTCTTCTGGCCTCTTCAACGGCCACCGGAGCTCTTCACCGCTCTTCGGCGCGGCCTCCCGTCCTCTTCTCCTCGCGGCATCTTCTTCTGCGCTCTTCCACGCGCCCGGCCTCTTCGGCTCCCGCCCGGCGTCAGACGCCAGACACCGGGGGCGAGGCCTGTGAGCCGTCGCTCCGGGGCCAATCGCGGCTCCCGGAGCGGCGGCCAATCAAAGACGGGCGCGGCGAGCCAATCGGCGCTCGCCGCGCTCGTCTCTGATTGGCCGCCGCTCCGGGAGCCGCGATTGGCTCCCGGAGGGCGCCAACATTTGAATGCCTCCGTAGCTGGAATGTGTCCTGTAAAACAGGACACATCTGCACATATGTATGTATGTATGTATGTATGTATGTATGTGTGCTGGTTGCATGTATACTATGTGTTTATGCATGTATGTATGTGTGTGGGTATACTGTGTATATATGCTGTGTGCATGTATACTGTGTGTGTACTGTGTATGTATGCAGTATGCATGTGTGCTGTGTGTATGTATGTATGTATGTATGTATGCTGTTTGTATGTATGCTGTGTATGTATGTATGTATGTATGTATGCTGTGTGCATGTATGCTATGTATGTATGCTGTTTGCATGTATGTATGCTTTGTCTGCGTATATATATATAATATATATATATACACACACTGCTTGTGTAGTGTGCTGTAAGTGATGGTATATTTTATATATATATATATATATATATATATATATGTGTGTGTATATATATACAGCAAATCCCATATGTATGGGAAGGATGGCACTCCACGGGCTTCTTAAATAGAGTATATTTATTTGTCCAACGTTTCAAGGCTTAAACAGCCTTTTTGTCAAGGCACCTTGACAAAAAGGCTGTTTAAGCCTTGAAACGTTGGACAAATAAATATACTCTATTTAAGAAGCCCGTGGAGTGCCATCCTTCCCATACATATGGGATTTGCTGTGGATTTCTCGTAGGAACGGCACCCCGGCAGCTGCAGAGCAACACAGAGTGCCTCTCAACACATGTTTGTGTGTATATATATATATATATATATATATATAGCAATCCAATTGAAAACGGCACTCGGAGATCACAAATCATATGAAGAGATTTAATTCATGGCATTAACGTTTCGGGGCGGCAAGCCCCGTCCTCTGTCCATTCTGAGGACGGAGTTTGCCGCCCCGAAACGTTAATGCCATGAATTAAATCTCTTCATATGATATGTGATCTCCGAGTGCCGTTTTCAATTGGATTGCTATTACCCTGCTCTAACTGGCACCGGAGTATGCTGATTGTTAGATTTGAGTGCCGGCACACACTGGAAGGATATATATATATATATATATATGTATATATACACATACACACACACACACACGAACACATGTACGGAAACCCCCCCATGAAAATCCTGCGTTTGCCACTGGGGTGACGGCGCGGCTCCGGGAACAGGCAGCTAGGCGAACCAAGTGATCGAACCCTCTGGAGCTAATGGTGTCCAGTAGCCTAAGAAGCAAAGCCCTTGAAATAAGAAGAAGTAGGTCCTGCTTCTCTCCCCTCATTTCCACGCTGCAGGGAGCCTGTAGCCAGCAGGTCTCCCTGAAAATAAAAAACCTAACAATAAAATATTTTAGAGAAACTCAGTAGAGCTCCCCTAGTGTGTGTCCAGTCACTCCTGGGCACAAAGTCTAACTGAGGTCTGGAGGAGGGGCATAGAGGGAGGAGCCAGTTCACACCCATTCAAAGTCTTATAGTGTGCCCATGTGTCCTGCGGATCCCGTCTATACCCCACGGTCCTTTTGGAACCCCAGCATCCTCTAGGACGTATGAGAAAAATGACTAACAAACCCAGCTCTTGAAGGAAAAAGAGGGAAATTTACAATGTGATTTTTGCAAAGGATACAAAGTATTAGAAACCAGTTTCAACTTACACGGTGTCTATGGTCTGTTACTCCGAAATCTGTTATTTTTCTACAGGCATATTATTACCTGTATGCAGGAGAGACTGGGAACGGGTAATGATGACATGAATTATGTATGTACGTTTTTTGTGTTGCTCATTCGCGTGCCACGGTGGCCGCAGTGATTGGTGTTGCAGAGGCTCTTAAACCCCATGCCATTTTAGTGTGGCATAGATACAATTATTCTACCAGGTCAAATTTAAACCAATCTCATTTTTACAGCGAGACGCTCGATCTGTGCCAGCGAGGCGTCTGGACAGAGCTGCCCTCTCGCTGTGTCTGTCGCCTAGGCAGTAAAGGATGACACAGATTATACAAGGACTTGATTCTAATGTTTTAGTGAATAATCCAATATGTAACATGGTAAAAAACAAAACAAACAAAAAACTGCTTCATGCTGGGATAACGAAACTTTTTGTTTTCTGTTTTTCTTTGTGTGCTTTGGGGGTCATTCCGAGTTGTTCGCTCGTTATTTTTTTCTCGCAACGGAGCGATTAGTCGCTAATGCGCATGCGCAATGTCCGCAGTGCGACTGCGCCAAGTAAATTTGCTATGCAGTTAGGAATTTTACTCACGGCATTACGAGGTTTTTTCTTCGTTCTGGTGATCGTAATGTGATTGACAGGAAGTGGGTGTTTCTGGGCGGAAACTGGCCGTTTTATGGGTGTGTGCGAAAAAACGCTACCGTTTCTGGGAAAAACGTGGGAGTGGCTGGAGAAACGGAGGAGTGTCTGGGCGAACGCTGGGTGTGTTTGTGACGTCAAACCAGGAACGACAAGCACTGAACTGATCGCACTGGCAGAGTAAGTCTCGAGCTACTCAGAAACTGCACAGAGAAGTCTTTTCGCAATATTGTGAATCTTTCGTTCACAATTTTGATAAGCTAAGATTCACTCCCAGTAGGCGGCGGCTTAGCGTGTGCAAAGCTGCTAAAAGCAGCTTGCGAGCGAACAACTCGGAATGACCCCCTTTGTTCCCAGATAATCCTTGGCCTCTCTCAGGTCATCCCTCGGCGTACTGCTAACAATCTCTTTTTCCATGTCATCTTCCAGTATCCTTCTTGTACTTATTATAAAACATGTCCCCAACTGGTTCCACTGCGTCATTTTCTTCTTATCAGCCAGGGGTAGGGAACCTTTGTCCTGCCAGCTGTTGTGTTTTAAGCAGTCGATAAATATTTTCCTTGTTCATTCGTTAACTACGTTCAGCGTTGTAATTGCCTTCTCTCCTTTTATATGCACAAACAGTTGTGTGTATTCTTTGCAGACGATGCGATGTCAGCAATTGTGTCGGTATTTTGTAAATGGGGTGAAATTTGTGTGGTGGGTCCAAGCAATGTTTTTGTTACAGAAATGACTTGTCAAAGATTTGGTGTTTTATTTATATATAAATACATATATATATATATGTATATATGATGGAGTAGGCCCACCTAGTGATACTAAAAATACTGAGTTAACGTTTATATATAAACTCAATATAAATATATTTATTTATTTATCTTAAACAATGATGAGGGTGATTCAATATACCGCGTCACCTTGTAAGTTTTAATACACAATTTTATTAAAAATACTATATATTTTTTGCCACAGTCTTGATTCAAATAGAGCAAAAGGGTCTCTCCTACCAAGATGCACACATGTGCAATACTGAACGGTATCAAATAATAGAATTTATTTCCTACTGTCACGTGTAAAATAATTACAATAACCAACAGATAGACAGACAGACAGACAGACAGACAGACAGACAGACAGACAGACAGACAGACAGACAGACAGACAGATAGATAGATAGATAGATAGATAGATAGATAGATAGATAGATAGATAGATAGATAGATAGATAGATAGATAGTTTTTAGATAAAAGGCACCCAGAATGGACTTTAAAATAAAACTTATATTATGGAAAATACATTGTTGCCCAGGACAGGTTCAGGAACCCAGTTCCTGATTATGGGGGTCATTCCGAGTTGATCGCTCGCTGTCGTTTTTCACTGCGTAGCGATCAGCTCAAAACTCGGGAAAACTTGCCCAATGAACAGATCTTATGGGTCATGGTGCCATAATAAGGTGACAGTGAGTATGCACCTGGATAACTGAGTCAACATTATTAACTCTTGATGCACCACAGTTATCCATGCTGAAACCCATACTCATGCAGCGATAGGCACAAAACTGCAGAAACAGCGACTGTGTCCCGCATACTAGTCTTTCTAAGGGTTCTATTTACTAAGCCTTGGATGGAGATAATGTGGACGGAGATAAAAGGGGCAGATTTATTAAGCTCGGTGAAGTGTTAAAGTGTAAGGTGATAAAGGACCAGCCAATCAGATCCTAGCTGCCATGTCACAGGCTGGGTTTGAAAAATGACAGTTAGGAGCTGATTGGCTGGTGCTTTATCACCGTCCACTTTATCACTTCACCGAGCTTAATAAATCTGCCCCAAAGTAACAGCCAATCAGCTCCTAGCTGTCATTTTTCAAACACAGCCTGTGACATGGCAGTTAGGAGCCGATTGGCTGGTACTTTACCTCCAGCCACTTTATATCCATCCAAGGCTTAGTAAATAGACCCCTAAGGGGTACATTTACTAAGCAGTGATAAGAGCGGAGAAGTGAGCCAGTGGAGAATTTTCCCCATCAACCAATCAGCTGCTCTGTATTATTTTATAGTATGAAAATTATATATGTTACTTCAGTGCTGATTGGTTGCCATGGGCAACTTCTCCACTGGCTTACTTCTCCGCTCTTAACTTAGGGGTCTATTTACTAAGCAGTGATAAGAGCGGAGAAGTGAGCCAGTGGAGAAGTTGCCCATGGCAACCAATCAGCACTGAAGTAACATCTATAATTTTCATACTATAAAATAATACAGAGCAGCTGACTGGTTGATGGGGAAAATTCTCCACTGGCTCACTTCTCCGCTCTTATCACTGCTTAGTAAATAGACCCCTAAGTTATTAAATGACCCTCAAAGCATAGCGGCACAGCTGGTGCAGCAAAGACTACACACAGGTCCCTACAGTATGTCAATGGAAGATTACATAAATGTCATTAAGACAAACCGTCCTCCCACATAGACGCTGATTAATGGCACATTCCCCGAAGATTACAATCAATGCTGGTTAGAGGGCTCGGAACATGCCTGCTAATTATCAACTCACCTCTGTTAATGAACCCTGATTACCAAGGAATACAGACATTTTAGCAAGCAAGTCCCTGAGCTGCCGGGGAGATTATCCTGTGACAATACTGGCTGCCTGATTGTACCTTTTATTTATTTACCCCCCCGCACCCCCGACCACATCCCAGCTGGAGCATATGGAGACAGTATAGGAGAGATTTACGAGCCCCGCTGCTCCTGTGCAGGGAATGCGCAGGCGATGATCTTCCGCTTCTCCTAATTTGTTATGATGCTGATTATGTACACAGCACATTACGGTATAACTGTTCCAGCCCTGGTAATTACCAGCCCCCCGCTGTGCCGGCGCTCACTTGCAAAGCTTTAGCAAACACAACTTTTCTTTCTCACTGGCGTCGCAGAGAATGTGCTATGAATCAGACGCGGGCGGAGGGCTTGGCAATGACCCTTTGCTTAATTGTAGGACTGCCGTAATGTTGCTCATTGTCCCCGTAACAATTTATACCTCTCTCTCTGTTTATTTCACCTCGCCACCTCTTACGTTGCGTGCTGCTATTTTATTTCAGTCAGCGTTATTCTGCTGTGTTCAGCTTCTACATACTGGGGGCCTGATTCAGAGAGGTATACTAATGCATTCGCAGCTGCAGACCCTTTGAAATATGCTGTTGCCGCAGCCGCTTGGAAATGAATTGAGACGCCGGCCGGCGGCTTCTCAGATCCCACCGGCGGCTTCGCAAATACTTTGATAATCGACCATATGGTCGTGCAGAATGGCCACGGGATCCGAGATGTTGGCGCCATGCTTTCTTCGTGCGTGATCGCAGGTAAACAGAGACATGCCCTGAAAAAGGTTGCGACATGCCTGAGTTTTTGCCCACACTCCCCGTTACCTCCCCCAAAAACTCTCTGACTGTCAATCACTTTGCAAAGAAATCCTCACTGCGAGCGGCATCGCTAAGGGATAATGGCACATACGTGGCGTGTAGAGATGTGCCCTGTGGGCACATCTGTGGTGCTGTCCCTAGCTGGGGACAGCGCTGGGGCAGCTTGTCTGTCCCCAGCGCTGGGTGCGTGGCGGCGGGTGTCCGGTGCAGGGATTACCCTTTTCCCTGCACCGGACCAGAGGCGTTTGAATCTTGGCGCCCTACGGGAGCCAATCGCGGCTCCCGGAGCGGCAGCCAATCAAAGAGGGACGCGGCGAGCCAATCGGCGCTCGCCGCATCATAGGCCCCGCCCCCGGCGTCTGACGTCAGACGCCGGGTGGGAGCCTGAAGAAAAGGGCGCGCAGAAGAGCGGCAGGGAAGACGGGCGGGAACAGCGAGGACGGTCCTCGGCGCGCCGGAGCGCAGAAGATCCCGGCGGCGCGAGGAAGAAGACGGAGCTCGGGTGGCCGCGGAAGAGGCCTGAAGACTCCAGCCCTGGGAAAGAAGATGTCCAGCGGCGGCTGGACGCGGCGATGCGACGGCGGCGCCGCTGGCCAGGACGGGCCAGCGGCCGAAGAGGGCACTGAAGATCCCTGGAGCAGGTGAGGCCTCAGTGAGGCAACTTCACCCCCTCCCTTTTCCTCCCTCGACCACCAGGGACGGGCATTAGGCCCGAGAGCACAAGCCAGGCACTAGGCCTGTGGCACAGGTAGGAGAGTGGGGGCCATTTTCTGATTAGGTGGTTTGGGCATTAGGCCCAAGCCACCCTCTCCCATTGGCACCAGTTAGGCGGGCACTAGGCCCGGGGGCATATCAGGCACTAGGCCTGTGGGGCATTAGAGGGCGCTAGGCCCTAGTGTATTTTGGCCAAGTAGGTACAGATAAGGTGACCCTGGGCACAAGGCCCAGGTCACCCAACGGGCAGCAAGTTAGGCGGGCGCTAGGCCCGTGGGCGAAGTCAGGCCTTCGGCCTGTGTGCAGTTAGGGGGGCGCTAGGCCCAGCGAATCAGTGTTTCCCCGAGGTGAGTACAGGTGGCCCTGGGCGCTAGGCCCAGGCCACCCTGAGGTATTTAGGTGGGTAGGCCGTGCGGCGCCCACCCCCTTCCAGCGGCAGGTAGGGATTTAAAGGGACAACACCGTGTGATCTTGTATTCCGATATTGTGATGTATGTTGTTACCGTGCAGGGCAAAGTGTCTGTGTTTAAGTTTGTGCATAGTTTTGTTGCACCACACCCACAGAGCTAGTTTGAGGGCTCTGCCGTTGTAGTTAGTATAGGGTGTGACACTAGGTTAGAGTTAGGCCCTGCATGGCTGTTTCTCTTTGCCTCCTTACAGGGACCTGTAAGTGGAGAAGATCGGAGTGCAAGACTTGTGACGGTGAGTAGCATCCGTGCACGTTTGTCCCTTGTCTGTCCCCGAGCGCCGGAGTCAGGATTGCTCACGGACGTGAGAATCCCTTTCATCACACTACGTGCGAGAGCGCGAGTGTGTGAAAGCTGGGTGGCTGAGGCTTTGTGCCGGTGATGACCTTTCACCCAACCGGTGAAGGTCGCGGTCACCCCTGGGGTATCCCCTGTTCCAGTGGAAGAAGGGTCGATACCCCCTTTAAGGTAAACCATTCTCTCCTCAGCTCGGTCGTCGGTCAGCTCCGAGAGGGAATCGCCGTGTCCGGATCCGATTGAAGATTTCCAGGTCCGTCGAGGGTTTCGGTACCTGAAGGTGAGAGAGAGAGCGGCGCCTGGTGAGTACCGAGTCTACACCTGCACGGCAGCAGGCACCACACAGCAGCCGCACCTCTCACACTTGGCGTAGTCGGCAGGATCAAAGAGACCGGATCACGGACACGATGTGGAACGCCACCAAGAAGACCTCCCTGCGGACGGCTCCGGAGAAGACTCACCCCCGGATGTGTGCGGACCAGAGCGACTGGGTGACGGTGTCTGGGGCAGACATCCTGAAGATGGTGCAGCGGTCGGTCCAGCGTGGAAAGGAAGAGCGCCGGGAGAAGGGGCGCAAGAAAGCCGCTGTGACGCCCTGCAAGAGATGTCGGCAAACGGGGCACTTTGCCGACGAGTGTACGTGGCGAGAGACGTCCCCAAAGAAGGTAGCCCAGGAAGCGGACCGGAGACGTCAGCAGGGCCAAGTGAAGAAGGAGTCCTGGTGTTTGCTCTGCGGAAACTACGGGCATGAGCACAACAGTTGTCCCTGGGACGAAGAGTTGAGCGAAGACGAGGTTGATCCCCGGTGTGAAAGCTGTGGAGATCCCCGACATCGGCTCCTGGAATGCCCATGGACGGAAGACCGGACGGACTACGAGGCCATGGTGAAGCAGATGACGGAGTCTCGTCAGCAGCTTTGGGACCGGGTGGCTGCAGAGCCTGTGTGTGCGCTCTGCGAGGCGAGAGGACATGCGCTTCCCGATTGTCCGTGGGATGAAGACCAGATGATTGCGGATGGTCGCGCCCAGAGATGGGAGGAGGAAACCAGGGAAATGGAGCGGAAGGCCTTGCTTGAAGTTAATTCGCAGGTGCCCATTTCCTCTGAGCCGGAACCAACGGGTGAAGATTCCCCAGTGAAGGAGGTGGACCAGGAACCCGTCTTGGAGAAGGTGGCAGTGGCCCTCCCTTGTTGGAAGTGTCGGCGACCAGGACATGCGGCCAGTGAGTGCCCCTGGGAAGATGCCGTGGACCTACTCTGTCCCAAGAAAGTGACCCCAGTAAGGCAGAATCCTTTCCCGCATGAGGCGGAGGTGGACGACTGGGAGGTGAAGAGACCACGCTGCGAAGAAAAGCGTGAAGACCCAGTGACTGAGACGTCCGGAATCTCCCCGCGATGGAACCGTCCACGACCAGGACGTGCGGAACAGGAGTGTCCTGGGTACCAAGAGATGCCAGCGGAAGCGAAGGAGTACGCTGAGGAAACAGAGGTGCCAGCGGAAAGGACTAAGTACGCTGAGGAGGAAAATAATACCCCAGTCCAGGTATCGGAGGAAGACTCGGACTACGGTGAGCTGTCCGCCGACGAATCCCTCCAAGAACAGACGGAGGACGACTCTGGCATCGGAAGCGCAGACGAGAGTGACTGGCAGGATCGGGTGGAGTCGTGCTCCCAGTTGAATGCCCTCCATGAAGAGGAGGAGATAGTCCTGGAGCAATACCTGCCGGAAGTACCAAAATAGACGGACGTACGGGGACAGGATCGCGATGCCGTGGGAGGACCCGTTCCAGAGGAAGACACAGGACCTTTGGAGATGCCCCACGAGGAAATTCGACATATGATGGCTGTTGCCCGGGAGGAAATGGATGCCCCGGAGGATTCCGCTGTTGGGTGGTGGTCGGTACCACGCCCTGAAGACAGGGACGATGTCCCAGACGATCTGGAAGGCCAAGAGTGGGGGACTGCTGTCCCCGTGAAGGAAGATTCCCCTTGGTGGCCCACGTTGAGCGACCGTGGGGAGATGCCACTTCCCCAGAGGATCCACCGATGGAGGTCAGGAGGAACGAAGAGGAGGAACCCGGAGCTGGAGGTGGAAGGATGTGGGGTCATAGCCTGTCCGGGCTGGACCCTTGAACACAACCTTGCCGGAGGGACCTCGGAATTCCCTGACCCGCGGACAATGGACGTCGTGGAGAACTTTGTAGGGACTACAAAGGAAAAAGGGGGGGGAAATGTAGAGATGTGCCATGTGGGCACATCTGTGGTGCTGTCCCTAGCTGGGGACAGCGCTGGGGCAGCTTGTCTGTCCCCAGCGCTGGGTGCGTGGCGGCGGGTGTCCGGTGCAGGGATTACCCTTTTCCCTGCACCGGACCAGAGGCGTTTGAATCTTGGCGCCCTCCGGGAGCCAATCGCGGCTCCCGGAGCGGCAACCAATCGGAGAGGGACGCGGCGAGCCAATCGGCGCTCGCCGCGTCATAGGCCCCGCCCCCGGCGTCTGACGTCAGACGCCGGGCGGGAGCCTGAAGAAAAGGCCGCGCCGAAGAGCGGCAGGGAAGACGGGCGGGAACAGCGAGGACGGTCGTCGGCGCGCCGGAGCGCAGAAGATCCCGGCGGCGCGAGGAATAAGACGGAGCTCGGGTGGCCGCGGAAGAGGCCTGAAGACTCCAGCCCTGGGAAAGAAGATGTCCAGCGGCGGCTGGACGCGGCGATGCGACGGCGGCGCCGCTGGCCAGGACGGGCCAGCGGCCGAAGAGGGCACCGAAGATCCCTGGAGCAGGTGAGGCCTCAGTGAGGCAACTTCACCCCCTCCCTTTTCCTCCCTCGACCACCAGGGACGGGCATTAGGCCCGAGGGCACAAGCCAGGCACTAGGCCTGTGGCACAGGTAGGAGAGTGGGGGCCATTTTCTGATTAGGTGGTTTGGGCATTAGGCCCAAGCCACCCTCTCCCGTTGGCACCAGTTAGGCGGGCACTAGGCCCGGGGGCATATCAGGCACTAGGCCTGTGGGGCATTAGAGGGCGCTAGGCCCTAGTGTATTTTGGCCAAGTAGGTACAGATAAGGTGACCCTGGGCACAAGGCCCAGGTCACCCAACGGGCAGCAAGTTAGGCGGGCGCTAGGCCCGTGGGCGAAGTCAGGCCTTCGGCCTGTGTGCAGTTAGGGGGGCGCTAGGCCCAGCGAATCAGTGTTTCCCCGAGGTGAGTACAGGTGGCCCTGGGCGCTAGGCCCAGGCCACCCTGAGGTATTTAGGTGGATAGGCCGTGCGGCGCCCACCCCCTTCCAGCGGCAGGTAGGGATTTAAAGGGACAACACTGTGTGATCTTGTATTCCGATATTGTGATGTATGTTGTTACCGTGCAGGGCAAAGTATCTGTGTTTAAGTTTGTGCATAGTTTTGTTGCACCACACCCACAGAGCTAGTTTGAGGGCTCTGCCGTTGTAGTTAGTATAGGGTGTGACACTAGGTTAGAGTTAGGCCCTGCACGGCTGTTTCTCTTTGCCTCCTTACAGGGACCTGTAAGTGGAGAAGATCGGAGTGCAAGACTTGTGACGGTGAGTAGCATCCGTGTACGTTTGTCCCTTGTCTGTCCCCGAGCGCCTGAGTCAGGATTGCTCACGGACGTGAGAATCCCTTTCATCACACTACGTGCGAGAGCGCGAGTGTGTGAAAGCTGGGTGGCTGAGGCTTTGTGCCAGTGATGACCTTTCACCCAACCGGTGAAGGTCGCGGTCACCCCTGGGGTATCCCCTGTTCCAGTGGAAGAAGGGTCGATACCCCCTTTAAGGTAAACCATTCTCTCCTCAGCTCGGTCGTCGGTCAGCTCCGAGAGGGAATCGCCGTGTCCGGATCCGATTGAAGATTTCCAGGTCCGTCGAGGGTTCCGGTACCTGAAGGTGAGAGAGAGAGCGGCGCCTGGTGAGTACCGAGTCTACACCTGCACGGCAGCAGGCACCACACAGCAGCCGCACCTCTCACAGGCGCACAGTTGGCCGATAATTGCACAACTCCATAAATATCGGCATTGCGACCATCTCTAAATCAGGCCCTGAATACATACTTGTAATGTCATTGCTGCATTTCCTATCAAAATACTTCTCCGGCTATTCTTTTATGCTGGCCAATCCATCCCGTACCCCTTTCTACCCCTTTCAATGAGACATTTAGGGGTAAATGTATCAAACTATCAAAAGAGAGCAAGTGGACAAGTTGACCATAGCAACCAATCAGGATCTAGCTATCATTCAGTAGGTAAACGAGAGCTGGAATCTGATAGGTTGCTTCTCCACTTTTTATTTTTATTTTTAATAGGTCTTCCCCAAGTCCTTTCGCTCCTCTTGTCTTCCTCCCTCAGCCACTTGACCCCCTTCCATCCCACCTCCACCAATCCCTCGCTAGCAGTGCTTGTTCCCACCTTCCATACCTCTCTTACCATTGGCACTGCCTCTTCCTCTCTCAACATACCCTTATCTCTCCCAGTCTAAAGATGAACCATCTCTGGATCCTGGGTTCCCACTACAACTATCGTTGCATCTCTATCCTCCTCTTTACCTCCCAACCCTAGGAACAACTAATCATCCAACACCTGTCCACTTTCGCTGTCCGGATTGGGCAGATTAGGCTGCAATTTCGGTGGATCATGGGAAAAAGATTATTTTTGGCACCAGTTTTGCGTTATAAAATGTCAGGAGGTTGCCAGCTGTGAACACTGTTCCTTAAGCAGCCTAGGGCCTAATTCAGACTGGATTGCTGCAGCGGCAGCAATCGCAGTCTAAATTTCTATGTGGAGTGCTACCAGCATCTCTGGGCTGCGATCGCCTCTGCCTGACTGACAGGCAGAGGCGGTCGCGGGGCAGGAGGGGGTTGCCTACGGCGTTAGAACACCGTTGGTGGGGCGCGGTCCGGACAACGCAGCCATGTCCAGACCGTTGGGACCCGGGACACAGTGGGTAGCGGCCTGCCAGCGTGCAGGAGCTGCGCTGGCAGGGAATATTCGCAAGGTGTAAAAGTATTGCCGCCGTGCGATGCTTTTGCACCTGTGCGGGGGAAGGGAGTAGGGCCTGACATGCGGGGCAGACTAGCCCTGTGCTGGGCGTCCCCTTCCCCCATGTCTGAGAAACTGATCGTAGATGTGCTAAATTTAGCACACCTACAATCAGATCTGAATTACCCTCCTAGTTACAGGTAATAGCGGCAAATAAGGACATTGCTACACGGCGTGAAAGGGTAGAAGCAGTGATTGCCGTGACTGTAGGTGACAGCAATGAGGAATCTCAGCGTTTGCACGGGGTACATTCCAAATGCCCGAAATATCTATAAAAATGTTCGGTTTTTCCTCTTGAATCGGTGACATAGAACACGCTCATTATTCCACAGGGGGAGTGCGGTACTGTCGGTAGTATATGAAAGAGCAGTAATTGCACAATAATACTACAGGAGTGAGACGAGAATTCCAGCGTTTGATGGACACTTTTACTACATTAGAGTAATTGAGTCACTGAAGAATTTAACAATATCACCTAGTTACTCATCTGAAATGTAGTCTCATGGTGATATCAATCATTTTTAGCACAATACTCATTATAATCTTCGTCACACCTGACAACCTTTGAAAAAATGGCACAGCATGAGATTAGCGCGATGCCAGATAACACAGCAATTTCGGAATCAAATCAGAAAACATGTCGGAAACAGTGACTGCTAAGGGGCCATTTATATAAACAGGGGCAGAAATAGGACAACCATTTTTCCCCCTTACGGTCGACAGGTTCATACAGTCAACATGGCAATGGCCGACACACCTACGGTCGACACAATTGGTTTTTTGTCACCTTTTTTCCCCAACTTTTTCATACTTTACCATCCATGTGGACTACATTTGGGAATAGTAACCTGTGGCAAGTGCAGCAAAGCACCTTGTCTCGATGCTAATCGTGTGGCTGCTGTGTTTTCTATGCAATGGATCTGCGAGTATATGCAAATGTAGCTGACGCCGTCTTTTGTACAGAGACCCCCCCCACCCCCCCCACTGCCATCTACTCAGATCCACATAAAGACGCAGCTTCGGACAAACATCGGACACGCCATTGGACCCCATAGCAACAGTTGCTGCGTCTTATTGCACCACTGTGACACACCCGTGAAGCGGTTGTAGCACACCTGCATTTGAGTCACCACACCCCCGTTAGCTCCCAGAGACTGTCGCTGCCTGTCAATCACTTTGCATCCTAATCCACACGGCGAGCTCTGACCATTGCGGTACACATGCAGTGTGGGCGCGAATGCATTCGCGGTAGCAAAAACATGGACCAGCTCTGCAAATATCGCCTTTGTGTCCACTTCTCAATCAATCAAAAGCAGTGCTTGGTACTATAGAGTATGCATCTGCATTTTTTCTTTCTGTGTGGAACTACAAGTCCCAGCATGATATCACCTCTCATTATGTTTGGAATTAGGGTGTGCAGTCCAAGGTTCCCCCTCCTCACCATATAAATGACTCCAGAGGTTTCTACAATAAATAGTTTACTCTGTCACAATTTATGAAACAGAGCCACCTACTGGCCATGCAGTATAGAGCCACAAGCAAAACTCAGCCTGCAGCTGTTGTTATTCTCTGACAATCCTGAGTCTTGTCAGAGGTTTACCCAGGACTGGACTGCCCATCTGGCAAATTCCAGATGGGCCGATGCCATGCAATAAGACTCGCCTACCGACGCTTTGCTCGGCACACAGAGACACGGGGCGTGCCCCGATGCTAGTCTCTGGGTGTACCCAATGCTTAGTGAATAAACATGCCTTGAAGCCCTCCTTATTTCCATATCAGGGAGTGTACAGAGCTTGATTCTGAGCTGGATGCAGGTCCAAATGTGGAAAGAAGCTCTTGCGCTCTACGTAGGGGCTGATTCAGGCAGGATACAAGAGTGGACAGTTCGCTTTGTGAGTGGCTGGATCACTCTGTCTGTAAAATGTGCATTTCTGGCCGGTGTCATGGGTGAGCCGGACCTCCATGCTCATTTGGGGCTTAAATGTATTTTACATACAGATCTTTTGCACTCAGAATACCTAATATAATGGTTACGGCCGAGGTTGGGAGAACAGTGGACGGGAAAATGCATATGCATGAAGACAGAGAGATACTCGCATTAGTATAAGGTAGTAAATGTGGCTTCTATGGTCGTGGGTAAATGCTGGCATTTGACTCCTAAGGTGCTTCCTATACAGTGCATATACTGCTGTGCAGGAATGATTACATCCTTTGACGGAGTCTCTGAGATCTGACTCCCGACTGTGTCGCCAATAACTGAGTATAATGTGCTGCACTATGGAAGTACATTGTAATGTTCCAGCATGAGTGTGATTGCAGGGAGGATGGTAAGTACCACCCGTGGGGTGTGACAGCCCGTGGCAGGATCTGGGTTTTCAAAATGACCTGCTCCAGTTTCCCAGAGGGTAGTATCGGTGCACCTGAGAATGCTGATGTAGGGGTTAATTTATTGGTTAGAACCAAAACTGACGGACACCGTCAAATATCATCGTCGTGTTGCTGTAAAAAAATGACTATCATCTGTCAGGTTTCCGTTTCAGTTAAAACGCAACGTTGATGCAGCTCTGAATTGCGTCGGTTTTGACCTTTCAGTTAAAAAACGATGGGAAGCCCCCCCCCCCAAACAGAAGCACTGCATAGATTACTGTGATCACTGTGATCTGTTCAGGCTTCGATAGGTGTAAAAGTTTAGAAAGAGTTAAATGGAAAAAAAAATGCATGGTGTCCTCTCAGCCTGGGCTAGAATGGAAAAATAGGAGGAAAAATGGTGTTCGTTTCCCCCTATATTCCTATATTTCTCTCCTCTCCTCCTCCTCTAGACCAGGCAGCACGGCCAGCGGCAGCCCCCCTCCTCCACAAAGGAAGGAGCCGTCGCTGGTTAGAAGTGATCGTGACCAGGTGGCCTGATCTGCGGGACGGATGGGACAGTACAAATTAATAAAATAAATAAATGAGGAAGAGTAAGTCTGGGGCAGATGTACTATTAACCAGGAGAAGGCATAAGGAAGTGATAAACCAGTGATAAGTGCAAGGTGTTAAACGCACCAGTTAATCCGTTCCCAACTGTTAATTTACATATTGGAGCTGATTGGCTGGTGCGTTTATCACTTTGCATTTATCACTGGTTTATCACTTACTCATGCCTTCTCCAGGTTAATACATCTGCCCCATAGGGCCTAATTCAGATCTGATCGCAGCAGCAAATTTGTTAGCTAATGGGCAAAACCATGGGGGTCATTCCGAGTTGTTCGCTCGTTATTTTTTCCCGCTACGGAGGGATTAGTCGCAAACTGCGCATGCGCAATGTACGCAGCGCGCCTGCGCCAAGTAAATTAGCACAAAAGTTTGGTATTTTACTCACGGCCTAACAAGGTTTTTTCATCGTTCTGGTGATCGGAGTGTGATTGACAGGAAGTGGGTGTTTCTGGGCGGAAACTGGCCGTTTTCTGGGAGTGTGTGGAAAAACGCAGGCGTGTCAGGGAAAAACGCGGGAGTGGCCGGAGAAACGGGGGAGTGTCTGGCCGAACGCTGGGTGTGTTTGTGACGTCAAACCAGGAATGAAAAGGACTGAGCTGGTCGCAATGGCAGAGTAAATCTGGAGCAACTCAGAAACTGCGGGGTAATCGTTACGAGAAAATTAGCGAATCTTTCGTTCGCAATTCTGCTATGCTAAGATACACTCCCAGTAGGCGGCGGCTTAGCGTGTGCAATGCTGCTAAAAGTAGCTAGCGAGCGAACAACTCGGAATCACCCCCCATGTGCACTACAGGGGGGGCAGATATAGGGGGTAATTCTGAGTTGATCGCAGCAGGAACTTTGTTAGCAGTTGGGCAAAACCACGTGCACTGCAGGGGGGGCAGATGTAACATGTGCAGAGAGAGTAAGATTTGGGTGGGGCGTGTTCAAACTGAAATCTAAATTGCAGTGTAAAAATAAAGCAGCCAGTATTTACCCTGCACAGAAACAAAATAACCCACCCAAATCTAACTCTCTCTGCACATGTTACATCTGCCCCTCTGCAGTTCACATGGTTTTGACCATTAGCTAACAAATTTGCTGCTGATCTGAATTAGGCCCATAGTCAGAATACCGACATTTGAAATGCCAACATGTCAAAATACCAACATGCATTTTTAATAAATTTTTGCCCCAAAACAGACTTGTTCATACTTTACCATCCCAGTGGACCTGGAGGAGGAATATAATAGTGTGTCGAGCGCAGTGAGGCATTGTGGTCGAAGCCGATTGCCATGCGAAGGGAAACGGTACACTTAGACGGTGCCCATGTCGACCTATGTTGACAGTGACAACAAAAAAAACAGAAAAAACTCATGCCGGTATTTTGACACGTGGCATTTCAAACGTTAGTATTCTGACTATGTTGAAACAGTGAATGTCGGCATTTTGACAGTAGGTCAATGGCTGGCGGGATTATGACTGTCGGTATTGTGTCCGTCGGTAAATCATACTGAACCTGAGTAGCAGTTGATTTACCGACACAATACCGACGGTTTCTAGCTATATTGTGGTAAATGGATCTATAGCATTTATGCCATTCTGCTTATACTGATCTCAGAGTCGACCAGTAACCTGCACATAGCAGAGGATGAATCAGCGTCGACGCGGTGCAACAAAGCATATTTTATGGTCAAACCTCCGAAAATGAAGTTTCTGGTTGTTTGGCCGCTTACCGCTTATGTACAAAGCTCCGGAAGTCCTTCTATCGCAAAGGACAGCTGTTACCGGGAGGGCCGTCCTTTGTGATGTTCTTTAAGCATATGGCGACGTTAGTAAACTCCGTTATGCTTGCAATCAGTGGCGTCATGCTGTGCTACGCATCATGCAACCAGCCCTATACGTCTTATTTATTCATTAGGAACTGGTGACTTCACTGAGGCATGAGGCACACAGCACCACTAATTCCTATAGAAGAAACAGACTGCTTTGCCGTGAATATTGCTTTAGTCTGCTGTGATTGGTACAAGGGCCTGATGTCAGAGGTGACGCACAGTAATTTTTTGCTACTGCGCTGCGTCTGAGCAGAGTTGCAATTCTAATTTCCGACGCACACACAGAGCAGTGTATTGATTTTGAAAGTGCATTGCCACGGGGTGGCTTAGTGCGCGCTCGGAAGAAGGCCCGTCTTATGGGCGTGTTATGGAAGTGTAGCAGGCGTGTTAGTGAACGTAGCTGCATACACAGTTGTTCAGTACGGGGCAGCACGGATGGTGTAGTGGTTAGCATTACTGCCTCACAGCACTGAGGTCATGGGTTCTATTTCCACCACAGCACAAACTGTGTGGAGTTTGTATATTCTCCCCGTACTTGCGTGGGTTTCCTCCGGGCACTCCGGTTTCCTCACACAATCCAAAAATATACTGGTAGGTTAATTGGCTCCCGACAAAAATGAACCCTAGTGTGTAAGTTTGTGCGTGTGCGTGTGTTTAGCGCAGACTAGATAGCCCAAGTGGTTCTTATCTGCCGTCACATTCTATGTTTCACCGGTCACGTAGGAGGCCATACTGAGAAACAGCACCTGCCAATCGCCACAGCTGCTCAGCGTGCTTCTGCCTCCACCTCAGAATAATCCAGCCCCAGCTCTCCCTCATTCACCAATTACTGAGCAGCGTCACTCAGACCCGTTTCATGCTCCTTCCATCGCAACCCCCATTGTTCTGGTTTTGGAACTTTCCTGCTTATATCTGTAGAGGAAATTTCTTTGAAAGCGGCAGCTGATTCTCTTTCATGAAAAACAGCCTCTTCCTCTATTTAATTAAAAAGTAAAAGGCCTGATAGGGAAAATAGTTAATTAAACCGAAAAGTACTGTCAAAGCTTTGAATTTTTGCTTCCAAATTAATCTCTAGAGTCAGGTCTAATTTCTACAAACTTTCAAACAGTGGAGAAATTGTTCTGTGTAAATCAGTGCGGACAGAACGGTGAAACTGTGTAACAGCGGATGCCCTGTGTCACTGGGCGCCAGCGAGGGACAGTAATTACAGGCACGCGGTTCTACCCGTCACCCATCAGGACTGTGCAAAATATCAGGGATACAGTAATACAGATTAGGCTTTTTGTCAGCACCAAACAATGGGCCTCATTTAGAATTAATGTCCGGGCATGCTGGCACTTTTTGCCCCACAAGTGCCGCCATGACGGGTCAGGCTTCCTGGTGCCCGTAATTTGCCTGTAAAGAACTATGGGAGTAATTCAGATCTGATGATAGATGTGCTAAATTTAGCACATCTACGGGCAATTACTCTGACATGTGGGGGCACGCCCAGCACAGGGCTAGTCCGCCCCGCATGTCAGCCCCTCAACCCACCCAGCTACAGGTACAAAAGAAATGCACAGCGGCAATGCTTTTGCACGTGACAAATAGTTCACTGCCAGCGCAGCTCCTGCATGCTGGCAGGGGGCTAACCGCAGTGTCCCGGGTTGCAGCGGCTGCGTGTGACATCACGCAGCTGCAGCGGCCCGTCCCCCCAACGGTTTGGACATGCCTCCATTGTCTGGACCGCGCCCCACCAGCGGCATTCTCTTCCCTGCAACCACCTCTGCCTGTCAATCAGACAGAGACGAATGCACCAGTCAGATGCTTTCGCATCTCACTGGCTGCACATGCGCACTGCGCCCGCCGTACGTGCGCACTGCGCATAGTAGTTCAGACTGCGGTCGCTGCTGCTGTAGCGATGCAGTCTGAATTACCCCCAATGTAATGATCTATTCTCATATTACAAAAATTATCTTCTTCAGAACAAGAGACATCAGTGAGAGGGTGTGGCCTCATGATTTGTGGGCGTGGCCTCATGAAATTCCATGCCCAAGATCCACATGACGTCCCCATTTTTCACCACTGTTGGGTCATGCTCTGCGAGCAGCTGGTCTTACTCTCTCCCATGAATTGATGTTGCGCGCATGTGCACAGCATCTATTAATGGCTGCTCTGCGCAGGTGGGACGGAAGGACAGTGCCTGAAATACGGGACTCTACCACCAAAATCGTTTGGGCATATGTATTCTTTACATATTAACCTCGCACCCACTACCACCAGGAAATATCCCTGGGCTTCAGGGTTTCTTGAACGGTTGGACCACTTTTTTATTTGGGGGAGGGGGGGTGGGTTGGGAGGGGCCACAACTTCTTAAGGAATGCCAGGCCTGGGCTGACCAGTTAGAAGATGGTTGTCATTATGGCAGGGGGACCCCATGCTGTGTGTCTCCCTGCTATAACATCAGACCCCCCCCCCCCCTCCTTACCCTAGCTGTCTCAGCCCCGCGCTGGTTATAGTAAAATAGGGGGAACCCCACGATACTGTTCTCCCCTATTTTCCAATACCAGCTCAGGGTGAGAGGTCTGGGACTGGTCATTGATTTTGACTGGGGGACTCCATGCATTTATTATGACCTCCAAAAAATAACAACCCCCAAACTGACCTTTAGTAAATTTACCCTTCAGCCCTTAAATTTTAGTTGGGGGCATGTAATTAATGCAGGAGGCAGAACTGCCCCATTACAATCCGCAGCAAAATAAATTCAGGATCCAAACAGAATTTTAATACAAAAAGTATAGATTTTTTTTTTTTTTTTTTTTTACTTTGGAGTTTGAATTTGTTTTTAGCAATTCACAATAGTAACACTAGCGGTACAGTGTACATCAGTATTGCTGGGTGGGTCCAATGTACCCCCATATCCAGTGGCAAACGCAGGATTTTCATGGGGGGTTTCCAGAACTGGGTGGAGCCAAGCACGGGGGTGGGGACTGAGGTGACCCAGTATATGCTCGGTCCGTAAAACTAGTGTGTGTGTGTATGTATATATACATATATACATGTATATATATATATATATATACACGCACACACACACATATACATATCTACACATATATATACTGTATATACACCTATATATATATATATATATATATATATATACATACATAAACTCATATACATATGCACATAGCATATTAAACATGCATATATATATATATATATATACACATACAGTACACGTATATATACACATGTATATATATATCATATGTGTGTGTGTGTGTTTATATGTATGTACTCTGATGAAGGATTAAACTATCCGAAACGTTAGTACTGTATGTGGTGGTACAGTGTCCATTTGTGGTTATAAGTCCAGAGAGTGCCGCCTCTATTGTCACTTACACTTGTATGTATATACATGTGTATATATGTAGGCACATGGATATATGTACTATAATTAAAATAAAGTAAACTTTTATTAAGCACTTACAAGTGCCACCAGGAAGACAGCAGGCTGCAGAGGACGCTAGACAGCCATTAATAATACTCGGCTCGCAAAATGCTGCAAAAAAAAAAGGAATGGAGGGGGGGTTTCTGGGTGCTCGGAACCCCCCCTCGCCCCCTGCATGCGCCACTGATATACTTTACTCTTTGCAGTCCATGAGGTCAGTAGACACATATTACAGCTTTAGAAATAACTGCTCAGCCTCTCTCTCTCTATGCATTTTATTTTCCCTTTCATCACACTCATGAAGACCAGTTTAGGACACAACTGAGAGACAAACTCTCTCGAACTGACCTAGTTTGGTTAGTTTATCATTAGACGAGCATGTGAAGCTCTGCCCTTTGTAGAGTGGAAACTCATCGGCAGCTCCGAGCTCTCTCTGCATTAGATAAACTGCCGACGGACCCCAAGCCGGCTCATTTCAATAAAGTGGCGTCTATTTAAATAGATAGGAATGATTCGAAGAGCGAGGAGGCTTGATTGGCCGACTGATAGGCCGGGCGGTGGGTGAGTAACCCAAGGAGTGATTTGTGTAAACTGTTTTCTAGCCATTATCTTTTCTCCGTTGCTAGGAAACAAGATGCTTCATAAGAGATGTGTAGGATCTTTGCGGAATGGGAGAATATACAACTGGTTCTATGATGTGACAATGCCCGAGAGAGGGGAGAACAGGAGGCGAATGCTGTTTCTCTACGTCTTCCAAGACAGCGCTTTCTGGAACCGATGCTAATTCCATTATGCGGCATTATATAAGCGGCTGACGTCACAGCAGAGCGTACGGTGCAGCCGCCAAGGACAGATCAAGTCCGTATCCGCTGTATAACATATAGAAACAAGCGTTAGTGTTTGTACAATGGAAAGACACGCAGCTCCCTTTATATTCCAGCTGCTTTTATGGCAATCATGAATTACTGTACTCTCCCGGAAGAGATGAAGGCCTAGATTTATCAAGCCTTGGAGAGTGATAAATTGCAAGGTGATAAAGTACCAACCAACCAGCTCCTAACTGTCATTATTCAAACACAGCCTGTAACATGACAGTTGGGAGCTGATTGGCTGATACTTTATCACTGTGCAATTTATCTCTCTCCAAGGCTTGATAAATGGGGGCCAAAGTATAATGATAACAACATCTCTCCATATATATCCAGAATTTTCCTACTGCACATCTTCCCCAAATCAGAGATTTGTCCAACGACACCTTCGGCCTGTGTTAATAATGCCGCCATAGGCAGTCATGGCGGCAAAGTGTTATGGGCACTTACAAATGATAAAACGTAGAGCTTACGACGCTTGTCACTTAACGCATAGCGCTGCTGAAGAAGCTATCTTTTACTTACAAGTCCTGCCGCCACCTCCCGATGCTCAGCTCCCTGGCATTGAGACCTCACTACTTTTGCGAGACCTTGCGCTAATGCTGAGCACCTGTCGGGAATCATTCTGTATCACATCAGAACTAGGCTGGTGAGCGTCGGGCTGGCCGGTGGCCGCTGCAGATGTGAGTAGTAAACACCTCTCCGGTCACTCTCTTTTTAATACATTTCAACGTAATGGCATCCCATCGCTGCGATAAGTGGCGATACAGGATGACTCTTAGGGCAGGATGCAGCAATGCATAATTTGCTGTCTAACTGCCAAAAATGCAATTGCGCCAAGCTCTAGAATGTGATACATTCAGGAGCTTGGATACGGTTGGCAATGCCATCTATAGATGGCGTTACCCAGTAGAAGTCTATGAGCTTCTACTCAGGGGCGGATCCAGAAGAAAATGAAAGGGGGGGGCACCATGATAGGGGAACGGTAATAGTTATATTTACATGCACCTAAGGCACGCGTGCTCCCAGATAAGGAGTGTGGTTCTCCTTTTGAAAAAAAAAAGAAGTGTCAGTGATCGCGAGGAGCCCCAAAAAAGTGGGTCCCACGGACCCCTCACTTTTAAAAATTGGGGTCCTATCTGTCCTTTTCTGGGTCCCATCGGAATGAAGGTTCATATTAATCTTATTAATTATTCAAATATAAAAACAGACTTGATTTCGACACTACAAAAGTATTGCGAGGGGGAGGAGGGGGTGACAATGCTGCTGGGCTGTGTAGCATACAGGACACTCTGCCCCAGAGCTGTAACTAGACATTTCAGTGCCCTCTGGAAGAAAGTAAATTGGTGCTCCCCCTGCCGTACTCCAAACCAAGGACAGTGCGCGCCGAAGGCGCGCACCAAAAATGTTGGGTTTGTCTTCATGGGGAAAGAGCATGGCCACAAAACAGTACCAATTCACATTACACCACACAGGTAGAGCACGTTATATACACATTGCACCAGGTAGAGCACGTTACACACATTGCACCAGAAAGAACACCCTATACACATTGCGCCAGGTAGAACACGTTATACACAATGCACCAGGTAGAGCACGTTATACACACTGCGCCAGGTAGAGCACGTTACACACACTGCGCCAGGTAGAGCACGTTACACACACTGTGCCAGGTAGAGCACGTTACACACATTGCACCAGGTAGAACACGTTATACACACTGCGCCAGGTAGAGCACGTTATACACACTGCGCCAGGAAGAGCACGTTATACACACTGCGCCAGTTACAACACGTTATACACACTGCACCAGGTAGAGCACGTTATACACACTGTGCCAGGTAGAGCACGTTATACACACTGTGCCAGGTAGAGCACGTTATACACACTGTGCCAGGTAGAGCACGTTATACACACTGCGCCAGTTACAACACGTTATACACACTGCACCAGGTAGAGCACGCTATACAGATTGCGCCAGGTAGAACACGTTATACAGACAGAGCCAGGTAGAACACGTTATACAGATTGCGCCAGTTACAACACGTTATACACACTGCACCAGGTAGAGCACGCTATACAGATTGCGCCAGGTAGAGCACGTTACACATACTGCGCCAGGTAGAGCACGTTACACACACTGCGCCAGGTAGAACACGTTATACAGATTGCGCCAGGTAGAGCACGTTATATAGATTGCGCCAGGTAGAACACGTTACACACACTGCGCCAGGTAGAACACGTTATACAGATTGCGCCAGGTAGAGCACGTTATATAGATTGCGCCAGGTAGAACACGTTATATAGATTGCGCCAGGTAGAACACGTTACACACATTGCACCAGTTAGTGTTCTATACACATTGCGCCAGGTAGAGCATGTTATACACGTTTTATATGGTACTAGGGAGTAGTGACAGAGGTAGCAGGGAGTAGGGACAGAGAGAGGCACCAGGGAATAGGGACAGAGAGAGCAAGGAGTAGGGACAGAGGCACCAGGGGGTAGGGACAGAGGCACCAGGGAATAGGTACAAAGAGAGGCACCAGGGGGTAGGGACAGAGAGAGGCACCAGGGGGTAGGGACAAAGGTAGCAAGGAGTAGGGACAGAGGCACCAGGAGGTAGGGACGGAGCCGGCACCAGGGGGTAGGGACGGAGGCAGCAGGGGGTAGGGACGTAGGCGGCAGGGGGTAGAGACGGAGTCGGCAGGGGGTAGGGACGGAGGCAGCAGGGGGTAGGGACAGAGGCACCAGGGGTAGGGACAGAGGCCCCAGGGGGTAAGGACAGAGGCACCAGGGGGTAGGGACAGAGGCACCAGTAGGTAGGGACGGAGGCACCAGGGGGTAAGGACAGAGGCACCAGGGGGTAGGGACAGAGAGAGGCACCAGGGGGTAGGGACAAAGGTAGCAAGGATTAGGGACAGAGGCACCAGGGGGTAGGGACGGAGCCGGCACCAGGGGGTAGGGACGTAGGCGGCAGGGGGTAGGGACGGAGTCGGCAGGGGGTAGGGACGGAGTCGGCAGGGGGTAGGGACGGAGGCAGCAGGGGGTAGGGACAGAGGCAGCAGGGGGTAGGGACAGAGGCACCAGGGGGTAAGGACAGAGGCACCAGGGGGTAGGGACAGAGGCACCAGTAGGTAGGGACGGAGGCACCAGGGGGTAAGGACAGAGGCACCACGGAGTAGGGACAGAGGCACTAAGGGGGTAGGGAAAGAGAGGCAAGAGAGAGTGCAGCCAGAAACCCCACCAAATAACTCCCTCCAGGGACCAGGCCCCCACCGCTTACCATGGACACTGAGCAGCAGCGCTGTCAGGCCGGGAGGTATAGTCCGATCCGCATGAGGCCACAACGCCGCCAGCATGGAGTCACAGGATGCGGCCAGGGGGGAGCGGAAAACGCAGAGGGGGAGGCCGCATGCTTGAGGAGGGAGAAGAGTGGAATCAGCGGGGAGAGCGGCGGCATCCAGCCGGGGGACCAGGGACCGAACTGCCCCCACCTCAGGTACAGCAGCGGAGTTCATCGTGGGGGGAGAGCATGCGGAGCAGAGGAGGAGGGGAGATCACACTGTTCATGGTCTCCGCCTCTTCCAAGTTCCTCCCTCCGTTCCGTCCCTCCCACCGGACTGATTGACAGCGCAAGCAGGGCAGCGCTGCGGCTCACAGCGCATCCTGAGGGAGTCGGGACCCGGTGTTTTTTTATGTTTTGTGCCCAACGTCAATTCCTGGGTAACGACAGGGGGGGCACGGGCCCGAGTGCCCCCCGTCCCCCCTGGATCCGCCAATGCTTCTATTCACATTGCCCATCAAGAGGTATCTTAGCACCACTCACGGCGAGAGCTGTCCTTTGGGATTTTCTTCAAGCATACGGCACGATCTCAGTCTGAACACACCCCACCCAAATCTAACACTCTGCACACGTTACATCTGCCCCACCTGCAATGCAGCATGGTTTTGCCCAGTTGCTTGCTTTTTTGCTTTACTTTCAAACATGACTCAGGTCCTGACAAAAAGTCTTATATTTCACTGATACGAGTCCGCCTGTAGACGGTGGATTTGGTGTAGGGTGATACCGGCATGTCGGAGAACAATAAGCTATTTTTACTATGAGTGCAGCAAACCAACTCAAAGAAGGGCCAAGAGAACTGGAATATGGATATCTCATCCCCGCCTCTCCTTTGTGCAGCCTGTAGGACGGAATGTAAAGGTTTCCCGTCTCTTGCAGAATTTCGTTAACTTTGTGCTTGTCAGTGGTCTTTTGTTCCTCCGCAAAGCCTGCGCTTATTGTTTTACATACCTGGGGCATGCTTTGCAATTGTAACACAATTATAGAGAAGAGCTCGGTAATGAAAATGCTTACAGTTAAAAGTTTAGCGAAACAGGGATGGTAAAATAAAAGTCACTTATCTCAAATATCAGAGGTTGCTGCCTGGCGCTGTGGTGATGATTGTACGCAGGAACGAACATTAACCCTTTGCTGCCAGTGGTTAGGGTCCTGTTTGCACTTATTTTGTTTTGCATTCTAGTGATGGGGTGTGGTATGGAAGGTAGATAGTAACGAGGGGGGTCATTCCGAGTTGATCGCTATCTGCATTCGTTCGCTGTGCAGCGATTAAGCAAAAAAGCGGCACTTCTACGCATGCGTATGCAGCGCAATGCGCACGCGCGACGTACTATTATAAAGAACAATGTAGTTTCACACAGGGTCCAGCGAAGCTTTTCAGTCGCACTGGTTGCTGCAGAGTGATTGACAGGAAGTGGGCGTTTCTGGGTGTCAACTGACCGTTTTCAGGGAGTGTACAAAAAAATGCAGGTGTGCCAGGAAAAATGCAGGCGTGGCTGGGCGAACGCAGGGCGTGTTTGTGATGTCAAAACAGGAATTGAACAGTCTGAAGTGATCGCAAGCGCTGAGTAGGTATTGACCTACTCTAAAACTGCACAAAAAAACTTTGCCGCCGCTCTGCGATCCTTTCGCTCGCACTTCTGCTAAGCTAAAATACACTCCCAGTGGGAGGCGGCATAGCGTTTGCACGGCTGCTAAAAACTGCTAGCGAGCTATCAACTCGGAATGACCACCTAGGTCATCAGTGTCTAGGTCGACCACTATTGGTCGACAGTAAATAGGTCAACACGGATGCTAGGTCGACAGGGTCTCTAGGTTGCCATGTTCTAGGTCGACAGGTCAAAGGGTCGACATGAGTTTTTAATGTTTTTTAGGTGTCGTTTTCTTCGTAGAGTGACCGGGAACCCCAATTAGTGCACCGTGTCCCCTCGCTTCGCTCGCCATGCTTCGGGTAAGGTGCCTCGCTCCGCTACCGCCGTGCTCGGCACAGGTTGCTGTTCCCAATCGTAGTCCGCGTGGATCGTTAAGTATGAAAAGGTTCAAAAATCGAATTTTAAAAAAGTGAAAAACTCATGTCGACCTTTTGACCTAGAACATGTCGCCCTAGAGACCCTGTCGACCTAGTTACTGTCGACCAATAGTGGTTGACCTAGATAGCGTCGACCTAGTTACTGTCGACCTAGAGACCGGATCCCCTAGTGATGCACCAGGTTTGCGGAAAAGATCTTGCCTCATTTTTCGTTACACAAGATACATACAGTATATACATTTCCTCGGTGATTTGTGCAGCGCTGTAGACTTAGGCACAACGCTAGGGTCTACTAGTGCATACTACAGCATAAGCAGGGGCTGCTAACCATGAATCCTGCAATCCCTCTCCCAGTACTTTTTGCAATCTGTAGCCTATAGGTTACAATGGTAAATGTCATCTTCAGATGGCGTTAGCTACCAGGTCCAAGCTCTGGAATGCCCTTTTTGCTCTTTTGGGACCTTTACATAAACTACAATACAAAGGTCATACAAAAAGCTTTTTTTTATTGCAATTAAAAAAAGAAAAACAACTATTGGGTACAAAAATCACAACGTGTGATGAACATGCAAACAATGGGCAATTTATGGTACAAAGGAATGGAAACCGACCGCAGATCCCCCCCGCACAGACCGTTCGCACTGATGCTCCTGTATTGCTGCGGGTAGATTGTTTTGGGGACTGACCCACGCAGTGACAGAGACATACGTTTGGAAGCGTCTTGCTTTTACCTACAAGTAAGAATTCATGTAGGATATACATTATTCACAGTGATCCAAGGATCTAACACATTGCACAAAAGACGTAGCTCTTGTATATGTCTGCCTGCATTAAACAGCGGCCAATTATGGCTTAGATTGTGCGGGAAACCTGTAACATCAGCGTGTACACACCATGGTAATATGAATATTGAATTTATTCTGCAAATTGCTCGGAGGAACTTGACAGGTCCAAAAGATGAAAAAAATACTCGCTAAACACTTTTATCAACAAAGTGGTTTCTGTGTTGGGTGATTACAGCCGCCGACGCGAAGAGTCACTTAATAAATGCATAAGCGCTGTTCTTTCCCAAAAACAGGTTGACAGACAACAAAGGGAAATATTATGGATGGAGGACCAAAGGTAAAGAGGCAGAGCCCTGCCTAACACTGAACTTATGTTTTTTATGGTGGGTGGTCAGGGCTGGTACAAATACTTGCTGCTGCTGTTGGTGTTTACTGGCACTAGCAAAACTCTTGTGATTGGCTGTTTGTGAATGCTTCCCTTACACTGATTGGGGCTTTCATTATCACGTTCAGTATAATTTTGTCAGCACGTTGAAGCTAGTTTTTTGGCGTTTTATGCCGTTTCTGCAGCATTATAGAGGTTCTTGAATTTGATTGATCCTCAATAGCGCATGCGTTTTTTGTACCGAAAAGATGGGACCTTTTCAATACCCTTTATGAGTTTATTTCACATGCAAAAACACTAGTTTCCACATGTATTAAGTAACGAGCCCATTCATTATTAGGGCCCGATGTGGCCCCGGAATGTTCTACAAACTCAGAAAATTGAACGTTTTCAGAGTTAGCTTGCAGGGAAATGAGGCTTCTGCGGCCTTTCTGTGCGAATGCAGTAAGCTAGATCATGTGCCCTTGCACTGCCACTGTACACTTTCACCACTAGTAATTAGTGGTGAAAGTGTACACCCTCGGGTGTTTTAATTAGCAAGGTTCCTGCATTACGGATCACACATTAATAAGGGCACTATTGGAAGGTTAGACCTTGATAAATTTATATAATATGATAGTATTATGGATGTTAGGTACCCATGTTATGAAGTTACTTGGTCGCGGTACATGGTCCCACATATTTGCGCAAATGTGTGCTAAGAACTTCACTTATACTCCATGTTAATTGTGAGGGTTTATTTAAATTATTCTTACTATCAGTGTTACTAGTGCTAGGAGTGTGCATCTGCATTTCTCTTCCTCCAGCATTGTAAAGAACCTATCCAGCAGTCTGTTACTGACCAAGCTCAGGTCACGTGTTCACTCTAGCAGTTCAGCAAGCCAATCAGGGTAATAATCTGCGGCCGATAATCAGCAGAAATTGTGAAGGTAAAACCCAAGCGAGAGTTTATGCCTCTACCTGTAAATTCCCCTGAATCACTACGTAGCGGCCTCATTATATGGCAATCCTGAATACAGAGGTAAAAAAAATGTGCTAACCAAATACGCTGAAGGTTCTCACAAAACACCTAGTTCTCCGGCGCTTTATGACCTAAATATTTATACTAAGACCTGCAAAATATGAGCACAGTTTCTCTTTAGTGGGAATCACAGGCTTGGGACACTGCTATGAATATTTCATATAGAACCCATAAATAATTCTCTTGGAAATTGAAGATCTGAAAGTGACTATTGAATGATGTGGGACGTTTATGTAAGGACCGTACTCCCTGCATGCTAAACCAGAGCAATCTTCAGAGGCCACGGAAATAAGGGCACTTCTGTCTTGTTTTCACTTTAACACCAGCCAAAGGCTGTGCAAAAAACCCCCAACTCATTCTAATGATGGGAGTCATCATGAATGGCAACATATTTTATTAAAATGGACTAACAGTTTTTACATTTTTAAGAGACCTCCTAAGGGTGAGCGATTGATTTATATCATCTGAACCAATGAACCTTATATCTCAGAGTTCGGCGCCTCATTATTGAAACATATGGCCATCTGGATGATACACTGCACCATTTGACATGACGCAGATACATGTTTCTCAAGATTATAAAAAGACAAGCCCAAGAAACGCGACTTTTCCAAGTCTTATATCTCTGTCATTGTTTTACCCTAACTTCTTGTAGCCAGTGTCAACATCTTGTGGTCTTTGTTGAACTGTTTAACAGGGTTCCTTTAACTCTGGCATGGTGTTATCGACCTGCTGTGTACAGTCTAAAATACATTGATATATTAATAGCAGAAGGACGAATTTTACTTTCTATGGTGCTGTTGTCTGAGTAGGGCAAATCCAATACCAAATTAAAGGTCTTGGTCCATAGATTTGCAGAAAATGTTGGCGTTGTAATTGGTTGCTTCGTTTCAGAGTTATGTGGCAGCTGTCTAAAATCTCTGCACAATGTGGCTGCCAATTGGGAATCTCTGCACAAGGAGGCTGCCAATGGGGAATCTCTGCACAATGAGGTTGCCAGTGGGGAATCTCTGTACAAAGTGGCTGCCAATGAGGAATCTGTGTACAATGAGGCTCTGCCAATGGGGGATCTCTGTACGAGGAGGCTGCCAATGGGTAATCTCTGTACAAAGTGGCTGCCAATGGGGAATCTGTGCACAATTAGGCTGCCAATGGGGAATCTCTGTACAATGTGGCTGCCGATGGGGAATCTCTGAACAAGGAGGCTGCCAATGGGGAATCTCTATACAAGGAGGCTGCCAATGGGGAATCTCTGCACAAGGAGGCTTCCAATGGGGTATCTCTGCACAAGGAGGCTCCCAATGGGTAATCTCTGTACAAAGTGGCTGCCAATGGGGAATCTGTGCACAGTGAAGCTGCCATGGCGAATCTCTGCACAATGAGGCTGCCAATGGGGACTCTCTGTACAAAGTGGCTGCCAATAGGGAATCTGTGCATAATGATGCTGCCAATGGGGACTCTCTGTACAATGGGGAATCTGTGCATAATGAGGCTGCCAATGGGGGATCTCTGTACAATGAGGCTGCCAATGGGGAATCTCTGCACAATGAGGCTGCCAATGGGGAATTTCTATACAATGAGGCTGCCAATGGGGAATCTCTGTACAACGTGGCTGCCGATGGGGGATCTCTGTACAATAAGGTTAGCAGTTCTGGATCTTTGAGCATCTGTGGTTTCTGCCTTAGGCACCATAAAGGTCTTTGATAGCATTTGGTATGGTTACCCAGCTGCAGGCAAGCCTTGACAATCTCCATGGGGTAATAGTCAGCACTGCTCCTCTCTCTTGGCTATGACTGGGAGGATTGCCAGTTGCCATAAAACAAGTGTCTCTGACAACTGCACATTGTGGGAGAACTGTACCTCTGGGTGCTGATCTGTTCATTATAATCTAAGAAACACATAATAAACTATTTATAATCAAGTGAAACAATAACATTTTGCTTATTTGTGCATCATCCACAAATGTCTACATACTGTGCCTAATGCCCTGTTAAAACTTTCCATAATGTCCAGAGAAAACCTCTTGGCCTATGTCCCACTGACTGAAAGAGGCAAGGATAAGAGATAAAGAGTAAGGGAGGGGTTTAGTCCGGTGTCGTTGATGCAGAGACATAATGAGGACTGGCTGGACCCCATCATTTCTTCATCATTTCATACCCAACACTATGTCTTCTGCACACATAGGGGTCTATTCATGTAGCAGTGAAAAGAGTGGAGAAGTGAGCCGGTAGAGAAGTTGCCCATGGCAACCAATCAGCTGCTCTGTATAATTTTATAGTATACAAATTATAAATGTTACTTCAATGCTGATTGGTCGCCATGGACAACTTCTCCACTGGCTCACTTCTCCACACTTTTCACTGCTTCATGAATAGACCCCATAGTCTTTGCCCTATAGAACAGTAATAGTAATCTGGCACATAAGTCTGAATTATACGGCCATTGCTCATCAGTTTTTCCCGTGGGGCATAGGGCGCCGTGCGTCCAGCAGTTGTATAGACTGCCATACCTATAGTTTTGCCCTGGCTTTGATGGTGTCTTTCTGTCTCTTGACTTGAAAGGAAATATGATTGGATGTGAGTTGTGCTTGTTTAGCTGCCTTGTAATTCTGCTTTTAACCTCCTGACTGTGAGATGGGGGAACACAAGGGCCTTTCATCTTCATGTGAGTTCTATTCATACCCGAGCACTCTCAGGAAAGCAATATATCTTGAGTAGCTCTGGGACAGTCTGGAGTCTCATCCTCCTGTACAATCAGTGTTTTGTTTACAACGTAGGATACATTTCCCGGCACCAGGTTTGTACAGCTGTACACCTTCCAGCCGTTATTGGAAGCAGGTTTATAGAAAAGCCTTCTTATCTCGGCATGACAAAATCACAATGAAACACTCAGGTCCCCGGGAGACTCAAGAAATCTTTCAAAGTGTATACATTAACTACTGATTACTTGTATTATTTATTTTACAGGCATTTATTTACTCTGCGGTGCGTTATAACTCAGTAACAGCATTACACAAAAGACATTTATGCAATAGCGGATATCAATTAATTATTTATGCAATAGCAGACATCAGTTGAAAAGTCTTAAAAGAGTCTATAACGTAATGGAAAGCTTTAGTAGACGACTATTGACTGTGAGAACCTCCCTCTTTTTCAGGGTCGTACCCCGCTGGTACTTTCATTACAGTTCCGGCATTGCTTGTCTAGATCAATGGGGGTCATTCCGAGTTGATCGCTAGCTGCCGTTGTTCGCTGCACAGCGATAAGGCTAAAAATCAGCATTTATGCGCATGCGTATGCACCGCAATGCGCACGCGCAACGTACGGGTACAAAGTCCTTTGTGGTTTTGCACAGGTTCTAGCGAAGCTTTCAGTGGCAAGGCCAAATGCAGGAAAATTGACATGAAGTGGACGTTTCTGGGTGTCAACCAACCATTTTCAGGGAGGGCTTAGAAAAACGCAGGCGTGTCGGGGAAAACGCAGGCGTGGCTGGGCGAACGCTGGGCGGATGTGTGACGTCAGAAGCCGTTGTTAGAATCAACGCACACAAAGAGAAAACTACAGGGCTGGTCTTGTTTTGCACAAAATGATTTTGTAGGCGCACTGCTACACAGGTGTTTGCACTTCTGCAAAGCAAAAATACACACCCCGGTGGGCGGCGACAATGCGTTTGCATGACTGCTAAAAGTAGCTAGCGAGCGATCAACTCGGAATGACCCCCAATGTTCCTAGGATTTCCCCTACATATCAGCTATAGCTGAACCAATCAGTTTGCAGCCCTTGGGATGGCGATGACAGAAGAAAATCATTTGAATAACGATATAGTTATTCACTAAGGTATGTACAGTCTACAACATCCATGCCCGGTGGGAGCCAGGGTGAGCGCCGCCTGTCCAACGGCTCCCATTGCTTGGGAGACAGGACAGACGTGGCTCCTGGAGAGGAGGTGGGTCGGCCTGGCTGCCGCCAAGATTGTGGTAGTGTGGTTGCCAAACAGAGCCCAAGTGGGGGTTGCGGGATGTTGTGTGGGTATACGGAGCGATGGCGATATGGCAAGTGGCCATTGATGGTTACCAACTATGCAATAGATGACCATCAATGGTTTCACCAACCGATAGTTATCCCTGCTCTTTCACTAACTGGCCCCTGGGCCAATCAGACCCTGGGGGCGGGAACTCGCATGTGTCGGGGAGGAGTTATGCACCTTGGAAAGAAAAAAAAAATGGTTATGCTGTGCCATCGATGGAGGAAACCATCTGGGTGGAGAGGCTGAACTGAGCAAGAGGTGGTGCAGGGTGCAGACTGAGATATCACTGAGAAGTAGCGATTAGCTGCCCTGGTGATATTTTCTTGATAAATGGCTGCGATAAATTACTTTATTACCGCCCTCATTCTTACACTGTCCCAGAATAATAAATAGTGCCTTATATGTATTATAAACTGTTCCTAGTACCACAGCGCTTAAGAAAACGTCTTCTACATAGAATGTACAGTATGAAACTAACAAACAAATGAACCTGTTTGTTTGGCACCAATGCCTGTTGTGAGGGAGTTTAGCTGAAGCAGTAACACGCAGGCTGCAGGATACTCCGTTATCACCGTTCTACCTTCCCATGTCTTACAGCTAGGGTCGTCACCTCATCCCTTTCATTCTGGACACACATTAATTACACAGGTTCTGCGGCTGATTAAAACCAGGTAAAATGGAGTCTTGAAGTCAGCCAGCCACAGGACCTGTGTAATTAATATGTGTCCAGAATTAAAGGGATGAGGTGACGACCCTACTTACAGCCCCCTGCTCCCTCAAACCTCGTGTAAGCGATGTCCTACATCACGTACTGCCAAGAGGCTTCAGGAGCCGGATGTAAATGAGTCTCCGGCTTCTGCGCAGCTCACGTGGAGCGCCACAAGCCTGTCCCCGCCGCCTGCTAGCAATATGCAGGAAGGTTAAGGACAACAAGAGTTACAACGTGAATGGGTGACACCGATGGAGCTTTGTCTCACGCACAATCGCAGGAACTCGACATAAGCTTTTGTTGATACTGAAGTAGGAAATGTTCTCTGGTTGCCTGTCAGGTGTTGAACGTCCTTCAACGAACACAAAACAGCAGCTTCTCCAGTCATCCTGGGCCACCTGCTCCCTTGCATTAACAGAACAGCCCAGCCCCCATCCCATAAACAGCAGCCATTGTGTTACTGCACAGCCAAGTATACCCCACTTCAGCTCTGCGGCGCCCTGTATCACAAACAGATAACACACTGAGAAAATGCAGATAAAGGAATAATATAAAACCTATGGGGGTAATTCTGAGTTGATCACAGCAGGAACTTTGTTAGCAGTTGGGCAAAACCATGGGGGGTCATTCCGAGTTGTTCGCTCGTTCTTTTTCTTCGCATCGGTGCGATAAGTCGCAAACTGCGCATGCGCAATGTTCGCAGTGCGCCTGCGCCAAGTAAATTTGCACAAAAGTTTGGTATTTTACTCACGGCCTAACGAGGTTTTTTCATCGTTCTGGTGATCGTAGTGTGATTGACAGGAAGTGGGTGTTTCTGGGCGGAAACTGGACGTTTTATGGGAGTGTGTGAAAAAACGCAGGCGTGTCAGGGAAAAACGCGGGAGTGTCTGGAGAAACGGGGGAGTGGCTGGGCGAACGCAGGGCGTGTTTGTGACGTCAAAACAGGAACGAAAAGGACTGAACTGATCGCACTGGAAGAGTAAGTCTCGAGCTACTCGGAAACTGCAAAGAAATTTCTATTCGCTATTCTATTCGCAATTCTGCTAATATTTCATACGCAATTCTGCAAAGCTAAAGATTCACTCCCAGTAGGCTGCGGCTTAGCGTGTGCAATGCTGCTAAAAGCAGCTAGCGAGCGAACAACTCGGAATGAGGGCCCATGTGCACTGCAGGTGGGGCAGATATAACATGTGCAGAGAGAGTTAGATTTGGGTGGGTTATTTTGTTTCTGTGCAGGGTAAATACCGGCTGCTTTATTTTTACACTGCAATTTAGATTGCAGATTGAACACACCCCACCCAAATCTAACTCTCTCTGCACATGTTATATCTGCCTCCCCTGCAGTGCACATGGTATTGCCCAACTGCTTACAAAAATCCTGCTGCGATCAACTCAGAATTACCCCCAATGTTCCGCCATCTGCCTGGCGCTGCACCATTTCTAGAAACACCGTCGTTCTCAGCGCCTTGTCTCAGCCATGCAGCTAGGGCCATCGCATGTAAGGGCCACGTCGTTATACGAGAGTGACCCCCTGATATCAGAGACAGCAACAAGCACTCAGGGGAAATATAAAGCTGTGCTAGAACTATCTGTTTCCGGAGAGACATTTGTTTCGAGCTCTGTGTCGTAAGGCTGCGTACAAACATACAAATCAATGTCTAGGAAGACTAATAGTTTAAATTAATCTGGCGAGGAAGCGGAGTTTGACTATTGATCTGTAATCACTACGGCAAAATTAGAAGTTATGAGTCCTATTATATGAGGACATTTGCATAGCTCATATTATACACACACATCACTTTATGTCGTTTCCCTTCAGTTTCGTGGTTAATAACAGAACAGTAATCCCCAGCTTGTAGGAAATAGTATTCTGCGTCACCTGCCCATACGAAGGTCCTGGACTCAGGAGTGAGACGCGTCATGGGCAATTTTGTATGCAAACCATAGCTGCTCGCTATACATCTCCTTTCCTAAATTGGATCTTTGACGGTACTTTCTAGAATATGGGCCTGATTTAGCGGCGGACAAAGATTTGGCTGCGTCTTTATGATAATGCCGCATCCAAATTTCAAATAACGGAGTCACCCTCTTGCGGCGTCTTAAGCCACTTCTCTCACTGTGCGTATTTTGACGCCTCAATCTGTCGCGCCATTGAAACGTACACTAACTCTATGACAGGTACAGTTTCTCCATCCAGGTATGGCGTCCTGTGTTAGCGACTGTGCGTCTTTGAATGCAGTTGTTTTCAATCACACGTCTGCGTCGGCTTCACCAGGAACGCCCACTAAAATTCTCAGGCACTGCATCCGATTGTGTGCTGCATCTCTGCGCGCAGACAGTCGGGACGTGTGCGCTGTGCCACTCATGTTTCAAGTGCTGAAGAGTCCAGTCATTGTGCAATAGAATCTTGGGGTCAGAGGCCGTTATTTGCGCTGCAGACACATATATACATGATGAAAAGGTGACAATCCCTTTTGCAAGTGAACGAGGGTCTTTGCCAGGGTATCCGGATGATAGATCAACAATGTAATGGTCAATAGGGCAACACTATATTGACGAAATGCATTAGGTCGGCAGTTACAAAAGGTCGACAGTGCTCAAGCTCCACAGGTAAAAAAAGGTCGACAAGTTCAAAATGTCGATGTGACAATGGACGACACACAAATGGTTGACACGTTTTTTCCCCCACGTTTTCCCAACATTTGCTTGCGAGGGTCTACGTTTGTACTGATGGTGGTCACATAACATGACATATACAATATTTGGGCAAAAAAAAACCTCAAAAACTTGTATCGACCATTTTTGTGTCAACCATTATAATGTCGATCTGTTCACCGTCGACATTTTTTTACCTGCTGACCTTAAGCACTGTTGACCTTTTCTACCTGTTTAACTAATGAATGTAGACATTGTAGATCTAATATAACCCCATTTTCATTGGCTCTCGTTGTCCTAGAGCCCAGTGGGGTCAGCACAAACCTGTTTTTTTCAAGTGGGAAAAAAGTTCTCATCTCTCCTTCTGTGTCGGTATGAGTCATTATGTCGACACTGACAATTGGTAAAGTGAAGTTGGCCTCTAGTCTTCACCAGGAACCTTCAATATTTAATGAAGCCAACTTAGACATGGAGTCGGAAAACAAATGCCTGACTTGTACTTTGTACTTCTGAAGCTGCGCCATGTGCGCTCGGTACGGCCTGCCAGGGCACTTGAGCTTTTGATGTGTGCGATGGAATGAAAGGTTTTGTAACATGAAATGGGGGCTGTAGGCTGGTGAAGATGTGTGCATTGTGCTGGAAACAAAGAACGTCTGACAGATTCATCACGAGTCAGTTACACACTGTATACGACGCTGCATGACATACATGCACTGCACTATAATACCCACGTGTTGTGTTATGTCACTCAGGGCCTGAGTTGTACAGTTGTACGCTCTGCAGCAGCTGTGACGGCTAGTGCGTTCGCTACTGCAGAATTGTGCAAATGTCGCAGGGGGCGTCTGGTGCAAGAACGCAGCATCAGAGCAGCTCCGGTTACTCAGGATGGCCGGGATATGCTGCTAAAGCCAGTGAAGCTGTATCCAAGGACACATGGGTCTATTTACTAAGCCTTGGACAGAGATAAAGTTGATGGAGGTAACGTACCAGCCAATCAGCTCCTAACTGTGTTTGAAAAATGACAGTTAGGAGCTGATTGACTGACACTTGCGTGGTCATTCCGAGTTGATCGCTCGCTAGCAGTTTTTAGCAGCCGTACAAACGCTATGCCGCCTCCCACTGGGAGTGTATGTTAGCTTAGCAGAAGTGCGAACGAAAGGATCGCAGAGCGGCTACAAAGTTTTTTTGTGCAGTTTCAGAGTAGCTCAATACCTACTCAGCGCTTGTGATCACTTCAAACTATTCAGTTCCTGTTTTGACGTCACAAACACGCCCTGCGTTCGCCCAGCCACACCTGCGTTTTTCCTGGCACGCCTGCGTTTTTCCGAACACTCCCTGAAAACGGTCAGTTGACACCCAGAAACGCCCCCTTCATGTCAATCACTCTGCGGCCAGCAGTGCGACTGAAATGCTTCGCTAGACCCTGTGTCAAACGACATCGTTCATTGTAATAGTACGTCGCGCGTGCGCATTGCGCCGCATACGCATGCGCAGAAGTGCCGTTTTTTTGCCTTAACGCTGCATAGCGAATGAATGCCACTAGCGATCAACTCGGAATGACCCCCTTTATCTCCGTCCACTTTATCTCCATCCAAGGCTTAGTAAATAGACCCCTAAAGTCACTGGTTTCAGAATGCCCAGAAAATGGCTGAGGACACCCCCCGTGTTCTCCAATGCTGCGCAAAACCGTCCCTCCTTGGCCCCTGCATCAGTAAAAAATCGCACAGTGGATGTGTCCCATGGTGCGCACGCACTAAAGACCCAGCAGTGATTCAGGCGAAAGTAGCTGCAATGGTTTCCATTCACTCCAGGGTCGGACTGGCCCACAGGGGTACAGGGGAAACCACCGGTGAGCCCCACTGCCTGAGGGCCCACTCCTTCCTCTAGGGATCAGGGCCCTCATTCCGAGTTGTTCGCTCGCAAGCGGATTTTAGCAGATTTGCTCATGCTAAGCCGCCGCCTACTGGGAGTGAATCTTAGCATCTTAAAATTGCGAACGATGTATTCGCAATATTGCGATTACACACCTTGTAGCAGTTTCTGAGTAGCTTCAGACTTACTCGGCATCTGCGATCATTTCACTGCTTGTCGTTCCTGGTTTGACGTCACAAACACACCCAGCGTTCGGCCAGACACTCCCCCGTTTCTCCGGCCACTCCTGCGTTTTATCCGGAAACGGTAGCGTTTTTTCCCACACGCCCATAAAACGCCCTGTTTCCGCCCAGTAACACCCATTTCCTGTCAATCACATTACGATCGCCAGAACGATGAAAAAGCCGTGAGTAAAATTCCTAACTGCATAGCAAATGTACTTGGCGCAGTCGCAGTGCGGACATTGCGCATGCGCATTAAGCGGAAAATCGCTGCGATGCGAAGATTTTTACAGAGCGAACAACTCGGAATGAGGGCCCAGGTTCCAGACTGTGCACTTGTATTATACATGGTAGATATG
This sequence comes from Pseudophryne corroboree, assembly GCF_028390025.1. NCBI lineage: Eukaryota > Metazoa > Chordata > Amphibia > Anura > Myobatrachidae > Pseudophryne > Pseudophryne corroboree. Next base: position 463,158,489 of record NC_086452.1, on the reverse strand, counting down.
TTGCATTACACTGCCATAAACTATTGTGTATTTCAAGCCTCTGTGGAGGCTGGCCACACCTCCATTGTAGGCTGGCCACACCCCTAAGTATGGGCCCCTATCACTGCATCCCCCCGGTGGGCCCTTAATACCCCAGTCCGACACTGAATCACTCTACTTTTAGAGTTCCAGACTTTTTTTTTTTTTTTCACCAGGCATGAGACGCCAACTGACTGGGAGTGGGGCGGGTCAGTGGCGTAACTACTGCCCCCGCAGTCCTCGTGGTGGCTTGGGGGCGAGGGCTGCGGGGGCGCCACTGATTTACAGCAGACTGACATGCGGACGAGCGTCCGCATGTCAGTCTGCAGTCTCCTTCCCTCCGCCGCTTTTTGGAGGGACACGGAGGGCACAGTCTCTCCTGTGTCCCTCCTGCTGCATCATCTCCGGCGGCCGCGGGTCTGATAGGGAGAAGTGCCGTCCGTGAGCTCTAATTGGCTCACGGACGGCACTTCCCCCTATTAGACCCGCGGCCGCCGGAGATGATGCAGCAGGAGGGACACAGGAGAGGCTGTACCCTCCGTGTCCCTCCAAAAAGCGGTGGCGGCGGCGGCGGGGGGGGGGGGGGGGGATGATATCTGGCACTGGGGGGAATAACTGGCAGGGGAGGGATATCTGGCACTGGGGCATTGTCTGGCACTGGGGGCATATATGGCACTGGGGGGGGGATGGGGGATATCTGGCACTGGGGCATTATCTGGCACTGGGGGGGAATATCTGGCGGGGGGGGGGTGGATGTCTGGCACTGGGGGGAATAACTGGCAGGGGGGGGATATCTGGCACTGGGGCATTATCTGGCACTGGGGGGGAATAACTGGCAGGGGGGGGGTATCTGGCACTGGGGCATTATCTAGCACTGGGGGCATATATGGCACTGAGGGGGAATATCTGGCAGGGGGGGGATATCTGGCACTGGGGCATTATCTGGCACTGGGGGCATATATGACACTGGGGGGGAATAACTGGCAGGGGGGGGGATACCTGGCACTGGGGCATTATCTGGCACTGGGGGCATATATGACACTGGGGGGGAATAACTGGCAGGGGGGGGATATCTGGCACTGGGGGCATATATGGCACTGGGGGGGAATATCTGGCACTAGGGGCATATATGGCACTGGAGGGGGGGGAATATCTGGCACCGGGGGCATATATGGCACTGGGGGGGGGGGGATATCTGGCACTGGGGGCATATATGGCACTGGGGGGGGGGGCATATCTGTCACTGGGGGCATATTTGGCACTGGGGGGGAATATATGGCACTGGGGGCATATGTGGCACTGGGGGGGAATATCTGGCACTGGGGGCATATGTGGCACTGGGGGGGTATATGTGTACCTGGCACATGGGGGGGGGGGCTATATTTGGCACTGGGGCATGTGAGTACCTGGCACCGTGGGGGAATATCTGGCACTGGGGACATATGTGGCACTGGGAGCACAGCCCTAGCAACGAGCATGACACTCAGTGCATGAAACACCTGGCAACGAGCATGACACACAGTGCATGAAACACCTGGCAACGAGCATGACACCCAGTGCATGAAACCCCTGGCAACGAGCATGACACCCTGAGCATGAAAACCCCTGGCACCGTGCATGGAACCAAGAGCATGAAACCCCTGGCAACGAGCATGACACCCAGTGCATGAAACCCCTGACAACGAGCAGGTAATTGAAAAGTAATTAGAAGCCTTACTGTAGGACTTAATGTGTAATGGGCATTACGGTGTGTGGCATAATGTATCACGGACATTGCGATGTGTGTCATAATGTGTCACAGGCATTACGGTGTATGGTATACTATATCGCGGGCATTGTGATATGTGGTATAATGTCTCAGGGTCATTGCAGTGTGTGGCATAATGTATCACGGACATTGCGGTGTGTCATAATGTGTCAGGCATTACGGTGTGTGGTATACTATATCACGGGCATTGTGGTATGTGGTATAATGTCTCAGGGTCATTGCAGTGTGGCATAATACATAACGGGCATTGCGGTGTGTGGCATAGGGTGTAACGGGCAGGGCATTGTGGTATGTGTCACAGGCATTACGGTGTATGGTATACTATATCACGGGCATTGTGGTATAATGTATCACGGACATTGCGGTGTGTGTCATAATGTGTCACAGACATTGTATGTGCTATAATGTATCAGGGGCATTGCAGTGTGTAGCATAATGTATAACGGGCATTGCGATTCCTGTCATAATGTGTCACAGGCATTACGGTGTGTGGCATAATGTGTCACGGGCATTACGGTGTGTGGCATAATGTGTCGGGGGCATTACAGTGTGTGCATATTGTGTCGTGCATTATTGTGTGTGGAATAATGTCTAAGGGCATTGCAGTATGTGGCATAATGTATACTGGGCATTACTATAATGAGGAAAAATTACAAATAATGTAAGGGGCATGAATCAGGATTATTTTTCTTTCCTGTGGTGGCCAACGTATGGGCGTGCAGGTTGCAGAACTGGGGTATAAGGTGGTCTTTTCCTGCAATGCCACGCCCCTTTATGCGAAACCACGCCCATTCCAACGAAACCACACCCCTTATTTCTCTGACGTCCTAAGTGGATGCTGGGGACTCCGTCAGGACCATGGGGATTAGCGGCTCCGCAGGAGACAGGGCACAAAAGTAAAAGCTTTAGGATCAGGTGGTGTGCACTGGCTCCTCCCCCTATGACCCTCCTCCAAGCCTCAGTTAGATTTTTGTGCCCGGCCGAGAAGGGTGCAATCTAGGTGGCTCTCCTAAAGAGCTGCTTAGAGTAAAAGTTTGTTAGGTTTTTTATTTTCAGTGAGTCCTGCTGGCAACAGGCTCACTGCTACGAGGGACTTAGGGGAGAGAAGTGAACTCACCTGCGTGCAGGATGGATTGGCTTCTTAGGCTACTGGACACCATTAGCTCCAGAGGGAGTCGGAACACAGGTCTCACCCTGGGGTTCGTCCCGGAGCCGCGCCGCCGACCCCCCTTGCAGATGCCGAAAAGTGAAGGTCCAGAAACGGCGGCAGAAGACTCTTCAGTCTTCATAAGGTAGCGCACAGCACTGCAGCTGTGCGCCATTGTTGTCAGCACACTTCATAGCAGCGGTCACTGAGGGTGCAGGGCGCTGGGGGGGGGGCGCCCTGGGCAGCAATGATAGTACCTTATTCTGGCTAAAAATACATCACATATAGCCCCTGGGGGCTATATGGATGTATTTAACCCCTGCCAGGTCTCAGAAAAACGGGAGAAGAAGCCCGCCGAAAAGGGGGCGGGGCCTATTCTCCTCAGCACACAGCGCCATTTTCCCTCACAGAAATGCTGGTGGGAAGGCTCCCAGGCTCTCCCCTGCACTGCACTACAGAAACAGGGTTAAAACAGAGAGGGGGGGCACTTATTTGGCGATATGTATATATATATTAAAATGCTATAAGGGAAAAACACTTATATAAAGGTTGTCCCTGTATAATTATAGCGTTTTTGGTGTGTGCTGGCAAACTCTCCCTCTGTCTCCTCAAAGGGCTAGTGGGGTCCTGTCCTCTATCAGAGCATTCCCTGTGTGTGTGCTGTGTGTCGGTATGTGTGTGTCGACATGTATGAGGACGATGTTGGTGAGGAGGCGGAGCAATTGCCTGAAATGGTGATGTCACTCTCTAGGGAGTCGACACCGGAATGGATGGCTTATTTAAGGAATTACGTGATAATGTCAACACGCTGCAAGGTCGGTTGACGACATGAGACGGCCGGCAAACAAATTAGTACCTGTCCAGGCGTCTCAAACACCGTCAGGGGCTGTAAAACGCTCATTTACCTCAGTCGGTCGACACAGACACTGACACTGACTCCATTGTCGACGGTGAAGAAACAAACGTATTTTCCTTTAGGGCCACACGTTACATGTTAAGGGCAATGAAGGAGGTGTTACATATTTCTGATACTACAAGTACCACAAGAAGAGTATTATGTGGGGTGTGAAAAAACTACCTGTAGTTTTTCCTGAATCAAATAAATTAAATGAAGTGTGTGATGATGCGTGGGTTTCCCCCGATAGAAAATTATTGGCGGTATACCCTTTCCCGCCAGAAGTTAGGGCGCGTTGGGAAACACCCTTTAGGGTGGATAAGGCGCTCACACGCTTATCAAAACAAGTGGCGGTACCGTCTCCAGATAGGGCCGCCCTCAAGGAGCCAGCTGAGAGGCTGGAAAATATCCTAAAAAGGTATATACACACATACTGGTGTTATACTGCGACCAGCGATCGCCTCAGCCTGGATGTGCAGCGCTGGGGTGGCTTGGTCGGATTCCCTGACTGAAAATATTGATACCCTTGACAGGGACAGTATTTTATTGACTATAGAGCATTTAAAGGATGCATTTCTATATATGCGAGATGCACAGAGGGATATTTGCACTCTGGCATCAAGAGTAAGTACGATGTCCATATCTGCCAGAAGATGTTTATGGACACGACAGTGGTCAGGTGATGCAGATTCCAAACGGCACATGGAAGTATTGCCGTATAAAGGGGAGGAGTTATTTGGGGTCGGTCCATCGGACCTGGTGGCCTCGGCAACAGCTGGAAAATCCACCTTTTTTACCCCAAATCACATCTCAGCAGAAAAAGACACCGTCTTTTCAGCCTCAGTCCTTTCGTCCCCATAAGGGCAAGCGGGCAAAAGGCCAGTCATATCTGCCCAGGGATAGAGGAAAGGGAAGAAGACTGCAGCAGGCAGCCCATTCCCAGGAACAGAAGCCCTCCACAGCTTCTGCCAAGTCCTCAGCATGACGCTGGGGCCGTACAAGCGGACTCAAGTGCGGTGGGGGGTCGTCTCAAGAGTTCAGCGCGTAGTGGGCTCACTTGCAAGTGGACCCCTGGATCCTACAAGTAGTATCCCAGGGGTACAGACTGGAGATTCGAGACGTCTCCCCCTCGCAGGCTCCTGATGTCTGCTTTACCAACGTCTTCCTCCGACAGGGAGGCAGTATTGGAAACAATTCACAAGCTGTATTCCCAGCAGGTGATAATCAAAGTACCCCTCCTACAACAAGGAAAGGGGTATTATTCCACACTATATTGTGGTACTGAAGCCAGACGGCTCGGTGAGACCTATTCTAAATGGGAAATCTTTGAACACTTACATACAAAGGTTTAAATCAAGATGGAGTCACTCAGAGCAGTGATAGCGAACCAGGAAGAAGGGGACTATATGGTGTCCCTGGACATCAAGGATGCTTACCTCCATGTCCCAAATTGCCCTTCTCACCAAGGGTACCTCAGGTTCGTGGTACGGAACTGTCACTATCAGTTTCAGACGCTGCCGTTTGGATTGTCCACGGCACCCCGGGTCTTTACCAAAGTAATGGCCGAAATGATGATTCTTCTTCAAAGAAAAGGCGTCTTAATTATCCCTTACTTGGACGATCTCCTGATAAGGGCAAGGTCCAGAGAACAGTTGGAAGTCGGAGTAGCACTATCTCAAGTAGTTCTACGACAGCACGGGTGGATTCTAAATATCCAAAATCGCAGCCGTTTCCGACGACACGTCTGCTGTTCCTAGGGATGGTTCTGGACACAGTCCAGAAAAAGGTGTTTCTCCCGGAGGAGAAAGCCAGGGAGTTATCCGAGCTAGTCAGGAACCTCCTAAAACCAGGAAAAGTGTCAGTGCATCATTGCACAAGAGTCCTGGGAAAAATGGTGGCTTATTACGAAGCGATTCCATTCGGCAGATTCCACGCAAGAACTTTTCAGTGGGATCTGCTGGACAAATGGTCCGGATCGCATTTTCAGATGCATCAGCGGATAACCCTATCTCCAAGGACAAGGGTGTCTCTCCTGTGGTGGTTACAGAGTGCTCATCTTCTAGAGGGCCGCAGATTCGGCATTCAGGATTGGATGCTGGTGACCACGAAGGCCAGCCTGAGAGGCTGGGGAGCAGTCACACAGGGAAAAAATTTCCAGGGAGTGTGATCAAGTCTGGAGATTTTTCTCCACATAAATATACTGGAGCTAAGGGCAATTTTACAATGCTCTAAGCTTAGCAAGACCTCTGCTTCAAGGTCAGCCGGTATTGATCCAGTGGGACAACATCACGGCAGTCGCCCACGTAAACAGACAGGGCGGCACAAGAAGCAGGAGGGCAATGGCAGAAACTGCAAGGATTTTTCGCTGGGCGGAAAATCATGTGATAGCACTGTCAGCAGTGTTCATTCCGGGAGTGGACAACTGGGAAGCAGACTTCCTCAGCAGGCACAACCTCCACCCGGGAGAGTGGGGACTTCATCGGGAAGTTTTCCACATGATTGTGAACCGTTGGAAACCAAAGGTGGACATGATGGCGTCCCGCCTGAACAAAAAACTGGACAAGTATTGCGCCAGGTCAAAAGACCCTCAGGCAATAGCTGTGGACGTTCTGGTAACACCGTGGGTGTACCAGTCGGTGTATGTCTTCCCTCCTCTGCTTCTCATACCCAAGGTATTGAGAATTATAAGACGTAGAGGAGTAAGAACTATACTCGTGGCTCCGGATTGGCCAAGAAGGACTTGGTACCCGGAACTTCAAGAGATGCTCACAGAGGACTCATGGCCTCTGCCGCTAAGAAGGGACTTGCTTCAGCAAGTACCATGTCTGTTCCAAGACTTACCGCGGCTGCGTTTGACGGCATGGCGGTTGAACGCCGGATCCTAAGGGAAAAAGGCATTCCGGAAGAGGTCATTCCTACCCTGGTCAAAGCCAGGAAGGAGGTGACCGCACAACATTATCACCACAGGTGGCGAAAATATGTTGCGTGGTGTGAGGCCAGGAAGGCCCCATGAAGAAATTTCAACTCGGTCGTTTCCTGCATTTCCTGCAAACAGGAGTGTCTATGGGCCTCATATTGGGGTCCATTAAGGTTCAAATTTCGGCCCTGTCGATTTTCTTCCAGAAAGAATTGGCTTCAGTTCCTGAAGTCCAGAAGTTTGTCAAGGGAGTACTGCATATACAACCCCCTTTTGTGCCTCCAGTGGCACTGTGGGATCTCAACGTAGTTCTGGGATTCCTAAAATCACATTGGTTTAAACCGCTCAAATCTGTGGATTTGAAATATCTCACAGGGAAAGTGACCATGCTGTTGGCCCTGGCCTCGGCCAGGCGAGTGTCAGAATTGGCGGCTTTTGTCTCAAAAAAGCCCATATCTGATTGTCCATTCGGACAGGGCAGAGCTGCGGACTCGTCCCCAGTTTCTCCCTAAGGTGGTGTCAGTGTTTCACCCGAACCAGCTTATTGTGGTACCTGCGGCTACTAGGGACTTGGAGGACTCCAAGTTGCTAGATGTTGTCAGGGCCCTGAAAATATAGTTTCCAGGACGGCTGGAGTCAGGAAAACTGACTTGCTGTTATCCTGTATGCACCCAAAAAACTGGGTGCTCTTGCTTCTAAGCAGACGATTGCTAGTTGGATGTGTAGTACAATTCAGCTTGCACATTCTGTGGCAGGCCTGCCACAGCCAAAATATGTAAATGCCCATTCCACAAGGAAGGTGGGCTCATCTTGGGCGGCTGCCCGAGGGGTCTCGGCTTTACAACTTTGCCGAGCTGATACTTGGTCAGGGGCACACCCTGACTGAGGAGGACCTGGAGTTCTCTCATTCGGTGCTGCAGAGTCATCCGCACTCTCCCGCCCGTTTGGGAGCTTTGGTATAATCCCCATGGTCCTGACGGAGTCCCCAGCATCCACTTAGGACTTCAGAGAAAATAAGAATTTACTTACCGATAATTCTATTTCTCGTAGTCCGTAGTGGATGCTGGGCGCCCATCCCAAGTGCGGATTGTCTGCAATACTTGTACATAGTTATTGTTACAAAAATCGGGTTATTATTGTTGTGAGCCATCTTTTCAGATGCTCCGCTGTTTTCATGCTGTTAACTGGGTTCAGATCACAGGTTGTACAGTGTGATTGGTGTGGCTGGTATGAGTCTTACCCGGGATTCAAAATCCTTCCTTATTGTGTACGCTCGTCCGGGCACAGTATCCTAACTGAGGCTTGGAGGAGGGTCATAGGGGGAGGAGCCAGTGCACACCACCTGATCCTAAAGCTTTTACTTTTGTGCCCTGTCTCCTGCGGAGCCGCTAATCCCCATGGTCCTGACGGAGTCCCCAGCATCCACTACGGACTACGAGAAATAGAATTATCGGTAAGTAAATTCTTATTTTTGCCGCGCGTGCCTTCGGCGCGCGCATATTTATCCCTTTCTTGCTCCCAATTATGTAGCATGAAGGAGGGGGGGGGGTGGGCGCCGAAGAATTTTTTGGCTTGGGGGAGAAAAATATCTAGTTACGCCACTGGGGCGGGTGTTTATTGATTAAATGTTTTTCTTTTCCTTCTTTTGCCCGCAGTTCTACTCTGAAGCACAAAGATAAGAATATAAGCCATTATTCAGATCGGGTAATTGCTTTTGCATTTTAATAGTTTTTCTTAATTGTTTAAAATGTTTCAATCTGCTGAACAATTAGTGAAAGTTATTATAAGCCACTTACAGTGCCCCAAAGGTCTGGAACAAACACACAGCCTTGACGTCTGTAGCAGTTCTCAACAGTTGTCAGACATTGTTTTTAGCTACAATCGCTATTTGTCTAATACGAATGCCAGTCGACGTGTGGCAAAACTCAACTTTTTGTAATCTAAACACATAATTCTAAATGTTCTATTCAAGCTCTACAAATGAGTTTGTCTGGAGTTGCTGTTCTCCTTGCCTCGGGCTGTGGAATGCAAATTAGATTTGTACAAATGTTATAATGCTGGTCTTGGCGTGCTGATATCAGAAGGCCAATAAGAAATGCCGCAGCCAGGAATAACAGGGATTAATAGAATAAAGTGCAAAAGAAAGGAAAATTTACCCGAGGGGAACTTTCTCCAGGCGCTGATTCTGGAGGTTCAACACAGCAGCTAAACAAAAGAGGTTGGTCAGACCTCATATATGGATAAACACACAATAAAATATGTAGCGCTTAAAAAGTCATAGATGAGATGAGTAGGTAATTACGATACACATATTTAATTGACTCAGAATAAAATTCAATATAACAATCAATAAAAATGAAATGTTTAAATTATGTAAAAACCCTAAAAAAAAGGGTTCAATTGGCGTTACTCCCAATCAAATTTGCATATGGATCAAGGAGATAATAGAGATCTGTTCCTAAAATGTAGTCCTGGTCCTGTGTGGACGTGAGCACATGCCAAACGTGAAAGATAATTACCACAAGTGTGTCCAAGGAGTTTTAAGCGGCTCGGCAATCCGCAATATTGTGTTTTCCCTGACACACCCAGAAAACGTCCAGTTACCAACCACAAATGCCCGCTTCCTGTCAGTCAGCCTGCTAATGGCTGTGCGATCTAAATTTTCGCACCATCCGGTCGCTGTTCGGAGATGCCTGTTGTTTGGCATTGCGGTGCATACGCATGCGCAGTCAATCGACAATCGCCAGCTGCGCGAAAACGCACAGCAGCGATCAGGTCTGAATCTGGCCCTTAGACTGTCAAAGTGTATTTTTCCATTGTTGGACGGGTCTGGGACTGAGGGTCGACAGCACAAAGGTCGACACACCTTAGGTCGACGCCAATTGTTCGACACACCTTAGGTCGACATGGACAAAAGGTCGACAGGAACAATGTCGACATGGAAAAAGGTCGACGTGTGTTTTTTATGTTTTTTTGGTGTCGTTTTCTTCGTAGAGTGACCGGGAACCCCAATTAGTGCACCGCGTCCCCTCGCATGGCTCGCTTCGCTCGCCATGCTTCAGGCATGGTGCCTTCGCTCCGCTACCGCTTCGCTCGGCACACTTTACCGTTCCAATCATAGTCCACGTGGATCGTTAAGTATGAAAAGGTTCAAAAAAAAATAAAAAATTGTGAAAAACTCATGTCGACCTTTTTCCATGTCAACATTTTGTCCATGGCGACCTAAGGTGTGTCGACCAATTGGCGTCGACCTAAGGTGTGTCGGCCTTTGTGCTGTCGACCTGGAGTCCGGATACCTGTTGGACAGGCTCTTGAGAATAGTCAAGCTAGCAACGGCCCCTCTGTCTCCTTGCTGTACTATAAAGTACTGGGGGCGGGATGTACTATCCTCTCCCGCGCTCCCCATGTCTTGCACATGCGCATATGATACAGCACTGCACCAAGCAGCAACTTGTCGGGATGCTGTGTCATATGTGCGTGCGCGAAAGACATGGGGTGCGTGGCAGAGCCAGCCCAACGCAGAGTTCAGAGTGGCCGCGGCGGTGAAGAGGCAGAACGAGTGAGTGATTTCCAGTGAGGGTGAGTGGTGAAAAACTACAGGGGGCGCAGAGAAAGGCGGGTAATGCTGTGGGAGAGGATAGTACATCCCACCCTGAATATGAAAGAAAGCGTATAATATACACTAAAATGTTTACAAATATGCAATAGCTATATACATTCATATATTGTCTTTTCATACTGTATGCCTTCTTATGTGTCCTTCAGGAATTACCGTCCTGCTGTTACAGGACACTGGGCATAATTCAGACCTGATAGCAGCAGCAAATTTGTTAGCAGATAGGCAAAACCATGCTGCACTGCAGGTGGGGCAGACGTAACATGTGCAGAGAGAGTTAGATTTGGGTGGGGTGTGTTCAAACTGAAATCTAGATTGCAGTGTAAAAATAAAGCAGCCACTATTTACCCTGCACAGAAACAAAATAACCCACCCAAATCTAACTCTCTCTGCACATGTTACATCTGACCCACCTGCAGTGCACATGGGGGGGTGATTCAGAGTTGATCGTAGCTGTGCAAAATTTAGCACAGCTACAGTACGATCAGGCACACTGACATGGGGGGACGCACAGCACAGGGCTAGCAGTCCCTGCCCCATCGCAGAAGTACAAAAGCATCGCACAGCGGCGATGCTTTTGTACTTTAGGAGTAGCTCCCGGCCAGCGCAGCTCCTGCGCGCTGGCTGGGAGCTACTCATCGCTGCCCGGGTCACAGCGGCTGCGTGTGACGTCATGCAGCCGCTGTGGCCCGCCCCCCGCACGGTCCAGTCAAGCCTGCGTTGGCCAGACTGCGTCCACAAAATGGCGGCCATGCACCGCCATGCTGCCACCTCCCACCCAGTGAATGCCTCTGCCTGTCAATCAGGCAGAGGCGATCGCTGGGCAACGACAGCCATTGGCTGTCTGGCATGCGCCGGCGCACTGCGGCACCAGCACATGTGCACTTCTGACCTGATCGCTGCGCTGCGATGAGCGGCAGCGTGGGATCAGGTCAGAATGACCCCCCTGGTTTTGCCCAACTGCTAACAAATTTGCTGCTATGGGTGGTCATTCCGAGTTTTTCGCTCGTTGCTGTTTTTCGCAACGCAGCGATTAGGTGGAAAATGCGCATACGCTAAGTTATTTAACACAAAACTTTGTAGATTTACACAAGCTCGAGCGACGTTTTTTCATTGCTCGAGTGATCGTAGTGTGATTGACAGGAAGTGGGTGTTTCTGGGCGGCAACATGGCGTTTTCAGGGAGTGTGCTAAAAAACGCAGGCGTGTCAGGTAAAAACGCAGGAGTGGCTGGAGAAACGGGGGAGTGGCTGGCCGAACGCAGGGCGTGTTTGTGACGTCAAACCAGGAACTAAACGGACTGAGGTGATCGCAATTCGTGAGTAGGTCTGGAGCTACTCAGAAACTGCAAAGAATTATTTAGTAGCAGTTCTGCTAATCTTTCGTTCGCAATTCTGCTAAGCTAAGATACACTCCCAGAGGGCGGCGGCCTAGCGTGTGCAATGCTGCTAAAAGCAGCTAGCGAGCGAACAACTCGGAATGAGGGCCATGATCAGGTCTGAATTACCCCCACTGATCGGTATATGGGAGCTCTCCACGGTGCTGAATAATCCACGGATGAAATGTCTGGAAAAAGTGATTGATCTTGGAATGTATATGAGAATGAAGCTGCTGTCCAGACAATGTTGCCTGTGGAGCATAAAGTCAATCTATTCATTGTATCAGTGGGGCTGTCAGCCTGTGTATTTATAGGGAAAATATGTTTCAAAGTGGCGGCACAACGGCTCGGCACCTGGTGCACAGCAATAGTCTTTGTTGATACCGATTTCTTCTGTTGGTGAGGTTGTAGGGCTGCTGGGATGAAGCTGATTTAAATTCTGGTCTAAACATTTTCTCAAAAAGCTGCAAATAACAGGTTTGTTTCCTCTGTATGGCTCTGGAGATCTGTTTCCAAGACTGAATGAGTGTCAGCTTCACGCTAATTGTATATTATGCTTTTGCTGAATGCTTGTGAATGGAAAGCATCTTGGGGATGTGTGAGGGTGCATTACTCCCTATGTGTAGTACGGGTGTGGTATGGAAGGTCGACAGTAACTAGGTCGACCACTATTGGTTGACAGTAACTAGGTCGACAGGGTCTCTAGGTCGACAGGTCAAAAGGTCGATATGAGGGGTCTTTTGAGGTTTTTGTGTGTAGTTTTCTCCGTACAGTGACCGGGAACCCCAATTAGTGCACCGTGTCCCCTCACGTGGGCAGGTTACTATTCCCAATCATAGTCAGCGTGGATCGTTAAGTATGAAAAAGTAAAAAAAATGAAAAAAAATTGTGAAAAACTCACATCGGCCTTTTGACCTGTCAACCTAGAACATGTCGACCTAGAGAACCTGTCGATCTAGTTACTGTTGACCAATAGTGGCCGACCTAGTTACTGTCGACCTAGAGACCGGATCCCGTGTAGTACAGAGCAATCAGGCATGTTCCAAAAATCAGGTATGTCTCAGAATCAGGTACGTTCCAGAAAACTACCTACTGTGTATTGCTGGGTATATACACTGTGTACTCCCCCTATACACCAGTGTGAGATTCTCAGAGAGGAGTAATGGAGCTGATGCAACACGGTGTCCTAAACGTCACTGTGCTTTATAATAAATGGCATAGTAGCAGATGGGTTTATTGCAAGTACACCCCCCAGGCTTTATAGAAACGCAGTGGTTGTTTTTATGCTTGTCAGGTAAGGCTGAATGTTCTGTACAGTTTAGATGTCTGGGTCAGAAGCAGACACGCCCGCGCCTTTCACTGTAGCCACGTCTGCCCCTAATGCTAATGCCATGGCTGCATTTTCCCAAACTGAGATGCCCACTTGCAGTGCCTTATGTCTGTGCATTTTCATCTCAGAGCACCTTTAGATGCCGCCGTCGGTCACACCACATACGGCTTGGTGCTAATTCTCCATTTGATCTATCGTCCTGTGTGAGCAGTGGTAAGAGTCTTTGGATGCAACAGCTTTCAGCAATACGTCCGTGACACACCCATGTTGGCTACCCCCCCCCCCTGTTACCTCCCAGGTGCACCCACTAAAACCCACACTCCCCGCGTCTGATTCTGCGCTTCGTTTCTACGCAGTAACAAGCAGGACGCATGCGCTGTGCGACTCAGACACACACACAGACTGACATCAGTTGACTGCATGCAGTATCGATGCCACGTCCATCACTTTAGTCCCACTCACCGGTCTGGCTTATTGGTCAATGCAGTGTGAATAATAATAATACATTTATTATTATATGGTTGCGGTATGGAAGGTCGATAGTAACTGGCTTATTGGTCAATGGCCAGCACAGGCTCAGTGCGGTAACAGGGCTGCACTGCGGCCTGTGCTGGCCATGCACGCTGACAAGTGACATCACAACGTCACACACACAGTGGGCGTGGGCACCGACGCCAGTAAGTGCAGCATTGCCTGGTGTGTCTGCTGGATGCTCTAGGAGGCTGCACAAACAGGGCCGGCGCTACCATTAGGCAGCTTTAGGCAGCTGCCTATGAGCGCCGGCCACTGGAGGGCGGCACTATAAGATAATTAGAACATGCTTTATTCTCTCCTGCTCTTCCGTAAGAGATGAGGAGCAGGAATGTTGTAGCTGCTCAGTTGCTGCTGCCGCCACCGACGCCCCCCCCAGTGATAGCACCTTGCCTTGCATAATCCTGACCTGGCCCCTGCTCCATTACAACATTCTCAAACTGATCCCTGCACCCCCTGCCCCTCCGATCTCGAGCATGATGCCTGTGCACCCATCCCTCCCCCTCCCACCAATTGCCGGCTCTGGCATGTGTCTTGTCTCCCCCCTACCCCCCCCCCCCCCCCCCGTTCCCATGGCGAATTGCAGCATATTACTTCTAGCCACCCCCCCTCCCCTCCACAGGCTCAGAGGTTATGCTCCCGCGAGTGTCCCCCCCCCCCCCCGTGATTGCGGACGGCTGTCCCCCTACCCCTGTTGCCGCGAGTGCAGGTTCAGTTCCGGCGCCCATATGCGAATTCCAGCCAGCCCCCCAGTGACATATTCCGGCAGTTTACCTGCTGCCCCCCCCTGCTACGAGTGCAGGCTCCAATGTGTTTCTCATCAGAGTAACCATATTACCCCCCCCCCCTCCTCATCCTGCCGCGACTCTCTCACTGCCCCCCCCCCCCGTGCACCATACCCCGTAGCACACGCAGGGGGGGGGTGTTATGGGCACCCAGAAATTCCCCCTGATGGACTGCGTTCCTTATTTTAGAAAGCCGCGATCGCAGCTGCCTCTGCGGGGATGAGGGATCTATTGCCGGCATAGTGGCCTGCAGATACTGGGAGCTACTGTGCAATGCTGTGGTGTGTCCTCATCATTCCAGTGGCTGTTCTGTGGCTGGCAGTGTCTCTCCTCTCCAACCCAGGTACATATATGTGCAGTACAATGTATATGTTTGTTTAAATGTACAGTATGTGTGTGTTGTGTTTGTGTTATTTATGTTTGTGTGTGGAGTGTATGTATAGTCTGTGTATTTTGCCTACAAACACACACACTGTAACTGTCGTCACTCTCCCTGTCGTCACTCTCCGTGTCGTCCCTGTCGTCTCTCTCTCTCCCTGTTGTCACTCTCCCTGTCGTCACTGTCTCTCTCTCCCTGTCGTCACTCTCCCTGTCGTCACTCTCCCTGTCGTCACTGTCTCTCTCTCCCTGTCATCACTCTCTCTCTCCCTGTCGTCACTGTCTCTCTCTCCCTGTCGTCACTGTCTCTCTCTCCCTGTCGTCACTGTCTCTCTCTCCCTGTCGTCACTGTCTCTCTCTCCCTGTCGTCACTCTCTCTCTCCCTGTCGTCACTGTCTCTCTCTCCCTGTCGTCACTCTGGCTGTCCCTGCTTTCACAATTTCAGCTCATTCAGTGTCCTACAATGTGAATTTCGGCTCATTCAGTGTGCTACAATGTGAATTTCGGCTCATTCAGTGTGCTACAATGTGAATGTCGGCTCATTCAGTGTGCTACAATGTGAATTTCGGCTCATTCAGTGTGCTACAATGTGAATGTCGGCTCATTCAGTGTGCTACAATGTGAATTTCGGCTCATTCAGTGTGCTACAATGTGAATTTCGGCTCAGTCAGTGTGCTACAATGTGAATTTCGGCTCATTCAGTGTGCTACAATGTGAATTTTGGCTCATTCAGTGTGCTACAATGTGAATTTTGGCTCATTCAGTGTGCTACAATGTAAATGTCGGCTCATTCAGTGTGCTACAATGTGAATTTTGGCTCATTCTGTGTTCTACAATGTAAATGTCGGCTCATTCAGTGTGCTACAATGTGAATTTTGTCTCATTCAGTGTGCTACAATGTGAATTTGGGCTCATTCAGTGTGCTACAATGTGAATTTTGTCTCATTCAGTGTGCTACAATGTGAATTTTGGCTCATTCAGTGTGCTACAATGTGAATTTGGGCTCATTCAGTGTGCTACAATGTGAATTTCAGCTCATTCAGTGTGTTACAATGTGAATTTCGGCTCATTCAGTGTGCTACAATGTGAATTGCGGCTCATTCAGTGTGCTACAATGTGAATTTCGGCTCATTCAGTGTGCTACAATGTGAATTTTGGCTCATTCAGTGTTCTACAATGTGAATTTTGGCTCATTCTGTGTTCTACAATGTAAATGTCGGCTCATTCAGTGTGCTACAATGTGAATTTTGTCTCATTCAGTGTGCTACAATGTGAATTTTGGCTCATTCAGTGTGCTACAATGTGAATTTCAGCTCATTCAGTGTGTTACAATGTGAATTTCGGCTCATTCAGTGTGCTACAATGTGAATTTTGTCTCATTCAGTGTGCTACAATGTGAATTTTGGCTCATTCAGTGTGCTACAATGTGAATTGCGGCTCATTCTGCGTGCTACAATGTGAATTTCGGCTCATTCAGTGTGCTACAAGGTGAATTTCGGCTCATTCAGTGTGCTACAATGTGAATTTTGTCTCATTCAGTGTGCTACAATGTGAATTTTGGCTCATTCAGTGTGCTACAATGTGAATTTCAGCTCATTCAGTGTGCTACAATGTGAATTTCGGCTCATTCAGTGTGCTACAATGTGAATTTCGGCTCATTCAGTGTGCTACAATGTGAATTTCGGCTCATTCAGTGTGCTACAAGGGGAATTTCGGCTCATTCAGTGTGCTACAATGTGAATTTCGGCTCATTCAGTGTGCTACAAGGGGAATTTCGGCTCATTCAGTGTGTTACAAGGGGAATTTCGGCTCATTCAGTGTGCTACAAGGGGAATTTCGGCTTATTCAGTGTGCTACAATGTGAATTTCAGCTCGTACCGTGTGCTATAATGTGAAAGGGGCACCAGTACTAGATAGTATAAGGGGTTCTACTACACGGGATACGCCCCCTTTTGGGTGACCACGCCCCCTTTTCTGGAGCGTGCGCGCCGAAGGCACGTGCATATTTACATCCTTGACTTTTGCATACCCCCACTTCCAAATTTCCACTTCGACCATGTGTGTGTGTGTGTGTGTGTATATATATATATATATATATATATATATATATATATATATATAATATGAGACTACATGCACACACATATATGTGGGGGTGGGGGGGGGGCAGCTGACAATTTGCCTAGGGTGCCGAGAAACCTTGCACCGGCCCTGTGCACAAAGGACGACGCTCCAGATGGCTATATTACAGTATTTCCATCCATGTGACCTCATCTTATGATGCCTCCGCCTCCACAGCAGCATAAATATATGTATTTAGGTTACAACAAGTAATTATGACCGCTACATGCCCTGATGACTTTGGACACTTGGTGGTCTCTTTTCCAATCTCTTGGAATCTTAGCCCTGCAATCTCTGATTGGCTACCCAGAGGACTTTAGCTTGATCACACCATAGAGCAGAGGTTCGCAAACGTGGCCCTCAAGGCACCCCAACAGTCCAGGATTTAGGTATATCCATGCTCAGCACAGATGGTTAAATGAAATTGAGTTACTGTAGGTGCTAATTAAGTCACGTGTGTCCAAGCATGGATACATTTAAAACCTGGACCGTTGGGGTGCCTTGAGGACCGCCTTTGGGAACCTCTGCCAGAGAGAGCTGCTGCCATAGGCAAAGAGCTGTCACCTATTCATACCCTGTGCTCCCCCTC
The DNA here is from genome assembly GCF_028390025.1 of Pseudophryne corroboree. Lineage (NCBI taxonomy): Eukaryota > Metazoa > Chordata > Amphibia > Anura > Myobatrachidae > Pseudophryne > Pseudophryne corroboree. The sequence goes on along the minus strand of NC_086452.1, from coordinate 463,141,017 downwards.
AGTTCAAAACCTGGCTACACCACTGGAGCAGATGTAGGTTACTATTTGGGCTGCTTTAGAGGAAGTTGATACTCCAGTTCAGCATACACCATCTTAGGACCTCTGATGATCATGCAAGGCCACCATTGGCTACATTGCTGGACAGGTGACATTTCTGTATGTCTCAGTTATCCTGACTGCATTAGTTGTGGCAGCAGGGATGCCATAGCTGTTTTCAGAGACATCCTGAAGCAAGTAATATGCCCATTGCTGCCCCTTGTCAAGAAACGTGTTCATTTTACAATAATTGATCCTTTATATGGAGAAACCTCTCAGCATGGCTTGATGGTCACATGACATAGTAGCAGTGGGTGCTGCACTTATAGCCAGGGGCTGACTGGCAACTTTCAGCCTGGGGGGGCAGACTTAAGCAAGCAGCCCAGCTTTTTAGAGAGAATCTGCAGTCAGCTGGCCCTGGAACACTTAAATTGCACTGGCCCAGGGGCCAGATGGCACCCTGCCCAGCCAGCCTCTGCTTGTAGCTCTAATTCCACCTTGCACACGTGCCCACTTTACAATTTTCCACTGTGGAAGAGTTTCTGAAGAGCAGCTACTTTGGGGGAGGAGCCAGGTGCTGGTTGTCGTTAGACCCCACCCCCTCTATGCATAATGCCGCAACTCTGTCCATGCAATGGAGATGTATCCTCATTTGCCTAGCCACATGGCACAAGACAGTTGAGGCTATATGTAATACGGTGCAATTTTGGGAAATGTGCGATTTGTACCGCAAATTTGCACGTTTTCCGAAAATCACAAATGTAATAGCTTGCGATTTTGTTAAAAATCGCAAGTTTTTAACATATACCAAAACTTGCAAGTGAAAAATCGCATCCAGATGTTTTCCCATTTAAAAAAATGAAAATCGCAAATGTAATAGGATGCGATTTTTTCACTTGCACACAAAACCTTACCAAAAATCGCCGGAATAATAGACCAGGTTTAAACTTTAGATTTTTAGAGACGCACGCACAGATCAGTGAAATCCATGCATGCTTCTGTCTGTAAAAATAAAGAAAGTGTTGAAATATAAAATAAAAACGATGTGCAGGTCCCGGGGCTCTTTGAGCTAGTCCTGGTTGCAAAAATACAGGGGAAAAATTTATTGGGGGTTCCCAGTATTTAATCAACCAGCACTGGACTCTTGGACCGGTCCTGGTTCCAAAAATATGGTGGACAAAAGAAGTAGAGGTCCCCCGTATTTTTAAACCAGCACCAGGCTCCACTAGCTAGGGAGGTGATGCAGCAGCCGGGGGACATTTTTATATAGGTCCCTGCGGCCAAAGCATCACTCCTCCCAACTAGTCACCCCTGGCTGGGGTTCCCTGGGGGAGTGGGGACCCCTAAAATAAAAGGATGCCCCCCTCCAGGCACCCAAGGGCCAGGGATGAAGCCCGGGGCTGTCCCCTGCACCCCTGGGTGGTGGGTGCCGGGCTGATAGCCGTGAAAGTGTTAAAAAAGAATATTGTATTTTTCTGTGGAACTACAAGTCCCAGCAAGCATCCCCGCATGTTGGTACTTGAAGAACCACAAGTACCAGTATGTGGGGAGTTAACGGGCCCGCTGGTACCAGTAGTTTTACAACAAAAGAAATATTAAAATAAACACCCAGACACCGTGACAGTAAAACTTTAATATATAAATGAAACATAACCAATGATAATACCACGTAACTTTTAGATGTTCTCTGTCCACCAGTTCCAGGATCCGCAGCAAATTAATGTAAAATCTGCATACATTGGAGTCTCAGCCAGGATGAATCAAATCTGAGTCTTGTTCAAATCATATAGATAATTTAAACATTTCTTTGACACGTCATCATCAAACAGTTTAATTACTTCTCATGTGAACAAAGCGCTGAATGCGGGGCTGTAACACAGAGCTGAATTATGGAAGTGTCTCGGCATCTGACTGTTGGATAATTCTCCCCGTTGAGTCACGGAGCAGCGCGGAGAGTTTATCATGTGAAAGAAACATTACACTCAGCATCACTGTTTGGATTCTGTTTGCATAGAGAACGTCCCCTAATTACAGTACTACATTGTTCACTCTGACAGAACCTGCTTCTATGCCTGCGCAGAACCCTTGTCTCGCTGGGTACTGTCATCATCGGAACGCATTGCCCTTTATAAGCCCTGACAAGTCCCACCGTAATTCTGGGGCCTTTCAGTTTACAAAGCTGAACACACTGGAATCTGATTAATAAGACAAAGAATGAAACTAATTAAACGGGTTTTCTGGCAGCTACATTGCTACGTGTTAGGTTTTGGTGTATTGGCATGACAAACAGGTCTTAGCAAAGGGAACATTTGCGTAGCAACACTTGCTGCCCTCTCATTAATAACACAATGGCCAGTCTGTAGAGATGTGATGGCATGAGCAGGTTGGCTTTCAGCCTTGATGCAAACATGGACTCGCTACACTGACACCCCCACACGCTATTATAAAAGCCCTGATTTCCCCAGTTGTGGTCATACAGGCTAGCAAAGCATGACCGAGTCAGTGGATGGCAAAATAACTCCAGGCGTACCGGTCAAAAACAGACATCAAACCCAGCTTGTGAAATCAGCAAGGAAGAGATGAGAAGTCTAGTAGTGTTTTCTAGATGTTGAGCTCTCCTGTGGAACCATTGTGCTGGCGGGTGGGGGCAAGTACATTTCCGAGCAGCTCAGGGGCAGATTGAGACTAAAGAGCAGAACTGATACACAAATTGTGATAGCCCACATTTGTGTACACAATCAAAGCCATTTGATGTCCTTCTTTAGCTTGTGTAGCCTTAGACCCTTTTGATTCCATGGACAGCTGGCAGTTGTGCTATACATCTGTATGCCCCCAGTACCCGAGTCTATGTTATACATGGTTGTCTGGAAAGCTTACTGAGGCTGAATTATCTATTTTAACAAATGCTAATCAGACCATCTCCGTCCAACCTTCTCATTTGGGATAATTTGCCAGATATCCAGCCAGCGTGTGGTCTCTCCTGTGTTTACCAATGAAGACCTTCAGAAAGATTAGTTTGGGTCTTCCTTTCACCCTGTAACTAGCGCCCTGTAAAGGGTTTACACTGGAAAGAGAGAAGGATGGCTGCTTTGCACACAGTGGATTCTAATATGGGTGGGGCCTGTGTGCACCCCACCCCGCGTTCATTATAGATAGGCGTTCCAATGGAAGCACTCCCTGATAATCACATGATGGACAGGCTGCCCCAGGGGTAGGTGTTTTCTCTCCCTGTTACTGACAGTCTGTATGCAGTTAGCAGAGAGAGCGCTTCCAATAGGAAGTGCCATAATGGCAGTCCTATCTGGATTCTGGGGGCTGCAGGTGATGCAGTCCGTAAAAGCCTGCTTGTTGATTTTTGCGCATGCGCGCAGGTCACGATCCCTTGCATGTGCAGATTTCAGACCAGCAGATTCCCTGTGCACTAGAGGTATTGCAGCTGCTTGTAGTCATCCCAAACAACAGTCCTCTTACAGGAGTAACCAGCAGTGTCACAATATTCCATCATGTTAATGCATGTCTCCCACACCTACAGTAAGTATTTTTTCAGTAAGTAACTAGTTTCCCACCAAATACCCCCTCCTCCGACTCTATACGCACCCACCCTGCAGCCACACTGATGTGACTTCACGTTAGGTGGTGACGCAGCTATGAGAGCCAGCAGAGGCGGATTGGGAACTGAAAGTGGCCCTGGAAACATTTGTAAAAGTGGCTTAACACGGGCAGCACCAGAGATATACCGTGTAACCATGGCGGCAGCACCACCCCTCACATGTCATCAAACAAAACAGGTTCCACATGCCCATCGGCACACTGGTGATCTTCCCTATGAAACCTATGACCAATCCGCCCCTGGAGGCAGCAAATCTCAAATGGTGAAATGATCTCAAATGTTTAATTGCAAGAATGTTTTAACTCATTAACTGCCCCAAATAGGTGTTTGCCTTTAAGCATCCTTTCCTAATAAGTAATAATAATAATAATAATAATAATAATAATAAAGACTGACTCTTGTCTAGTAGTCACAATAGATAAATATGTTCTGATATAGCAATTCATCACCTGTTATGAAATTTCAGTAATTCCCTTATGTATGACCTATTTTATGTGGGCAGACACTTCTAAATTCCAGCGGCACCAGAGAGGAAGACAGATTCATCAGGTGTTGTATTAGATTGAAAGAAAGAAAAAATTCTATGTGTGTGTGGGGGGAATTGAGCAAAAATGTCATTACAAAAGCTCTGCCTTTAATCCAGTATCTTTATTTTATGTTTTGAAGACCCCCACCCAGACATAAACCTCTCCCAGGTTCTGCCAGAGCTAAGATGCAGATGTGCCAGCTGGCTCACGCCAACCACCGGTGCCTCTCCAGGTGTAAGTAAGGTTTATCTGCCCAGTAAGCCACATACTTACATCTCATTAAACAGGGACATGTTCATCAGATTGCAGATTCCTGCCTTGTCTCTCAATGAGATGTAAACAGCAGTTTAACGTTAAACCCTCAAATGCTTTAGCTCTGGGTCAAGGTAAATCAGGATTTTTTTTTTCCCGATAAAATAATCTCATTTCGAGCGTCACTTGGCCTTGGCACAAATGACTTTGCTGCGGAGTTGGTGCGCTTTGTACGATGCATCCCCCAGGTATAGAAATGCAAACTGTGACAATAAGGACGAACGACAGAGGAAGCGGAGTCCTTAGCACAAAGCACTTACCGTGTTAACAAGACCTTACATTGTGACAGGCACAAAGGAATCTCACGTTTCAATCTCCCTGCCCAGTCTACATCAATTTATTTCTTCACCGTGAGGGATTTAATTCTGTTAAGCTCACTTATGTCACTTCACTTCTGCTGTATGTATTTCCAGCGACGTGCAGTCAACAGAGTGCCCCCTCCATTACACCCCCTCCCCCCATCATTCTCTGAACATGTACATGTTGCTTATAGTGGGAGAGGGAAGCCGGTAATGACTCCAGGCTGCCTCATGTGTAATAAAGGGTTGCGGATTTAAAGAGCTTAAATAGGTTACCTGTATATGTGTAAGTGGCTTGAGGTGGAGTGTATTACAGTTTAACTGTGTCGTCTACATAGTGGTTCAGAATGAGTCAGATCCAACTTTAAAAAAAAGCAAAGTGTGGCTCCTAATGTACACTTAGATTTAATTAAGATGCAGAAACAAAATGCTATGAATGATTGCAACACGTTGCAAATGATCCAATACTGACCATTACTTACACAGAGAAACCAAACAACTCCACTGTGGTCCCCCTAATGCTGTATTCTCCAGGTAAGTGCTCTCTCTGCCCCAAACTTGCAGTCTCTCCCTCAATACCAGAAACAGTAGGTGATCTCCCCGACTCCCTGAAGAATCTATAAATCTTTTCATGGCAAGGCTGGCCATCGGCCATCGATGTTTCAAAACCATCTATGGTCTATGACCGATGTCAAAACTTTTACCATCAATGGCGTATAACCAGATGGTTTACTGCCATCGATGGTAGCTGTGTGCCCAATGGCCCTCATTCCGAGTCGTTCGCTCGGTATTTTTCATCGCATCGCAATGAAAATCCGCTTAGTACGCATGCGCAATATTCGCACTGCGACTGCGCCAAGTAATTTAACAATGAAGATAGTATTTTTACTCACGGCTTTTTCATCGCTCCGGCGATCGTAATGTGATTGACAGGAAATGGGTGTTACTGGGCGGAAACACGGCGTTTTATGGGCGTGTGGATGAAAACGCTACCGTTTCCGGAAAAAACGCAGGAGTGGCTGGAGAAACGGGGGAGTGTCTGGGTGAACGCTGGGTGTGTTTGTGACGTCAAACCAGGAACGACAAGCACTGAACTGATCGCACAGGCAGAGTAAGGTTGAAGTTACTCAGAAACTGCAAAGTAGTTTGTAATCGCAATATTGCGAATACATCGGTCGCAATTTTAAGAAGCTAAGATACACTCCCAGTAGGCGTAGGCTTAGCGTGTGTAACTCTGCTAAATTCGCCTTGCGACCGATCAACTCGGAATGAGGGCCAATGTTTTTTTCTTTAATGCTGCCGCAGCTGCACAGGGCTGCTAGCTGGCTGCGCCAACCCCGGCTCTTACACTGTGTGCAGAAAGAACAATGGTTAAACCATCTATAACACTACACAGGATAGTTACCTGCCATCGATGGTTTGTGTCACAATCACAATCCATGTCAAACATCGATGACGGCATCATGATGGCCTTGCCTACCTTGTGGGTGTGCCCAGAAGAGTGATGACATTATTACTCCCAGCCCACCATGCAGGAAACACTATTGAGAGGCTGTATGCTACAACAAAATGGCTGCCACTAACCAGTACACTGATGGCTATATTAGCAGGTCATTTAAAATGCTAGAAAATAGTGGAGTGCCTCATCTATAATGTACAATCACACCTATGGTAAAACATCTCCAACTATAATTTATATATGTGCAGAACTATGTATCTGGAGCTCATTTACAGTTGGAGGTAAGCCACGTTTATGACACGTCTCTCAGACAGAGCAGTGCATGCCTTATTCCGGGCCACGCATATAGGTACCACTTGCACAATGGCCATTAAATGCTTTTACAAAGGTAGGCAAATACACTCTACAATGATGGGCTATAATGGCTACAGGCAGTACCGTAACTAGACATTTTAGCAATGTGTGAAAGAAACGGCATAGGAGCCCGCTCTCCCTTATGTAAAATAGGGACAGTGCACGCGTAAAATATATAGGGGCGTGGCTTCATGGGGAAGGGGTGTGGCCACGCAATAATACCAATTCATATTACGGTGCACCGTAGTCTCCATTATTCAAATTACACCGCACAGTAGCGCCACTACACCAGGTAGAGCCCCTTTTATACATTACAGCAGACAGATTCCCCTTCTTACACATTACAGCAGACAGAGTCCCACCTTTTACACATTACGGCAGACAGAGTCCCACCTTTTACACATTACGGCAGACAGTCCCCATTTTTACACATTATGGCAGACAGTCCCCCTTTTTATACATTACGGCAGACAGTCAGGCTCCTCGGTGCAGGCAGTCAGGCAAATCCCGGGCAGGGGAGAAGGAGAAAGGAGGGGGACTCGGGAGCCACATCAGCACACTGTAATTGGTGTTGGCGCCGATGCAGCTGTCCCTCTCCTTCCACATAGGCTGGCCGCCGCTGCTGTGAATGCTGGCATGAGGGAAGCACATCCCAGCATTCACAGTGGCGGTGGCCAGCCTATGTGGAAGGAGAGGGACAGCTGCAGCGGCGCCGCCACCAATTACAGTGCGCTGCTGCGGCTCCTGAGTCCCCCTCCCTCCTCCTTCTCCCCTGGAGCTGCTGCTCCTCTCCTCACTCAGGCGGCTGGAATGAGTCAGTTTGACTCATTACAATGCCGCTGACTAAAGTCCCCTTGGAACGGGGATGCGGCCAGTTGCGCCCTCAGGGCGACTGCGCTGTGTGCCAGGCACACCTGGCACACACGTAGTTACGGCCCTGGCTACAGGCGCTATAAAAAAAGAGACTGGCATGTAATCAGTGACATACCCAAAGAGTTATAGGACAAGGGGGAAATGTATCAAGCCTTGGAGAGAGATAAAGTGGGGAGAGATACGTTATCAACCAATCTAAAATGAGTTGCAAGCGCCTTGAGTCCTATTGGAGAAAGAGCGCTATATAAATAAAATTATTATTATTACAATCTGATTGGTTGGTATTTTATCTCTCTCCACTTTACCTCTCCCCAAATTCATGTTAATAAAATCCATTTTATATGAACTACCTGCCTAACACGAATAATATTACTAATTATACATGCGCACACTTACACACTAGGGTTCATTTTTATTATGTCGGGGGACAATTAACCTACCAGTATATTTTTGGATTGTTGGGGGAAACTGGAGTACCCAGAGGAAAGCCACACAAGCACAGGGAGACTATACAAACTCCACACAGTTAGGGCCGTGCCTTACTGAGCACATGGCAGGGACGAGCTTTCGGAGCCCGTGTCCCTGTGGGTACTGGATAATACATCCCATCGATGTAATCCAGAGCCGGATTAAGGGAGGGAGGGTCCCGGAGGGATACGTACCCCGGGCCCCCCTTTCCAAAAGGGCCCCCTGCCACACCACAGGTCTCTCTTCAATTCGATCTGCGGTGCTGCGCTCACGAGCCCCGGCTCCCCGCTGCCCTCAGAGGCGGATTTACCGCAAGGCATCCAAAGTGGATGCCTAGGGCCCGGTGAGTCCCAGGGGCCCGCCTGACTCACAGCATGCGCAGGCTGTTTTCATGGTCCCGGCAGGCTGTCATTGTTTAGACAGCTGCCAGTGACCTGCTCCACCAGCACTCGCTTGTGTCCTGTCCTGACTCCTTCCTGTTTAATGTGACGTCACACGCAGTCAGAGGAGCCGGTCGGGGCACGCTGCAACTGCCGCTGCTGGGAGGCGGGAGCCTGGGAGTGGGACCTGATGGCTTTGTGTCCGGAAGCAGACTGTAGCAGAAGGAGCGCTTTTGACATACAGTAGTGAAGGTGCCGCACTGTCCTACTTGTTAAAGGTGAGAGGGAGGTGGAGAGACGCCCGGATGCAGTATAGATGGGCAGAGGGGGCATTTGTGGCATTGGAGGGAGGAAACTAATGTGTGACTGGTTATCCTGGGGTCTGGGAGTGAGTGGGTATGTGTTACAATGAGGTGTGAATAGGAATATGCTACAGTGAGTGGGTATGTGTGACAGTGAGCGGCGAGTGGGTACGTGTGGCGGTGAGCGGTGAGTGGGTATGTGTTTACAGTGAGTGGGTATGTGTGACAGTGATTAGTGGGTACGTGTGATGGTGAGCGGCGAGTGGGTACGTGTGAGCGGTGAGTGTGTATATTTGACGGTGAGCGGCAAGTGGGCATGTGTGGCAGTGAGTGAGTACATGTAGCGTTGAGTGGGAATGTGTGACAGTGAGGGGTGAGTGGGAATGTGTGACAGGGGGTATGGCAGCATACACTGACTGGACAGGGGCCTGCCTGCTACATTTGAGCAGGGGGGAGGGAGGGGGGAATAAAAAGCTACCGTCACTTTAAGAGTTAGCTAGGGCTAAACAGGGCTGATAAGAGAGGATGAAGCCTGTTAGTGAGATAACAGCCCAGCTCTGCATATTCAAATACCTCTAGGTGCTATTCAGCTGCCCCAGTGACACAGAAAAGGATACATTTTGCTGGTTAGTTTTGCAGATGTGTAACACAGATTTGGGCATTCAGTTGCAACAATGTGAAAAAGGTTAAAAAAATAGACTAAATTAATTAAGAGATGATAATCTTAAACCTTAATAAAAAAATAAAAAAATAAAACATCTTGAAAATGTACCCCTTCACCTGTTAGGAGGTCCCGCATCCCATTACTTATACAGCGCCAGCATATTATATTGTGCTTTACAACTGCACTATATTATTACATAGTAATAGCTGAAGAGATCGACACACACCGCTGACAAGTAATGTAAGGGGCATAAATCAGAAACGTAACTATAGTGCTATAGATTGAGGAAAAGTGGCCCCAAATAGGTGTCTTGCTTAGGGCCCCCTGAGATCTAAATCCACCTCTGGCTGCCCTGTCCCTCCTCCTCCTTCAGTTCAGCGTGCGGCGTGCCAATGACTGAGCCGCAGGCTTGCTGAGCCGGACAGCAATTAGACAGCTGAGCCGTCGCTCAGCTGCGCTGACTACAGCTCTAAGAAAAGTGCTCTAACAGCTGTAGTCAGCGCAGCTGAGCGACGGCTCAGCTGTCCAATTGCTGTCCGGCTCAGCAAGCCTGTGACTCAGTCATTGGCGCGCCGCACGCTGAACTGAAGGAGGAGGGATTCTTAGAGCGATGTGGATATATATATATATATATATATATATATATATATATATTTATTTTTTAGTCCATGGGGGCCCCCTGCTCTTTAGTGCCCCAGGCCTCCCGGGGCCTTAATCCGGCTCTGATGTAATCGCATATTGCAATGCAATCCTTGGTGCTTATATCGCGCTCAGATTGCATTGAATATGAGATTAATGATAAATGTGCCCATTAAATTATCCCATCTGATGAATCGATCTGACCAACATGAGCAGAACATTGTTACACTGTGCACAGGAAAAGAGATTTCCCCGGTTCTGATCTATACAGACAGATATAAAGTTACAATAAATGTTAATCAAACATACAGATTGAGCCAAGGTCATCTTGGCTTCTTTGCTGCACCATGGTGCACCAAGGATTATTAGCATAATCCTTTCATCTATTGTTCTCAGCTTCAATACAATACAGAGAGAACAATACAGCAGGGGATTATGGGGGTCATTCTGAGTTGATAGCACGTAGCAATTTTTTGCTGCTCGTGCGATCAACTAGACGCCGCCTATGGGGGAGTGTATTTTTGCATAGCAGGGCTGCGATCGCTTGTGCAGCACTGCTATGCTAAAAAAAGTTTCCTGCAAAACAAGACCAGGGTCAGACTTACTTACCCTGTGTGACGGATCCAGCGAAGAAGGTCCTGGGATTGACGTCAGACATCCGCCCTCCAAATGCCTGGACACGCCTGCGTTCGGATCTCCACGCCCGGAAAACGGTGAGTATCCGCCCCGGAACGCCTCCACGCTGTCAATCTTCTTGCGATCGCGCTAGCGATCACTTTCTTCTTTCTCCTGGTCGTTGCCCGGCGACGGCTATCCGGCTGTCGCTGGGCAATGATGCGCATGAGCACTGCGGGCACCGCGCATGCGCAGTTCCGACCCATTCGCACCGCAGCAAAGATCCGCTACGTGCGAATGGGTCGGAATGACCCCCTAAATCATTACAGCAGGGGATTAAATCCGACTGCTCTGGCTCAATTAATCCTATCAAAGGGATAGATGAGCAGGACTCCATCTGTACTGCTCTTGGGTAATATTTACTGTAACTTTGTATTGCAGCTATATATAAATACAGATCAGAACTCGCTTCTCTGAATCCGTGGAATAAGACAATTTGTTCTTTCTTTTAAATCCCCATTTGCTATCCATATCCTGGTGTCTATTCATAACCCCCCACACATTCATGACACCAGGCTTAAGAAGGATAAAATGGCAGCTTTGGGGAAGGGATTGCGTTTCGCCCATCTTGTACAGTCAGTAAAACACTGCGGGCTGATAATCTTCCTGCGTGCGCCACACACAAGAGTTACCTTTGCCTGAACTGTAAGCTCCTCTGTGTAGAGTTTAAGGACTGTGCCTCCTCCCAAAGGATTTCCAACTTACACAACTCTCCCGGCAGAACGCGTCGGGCGGCTTTGAACTCCCCTCATCTGCATTCTCAGAGCTGTAGCATTTAGTACAGCGAATGTTCTGATGGCTTCTTCTTTTTACGTGTATTATTCCCCCCTTTTTAATCTCCAAAGGCAATAGCCGGTGAAGCCACAGAGGACACGGGAAATTTAGCCTCCGGGGCAAACGCGTAAGATCCTGCGGGATGAAAAGCTTTTAATGTTGTTATCTTAATCAGCCGTAAACTGTCGATCAAATGGAAATGAAATCTGGCCTGTGAGGTGGATGTCGCCGCAGCACATAAACTGGCTGGAATCATGTGGGAACACCGGATTGGCCATTGACACAGCTACAATGTACAGGCACAGATAATCCCATTATAGTCAGACCCTTTCCTGGGGTGCGCGGTCTAAGCCCCTGTGCTGATGAGATGCAGGAGTCAGAGTGATGGCAGATGCTCTGTTTCCAGACGTTCCCTATGCCTATGGGTAAGGGACAATTATTTGCAGTCAATCAGTAACACAATTTATATTCTTGCACTTCACCTTTCTTCACACTCGGTGCTTTCACAGTGACACCAGGTTCTGCCGCTGACTGTGACATTTCTCTTCTCCGTCTTCCCAGATGGATAAATAAATGTGCTTAATATCAAGCCAAGAGTCTTAGCAATGTCTCAAAGACTACGGGCACACAATGCCACCTCCGGGATAGCAACACTGCGCAGGAGGTGAGATAAGGGCAATGCAACAATGTAGCAAAAATATACTCTATGGGGGTCATTCCGAGATGATCGTAGCTGTGCTAAATTTAGCACAGCTACGATCATTCACACTGACATGCGGGGGGACGCCCAGCACAGTGCTATCCCGCCCCGCATGTCAGTGCCGCCCCCCCACCCCACCCCACAGAAGTGCAAAGGCATCACACAGCAGCGATGCCTTTGCACTTCAAGAGTAGCTCCCGACCTGCGCAGCTTTAGTGTGCTGGCCGGGAGCTACTCATCGCTCCCCGGCCTGCAGCGGGTGTGTGTGATGCCACGCAGCCGCTGCGGCCCGCACCCCGTTCGGTCTGGCCACGCCCGCATTGGCCGGACCACGCCCACAAAACAGCGGCCAAACACCGCCGTTCCGCCCCCCCCCGCCCAGCGACCGCCTCTGTCAATCAGGCAGAGGAGAACGTAGCGGCCCGTGGCGCCGTCGTATGCGCAGTTCTGACTCGATCGCACCGCTGTGATAAACTGCAGCGTCCAATCGGGTCAGTATGACCCCCCATATACCATTAGTGGCAGCAAAGCTGCCTTTACGATTCCTCTTCGGCATCACATTCCGTTACCCTTTGCACCCAAAAAAGACACAACCTGTCCGGCGACCATTATAGCCATAGGAAGCAATACCGCATCTAGGGCCTGATTCGGGTCCCGACGTAGCTGAGGTTCATGCCGCAAAGTACCGATGTTCTGCAACGTCGGACGCAGATCTGCAGCAGACTGTGACTGACAGTCTGCTGCTGTTTGAGGCGGAGGAAGGGGTGTCGAAACTACACAGAGTTTAGCCCTTCTGCCAATCAAAGTGGGTGGTCCTGACACAGCCCCTTTCCTCTCCTTTATAAAGGGCCCTATTCTTTGCCTGACCTCTATAATGGACGGACAAGCCCCTCTATGGTGGCTGGAACACACCCCTTAAGCACATTTCTTTATTGACATAGAAAACGGCTTCACGATCTACTAACACTGAAAGGCTTTGCCTGTCTGATACATACTTACCGACAATCTCGCTGCCCCCTTCGGGAGGAGGCAGCCAGGGGCCGTGGTGCAGCAGCGGGGTGTGGTGAGGATGGAGAATCACATTTAGAGGCGGGATTGGGGGCGTGACTGAATGATCGCGTCACCATGGCCCCGCCTCCTGTCTAGCAATGCTAATAATATTGTCATAGCAAGGCAGGGGGCGGGGCCGGGATGACGCGCATCTCGTCATCTGACCCCCAGACTGCCCACTTTGAACTACGCCGCCGGGGAGGTTGCTAGGGGATACAGAGGGGGTGGGGGGTTTGCGGGTGGCTGGTGATCGGCTGGGAGACTTGCCCACTCTTCTGTGGGGCTGGGAGCGCCACCTGATTTTCGGGAGTCTCCCGGCCATTCCGGGAGAGTAGGCAAGTATGGTCTGATATCATCTGAGAGCCAAAAAGGTTCGCTGGACATAGGGGCTGAGTCATACCTCCCAACTCCCGCTATTCGGACACTGTCCCTCCCGCTGGTCGCAGTGTCCCGTGGGCGAGGGGGGGTCAGTTGGAAGATCCTGTGATCACCGCTGCTCTGCAAAGCAGTCAGTGATCACTGAATTAGATGCCGTTAAACAGTGCAGGGAGAGAGGCGGGGAATGCCCAGCTGCTCAGGAGCACTGGGCACGCCCCCAAAATGACGGAAAACGGGGGTCGTCCAACGAGACCATGCCTTCTTTGGATAAAGCCCCGCCCCCTTTCGACCGTGGTTGCGCCTCCGGCGCGGCAGGTCTCGCCGGACATCATTACAATGTTGGAAGGTATGGCTGAGTTATTAAAGGACAAAAAGCCCTGTTGCTGGAGAACACTGGTATTTTTGCTGGTGATAGAGCTTTTCTCACTTTAGGGGTGATGTATCAAACCTTGGAGAGAGATAAAGTACCAGTCAGTAACTCTAACTGCCACGTTACAGGCTGCGTTTTACAAAAATGACAGTTAGGTGCTGAATGGTTGCTACTTTATCTCCCTCTGCAGTAATCCTTGGAGAGAGATAATGTGAAGAGAGATAAAGTACCAGCCAATCAGCTTCTAACTGCCATGTTACAGGATGTAGGGGAGATGTACTAAGCCTTTTGAAATGAGAAGTGTTGGGAGCCCTGCTCCAAGCGTATCACCGAGGTTCTGCCCTCATATTTCTGACGAGAAGTTCTCCATACGTTTCCCATTATTCCGATCTTTGGTTGCACAGTGAGTCATGCTGCGGAATCTTAGCTCAGTATTTATTATCATTGTTTCCTGGATGACACCGATGAGTCACATCGTGTCACCAACTGCACAGCGAGCGACATCTGTTAATCCAGGGAAACAGTAACACATTAGGAGACGCGACATGCCGCACATATATATATGTATATATATATTCAGCTAGCGGTGAATAAACACAATACACACATTTTTAAAAAACATATATATTTTATATCTGCTTTGGTTCCCTTTAGAATTGTTGCTATAAATTTCCGAGCACGTTTCTTCCTCCGTAGAAATGCGCCGTCTGTTTGCCGGTACACAACAGCGAAGATCTTTATTTTTATTTTCTTCCTAACCTGTCTCTGAGACCCAGACATATAAACGTTCTCAGAGCCGCCATTTATTTATGCGGCACAAGAGGAAGCGTATTCCAACTTTATTGAATCCTCGTAAATGATGCTGAAAGTTTAGTATAATATATGTGTGAGCACCATAATTAAATCGCTTTTGCAATCTTTCATCCAGTGGGTGCCACGGGGAGGGGAGGGGTTCACGGCCGAGGCTGCGGCCTCTCTGGATAAACCGCTCTCGGTCATTTGTCTGCGTGCTGCTGCCTGAGTGATTACTTTTCTGAAGGAGGCGATTTCCTCTCTTTGGAGATGTTCTCCGTTTAGGCTGTGATTTTATTTCTTTATTTCATTATAAAATGGTATCTATAAAGTTCTTCCGGCAACCAGAAAATTAGGCCGCGTTCTCCTTCTCGCGCGCGTGGAGATTAGTATGCCGCCCACAGTCACTGCGCTCCTGTTTAATATAGAATGCACCCAGTGGCATGTTACACTCTATGGGGCTGAATGGGAATCTTCTGTCCATGGAAATGAATGTGTATGTCTGCCCTACTTGTCAGTGCACACTTGCAGCCAATTCTGCATAACCTGCAGTTCCATCAGTATACACTCACTGAACTTTGCTTACATCTAGTATAGAGGCAATTGAAATGCATTGGAACGGATTTGGACCAGTTGG
The DNA here is from genome assembly GCF_028390025.1 of Pseudophryne corroboree. Lineage (NCBI taxonomy): Eukaryota > Metazoa > Chordata > Amphibia > Anura > Myobatrachidae > Pseudophryne > Pseudophryne corroboree. The sequence continues at coordinate 463,125,718 of NC_086452.1, read as the reverse complement.
TGCTATAGGCAATGGGGGTGGCCATAGAGGGGACAGGGTAGTGCAATTGCTATGGGGCCCAGAAGCTTAGGGGGCCCAGCTCAAGGGCCTGACTCAACTTCACCCAGGTCATAAAGTGGTCTAGTAGTTTCCCGCTAAGTACTGTGTGGCATAATGTGAACTGGGGCCACTTTATGGCACATGAACTAGGGTATCACTATCATTCATAATATTAACTAGGGCAGTACTATAGGGATGGTGTCGGGATCCCGGCGCTTTGGGGTGCCAGCAGTCAGAATACCAACAGCGGCATCCTGACGTTCAGGATCCCGATACCTACAAGGTAAGTATAGTATAGTACCTCTAATCCCTAACCTCTCTAACCCTCCTTACCCACAGCCTGACCCTAGCCCTGTCCCCCAGCAGCCTAACCCTAACCCTCCCCGGTGGTGCCTAACCCGAGGCCCCTCCCCGCAGTCTAAACCTAACCCTCCCTTCCCCGCAGCCTAACCCTCCCTGGTGGTGCCTAACCCTAACCCTCCCTCCCCGCAGTCTAATCCTAACCCTCCCTTCCCCTCACCCTACCCCTCTCTTCCCCTCACTCTACCCCTCCCTTCCCCTCACTCTACCCCTCCCTGATGGTGCCTAACCCTAACCCTCCCTCCCCGCAGTCTAATCCTAACCCTCCCTTCCCCTCACCCTACCCCTCTCTTCCCCTCACTCTACCCCTCCCTTCCCCTCACTCTACCCCTCCCTGATGGTGCCTAACCCTAACCCTCCCTCCCCACAGCCTAATCCTAACCCTCCCTTCCCCTCACCCTACCCCTCTCTTCCCCTCACTCTACCCCTCCCTTCCCCTCACTCTACCCCTCCCTGATGGTGCCTAATGGTGCCTAACCCTAACCCTCCCTCCCCACAGCCTAATCCTAACCCTCCCTTCCCCTCACCCTACCCCTCTCTTCCCCTCACTCTACCCCTCACTTCCCCTCACTCTACCCCTCCCTGATGGTGCCTAATGGTGCCTAACCCTAACCCTCCCTCCCCACAGCCTAATCCTAACCCCCCCTACATTACGATCACCAGAACGAAGAAAAAACCTTGTAATGCCGTGAGTAAAATTCCTAACTGCATAGCAAATTTACTGGGCGCAGTCGCAGTGCGAACATTGCGCATGCGCAATTAGCGGAAAATCGCTGCGATGCGAAGAAAATTACCGAGCGAACAACTCGGAATGAGGGTCCATGTTGGGATCGATATTCTGAGCAGTGTTGGGATTCCGACTGCTGGGATCCCAATCACCGGGATCCTTACCAGATCCCGTACTATGGGGCATAAAATGAACATCTGCTGTGGAGAGAGGTGCTTCTCTAGAAGGGGATAGGGGCCCCTTCAAAATGTTGCAATGAGACCACAAATTTCTGCTACTCTGCGTAGTAATTCCTAGCTGCGATCAGTTCTTGTCCCAGTGCTGTGCGGCAGGCTGAGCTGTTGGGCGACGAGTTGCGCTTTTGCGTTAGCGTCGCTATCTACGCAAAATATTGACCTCCCTCGTTAATGCGGCGCATTGTTCAATGGAAGATGACACACCTCGTCTGCAGAAGCCTCATTTACGCAATGGACATTTATTGTGTCCCTCTGTGGAGATCAATCTCTAAAGCTCATATAGGGTCCGGTATGGCGGTGGCGCAATGTGCGATCATGGTCAAAGTGTTTGCAGTGTGCATTAATGAGATGGTGCTGTCACTCTGTCTTATGGATCACCGTGGTACTGTCCTGTATGAGACCTAGAAATGTCACACTCATCCAGATAATTGGGGCTGCGTCTGCTGAATGGCACTGCCGCTGGCAGAGATTCCTGTACAGCCCCAGCGATGGCGTATTCACATTCATACCACATCTAATTACACACAGCAGAGACGGGATCCACTAATTAATGTCGGAGATGGTGATAACATGCATTTCAATCGGATTGGCTGAAAAAGTGAGACAACAGAATGGAGATGTCAGCATTCAAAGTCATATTCTTCCTATTATCCACTGTCAGCTCAGCGGTAGTTGTTATTATTATAATTTATTGTAGAAGTATATAACAGGCACAGAAGTATTCTGGATCGGAATCACAGTGGAGATCATCTACAAAGGGCAAAACAGCCGCTCTATGGGGTAATTCAGAGTTGATTGCAGCAGCAAATTTGTTAGCAGTTGGGCAAAACCATGCTGCACTGCAGGGGGGGGGGGGGCAGATGTAACATGTGCAGAGAGAGTTAGATTTGGGTGGGTTATATTGTTTCTGTGCAGGGTAAATACTGGCTGCTTTATTTTTACACTGCAATTCAGATTTCAGTTTGAACACACCCCACCCAAATCTAACTCTGTCTGCACATTTTACATCTGCCCCCCCCCCCCCCTCCTGCAGTGCACATGGTTTTGCCCAACTGCTAACAAATTTGCTGCTGCAATCAACTCTGAATTAGGCCCTCTATACCAAAGTACAGCTGTAGGACTGCTATATACTTCAAGTTCTTCACCCAGGGCCATTTTAAGGCATAGGCACATTAGACAGCTGCTCAGGGCCCCATAATCCTAGGGGCCTTCGATTGGGGGGTGGTCACACAATCAGAGAGACGAGGCAGCTTTTTCTACCTCCCAGCCTGCAGCCAGACAGTGAGTGGCTGTCCGCATGCTGATTGGCGGATGGCTGGAGCTATCCACCAATCAAAGAGAAGCATTTTCTGCAAGCCTGCAGCCAGACAGAGAATTTTCCTTGCTGTGTATGACCATTTCCGTCTTGGCTTGAATTCTGTCCCTCTTCAGAGAGGGCATTGATTGGTACTCGTCCCATAATTCTAATGTTCATCGGGGAAGGGCATTTGTAGCAAACTTTGGTTAACGCAACAAAATTAAATTTTCTCGACAAAAATTTCCACCTGCAGTAAAGACAGTAACCATTTAAAAAATTAAAATATTAAAACAGGCAGTGCATGAAGGATGTGGTTATTGTAACACACTTAATGAGGGCGCACACAGGAATGGTGTTAATCTTCAGATGGATGCGGCCGCAGAGTGACTGACAGTGGAGGGCTTCGTGGGGTGGCATTGGGGTGGGGGGGGGGGGGGGGGGGGGCAGGGCGGCCTGACTGGGGGCAGACTGGGACCATTTTCTAGGCAACTGCGTGATGTCACACGCAGCTACTCCGATTAAAAAAAGGTGGCCGACCGACTGACAGCGCAGCCCAGGGGTCAACCTTAGTTCTGATCCACAATTTAAATGCTTTAAATAGTATTACTGCTGTTTCAGCGTTTTGAAGTCGACATAATGCTGTTGACATGCATAACTGTCAATCAAACATACATACCCATGGATAAATAAAATTAATTGGGATGGAGGGGTGGAGGTGGTGGGGGTAAACCAGTATCTTGCTTAGGGTCCCATAATGTCTTAATCCAGCTCTTGCCCTGGACTACTGAGGCCTTCGGCCATCTTACGTAATACTATAGGCAAACACAGCTCTGATTGTGTCGCATGCAGATGAAATCAAAGCTATCTCTGTTTCCAAAAAAAGAAAAAAAAATTGGGGCATCGGTGCATTGGAGGGTGGTACTGGGTACTCAGAAACCCCCCTGTTATGAACCACTGGAAGGCTAAATAAACTCCCCTTGTGTGTGCCACTGGCGGGCTACTCATTTGAAATAGTAACATACTTTTTGAGAAAAGTCATATCCCTATTCAAACTCCTGGAAAAGCAGCTGGAGAAACTGAAGGAGGATAAGAAAGAAAGTAATCCTACAAAGGCACCGAATAGGGGAGGGGGATGTGGGTACAAATTACCCAGGCTTGGTTCACTGTAAAAGAAGATGTAACCACACCCTACCCTGTGATGTTGTGATAAAGGCAGTGAGGGTCTGCTGCACCCCCTTAAGCACCTGGGCCCACATAAAATCTATTGGGTAGGGAAATCAAATTCTTTTGCAGCTTCTCGGTATTGGAATGTGGAACATATTGCCAAAACCAAATTCAAAAGATGCCCTTCTCTCCAAACACAAAAAAAACATTAACATAATATAATCCTTATCAGCATGTGGCTCACTATTTGCACATAACTCTTTCAAACAACCCATCAGAAATTACAAACAGCGATATTTTACGTCTTACTACTGTAAGATTGCTAAACAATCTCTGATCCTGAGAACAAATCGAATGTGAAGTTTTACACCTTTCATGCATATTCTTTTTTTAAATATGCCAAGCTGAAACATCAATATGAGTATCTGAGCATTTTAAATGAAGATAAGTACCAGTCAATCAGCTCCTAGCTGCCATATTACAGGCTGTGTTTGATAAATTACAGTTATGAGCTGATTGGTTAGCACTTTATCTCTCTCCCTCTAGAGTGAACAGCAGGCAGGGCGCCCGCTGGGGAAATTGGGCACTTTGCGCCCAAAAAGGGGAATGTCCGTCCACAGAGGGGGTGTGGTCTCATCTACGTCACTCTTGGGGGCATGCCCAGAACTTACGGAGATACAAGGCTGCCCCAAGCTCTCCCCTCACTGTGAATATATGCCGGCGGTGATCGCTTCAGTAGGGCGCCATCATAAGGGCAGGGCGCATTATGTCACTGTAAAATTCACACACGGTCTGATTTAGAGTCGTAACTGAGATTTCCCAGACTGCGCAGGCTCACAAGGCCATACCAGGCAATACTTATGTATCTCTGCAGATCTGTGCAGCTATTGGGGACAGCACGGGAGTCAGCCAGATCTGTGCTTGTGGCTAAATGGATGTAATTGGGGCGTTCACACTTAGCATAAGTTTGCCATAGGTGTGCAATGGGCGTGAAAACAGAATGGTGACCTGTACAGAGGTTAGCACATGCAGAGGTGGTGATTCCACACTGGTCTTTTGGGTAGGGCTGGTACACATCTGCACTGATAATGACACTGTATATATGTATGGATAGTCAGGAATTAATTATGCATTACACAGAACTGTGTTATACAGACAGACTGGAACAAGATACTCCACTGCGTTCCACACCGACATTGCGTTTACCTGTGATCAGGCCGCAAGTAGCACTGCATCTTCCAATGCTGCACAGACAGGTGCTATGCTCAGTAAATGTCGCAGTGTAATACCCCTTTTCCACCTGCTGAGCACGGGTCGCAGCCGGGAGCCTGACACGGGTGCTACCCGGCTGCGACCTGTGCTCAGCCCCCTTTCCCACTGCGCTCACCAACCCGGCATATTGCCGCTGTGGTGACGCTGCTAGTGACGCGGCAGGGGCGGCGCTGGGAGATCACATGATCTCCCAGCGCCGCCCTTCCATACAGTGTGAACGGGAGCCGTGTCGCATCGACACGGCTTCCGTTCACACTACACAGCTTGCCGGGTTGAACACGTGTTCCGGGAATTTGCAGGGGGGGCCGTTTCCGACATAAGGTGCATGCCCTCGTGAGGAAGGGGCATAACAAAAGCTGAGCACAGAGAAAGCCCGTGCGATGATGCCCTTTTCCATGTTTTATGTATATCCTGTTTGACTTAAATTTACACTTATAGAACACTGCAAGGAAATGGATTTGTACACAAAGCCTCTTTATACCACAATCATCATTTAACTTGAGAGTTCATTGTTATTCAATTACAATACCCTTTCTTAAATAACACTATTCAATATTCTGCCATACCCGGGATTCAAACCCATAACCTGTTGTATTCTAATCAAACACCCTACTCATTGAGCTAACTGATCCTGCATAAAATTGTGAGATTTCTAACTATAGTATATGAAGCTACTTGTACTTTGTAAAAAAAATAATCAGCATTGCAATTGAGCAGATCTATGTAGTGTGCAGCCAAACATCCAATCCCTTTCAGCTACGCACTACATAGATCTGCGCAGCTGCAATGCTGGTAATTTTTTTCACAAAGTACAAGTTACAGTAAGCTTCAAATAGTTAGAATTCTCTAGCTGTCTATGCAAGGGCAGATAGTTCAATGAATAGATTGTCTGACTGCAATGACACGGGCAGTGGGTTCGAATCCCGGTTATGTCAGCATCTTGAAATGTAATAAAGGACAGTGTGACTGAATAACAAAGAGCTCTCAAGTTAAGTTCATGAATGTTGTATAGGTATTAACAACGGAAGGGGTAGTGGAAGGAGACAGGGGCGGTCGGGAGAGGCTGGGCTTCAAAAAGGGGGGAACATACAAGTGAAAGTAATTAAAACAGATCATTGACAATTGCCGCCAACAGCGCCCCCTACCCTGCAGCGCTATGTGCAGTTGCACACTCCGCACCACCCTGGTTACAGCCCTGGAAAATGTGACAACTTCTGACTGTAACAGAGAGGCACATTGGGACATTCCTACTTCAAGACACCCCAGGTGATGCTGCAATCAAGACTCCTGCTGCATGCGTTGCTGCTTCATAGCAGCACACACCATAGGACTGCATATAAGAAAATGTAATTACCATATTAAAATGCACCATCTGTCTTATACAAGACATTAATGAAGACACTAACTTGCAGATTTTTAAGAGAAAGTAATAAAAGTTTAAATTACAGGGGTGAGTCATAGGTGATATCCAGTAGTGCCGAGAGAGGGGGGGGGGGGGGAAGGGTACAAATTACCTGGGTCCAGGTCTGATGGAGGGGCCCAGTGAGAGCTCAGAGGAAGCCCCGGGCCCCCTTTCCCTTACCTGGCAGCAGCAGCTGCAGCACTTTTCCTTAGCCCAGCACATGCTGCTGTGTACTGGGCTGCAGTGTACTGGGCTGCAGTGTGGCCATGGAGGTGCTTAAAATACCATTTTTTCAGTATTTTTTTATAAGGGTGCATGACCACACCTCCTGTGATTAGGCCACACCCCCTGAAAAGTACCTGGGCTCAGTCGGGCTCTCTACTGCCCTGGTGATATCAGTCTAAGAGGTTCCTGTTTTGTTCATATGTTTGTAAATCCAGTCATCAGGACACAGAGACATGTGAGTTCACTGCTGTGCTGTTTATTCCATCACCAACTCCAGGCACACTGCACACTGGACCACCCACTTCCCAGCATCCCCCTGGTCCTAGGGACCATCACTGAAGATTCAGGCTTACACAGATTAGTAAGGGAGTGTCTACAAATATTAAGCATTCTAATACACTAACATCACATCCTCTTTTCTTTAAAGATAAGCCCTGTACGCTTCAATGCAACAATTAACAACGTCATATTAAGAACATCATCTAACACGTTTCAATGAGTCTCTCAGGTCTGCGTATTTCCCTTTTGGGTCTTTCATACACAGTCACTGTTTCATCGACCATGTTGGACCTTTCTAGAATTGTGGTTTGTTCACCATTATCAGGATCATCATACATGTCAGATGAAGGGTATTCTTCAGTCATGTTGTCTTCATTATGGTTAGGTTGAGATCTTAAATCCACCCGATTTCTTCTTACTTCCGTTCCATGCTCTGTACGTATAGTATAAGATCTTGGTGCTACTTGTGCTTGCACAATACCTTTCTGCACCCAAATACCTTTCTCGTGATCTCTGAGATAGACTTGGTCACCCGATTTTAGATCAGATAAGCTTTTTGCTCGCCTGTCATGGAACAGTTTCTGTTTCGCCTGTTGACGTTCCTTACTCAGTCTGACCAACGCTGAGTCATGTGTATTAAGCAGTTCATCATGTATCGGGAGATTTGCTCTAATCCTTCTTCCCATCAGCATTTGTGCAGGAGAAAGTCCATTCTGTAAATGGTTTACTGCGGTAGATTAAAAGACTTTTGTAGAAACCTTCTTTACCTTCTTGAGCTTTTTTCATGAGACTCTTTACAGTTTTTACTGAACTTTCCACCAACCCATTTGAGCGTGGATAGTGGGGACTTGACGTAGTATGGACAAATTCCCACTCATCAGCAAATTGTCTAAATTCAGCACTGGAAAACTGAGGACCATTGTCAGTGAACACATATAGGAACACCATGCCTTGCAAAGATTGACTTCATGCTTCGGCTATACTAGTAGTTGTATGTAGTGTCTTCACCTCAGGGTAGTTAGAGTAATAATCAGTCACGACAATGTACGTTTTCCCATTACAATCAAACAAATCTGCGCCAACTTTCTGGTACGGTCTCTCTGGCACTGCGTGAGGACTCAGTGGCTCGACTTGTTGTTTCGGTCTATACATAAGACATAATTCACATGTAGCTGTACTATGTCTTGGTTCATTCTGGGCAAATACATAACTTCACGCGCTCTCCGCTTACATTTTTCTTCTCCTAAGTGGCCTTCATGTATCTTGCACAGCATAGTTTTTCTTAGTCGTGCAGGTATGACAAACCTATTGCCTTTGTAAATAATACCATCGACAACTGTAAGGTCACTGCGGTACATCCAATAATCATGGATAGACAGCGGGCACGCATGTTTTTCTGATGGCCAACCTTTCAGAATGATATCTTTCAACACTTTCATTGTGTCATCTTTCTCAGTTTCTTTCCTAATCTGTTCCTGTCTTGCAAGAGACACTGGTAGAGAAGCTACGATCAAATTAACATAGGCTTCTATCTCTTCATCCATCAGACTTTTGGAACCTTCACTTTTGTCCACAGCACGAGAAAGTGTATCAGCAATGTACATGTATTTGCCGGGACAGTACAGCAAGTGTACATCATATTTCTGTAGTCTGATAAGCATTCGTTGAATTCTCATGGGACAGTCATGTAATGATTTAGTCATGATAGCTATCAATGGCTTGTGGTCAGTTTCCACTGTAAATGTTTGACCATACACAAACTGATGAAATCGCCCACATGCATATGTGATCGCTAGAAGTTCTTTTTCTATCTGAGCATACCTTGTTTCAGCACTTGTCAGTGCTCTTGATGCATAGATTACTGGTTGCCATGTATCCTTATGTTCTTGTAACAGCACTGAGCCTAGGCCAAATTGTGAAGCATCTGCTGAAATTCTTATTCTTTTTGCAGGATCAAAGAATTTTAGCACTGGTTGCTCTGTAATGATCTGTTTCAAGTTTTGCCAACTTTCTTCTTGTTCATGTGACCACATCCACTCGTTATCTTTGTCCAACAACCATCTTAGAGAGGCTGTTTGTTCAGAGAGTTGAGAAATAAACTTTCCTAAGTAAGTAATCATTCCTAGGAATCTTCTGACGTCGTCTTTGTTGTTCACTGCTGTGCTGTTTATTCCATCACCAACTCCAGGCACACTGCACACTGGACCACCCACTTCCCAGCATCCCCCTGGTCCCAGGGACCATCACTGAAGATTCAGGCTTACACAGATTAGTAAGGGAGTGTCTACAAATATTAAGCATTCTAATACACTAACATCACAGTTCCCGTCTGGGAGCACAATGCTACATATGGTGATACAGAGGTACCAGCTCTCAGCGGTATATGCACAGGGCAGTCAGAAAGCTGAAGCACTCTGTGCCCCTGTGATTTGTGCTTCCTCTATGTGTGTTCCCTGAGATGACCCTGAGTACACAATCATTTTCTGTTTTTTGTTTCAGAATCAGCCCCAGAAATAACAGCTTCCTAAGCTAGAGATCTATCCTAACGTGTTCTGAGGAGCTTTGCATGTTTAGACAGCAGAGACCAGGTCTTCCCTGTAGTATAGGCAGAGCCAAGTCATGTCTTGCTGGCAGATATTTGCAGAGGGTAATTGGTACCTCGTCACGCTTCACTTATTCCATATTCACTGGGAGAAATAAAACTGCTCAATCTGACTCCTTTTATGTAGTTTTATCATCTACCTCGGCATATTAAGGTGCCGTGCACGAAACGGAATAGTATATGTTTGGCACGGAACGGCCTCCTGACAAGCGGCGGGCAATTAGCAACTGGTGCAGGGATCCGATTGTAGCTAATTACCATCTGTGGTTTCAAAGCTGTGCCCAAAAGTCAAATTGAGTCTGGCACCTCCATGAAGGGCGAGACGGGCTGCCGGTGAGGCAGATCATTAATAAAGAATAAGGGCAGAGGGGGTTGTGGGCTTCACGGCGGATCTCGGGGAGTTGGAGGGAAATCTAGCGAGGACATTGCATGCTATTAAAATCAATGATGATTAGTCAGGTGGGTGATGCACTGAGGCTGGGTACACACCTGAACCGATGTGCTGTATTGGAATGACAAATCGTCTACATCGAATAGTGTGTATGCACAATTGTGAGCTCCCGCGGGTCGTATGCGACACGGCCAACCAGACGATCTCGTGTGCAATGGCACTGCGCACAGTGGGCCTATTTCAGAGATGATCGCAGCAGCACATTTGTTAGCAGTTGGGCAAAACCATGTGCACTGCAGGTGGGGCAGATGTAACATGTGCAGAGAGTTAGATTTGGGTGGGGGGTGTTCAAACTGAAATCTAAATTGCAGAGTAAAAATAAATCAGCCAGTGTTTACCCTGCACAGAAACAATACAACCCACCCAAATCTAACTCTCTCTGCACATGTTACATCTGCCCCACCTGCGGTGCACATGGTTTTGCCCAACTGCTAACAAATTTGCTGCTGCGATCAACTCTGAATTACCCCCAGTGTACAGTGCCAGTCCTGTGGGTTCTGTCTCGGTACCAGGTGTCCTGGTTCTGAAGGGTTACTGACCTCCTCGGCACTGGCATATGTATAATGGATGCAGTGTGTGCGGGTTCCACATGTGCTCCTGAGTCAAAGCCCCCCACCGCACACGCTGCACTCATGTTTTGAATACTCACCCTCCGGAGTCCCGCGCCGATAGGAGCAGCGCTGTGAAATCACTGTGAAAATGGTGCAGCTGACATTTTCACGACATTCTGCGCATGCACAGCAGAGAAATCACTGGGAAATGATTGAGTGATTTTTTTTTTTTAGTACTGGACATGCACCAGAGTCGCACTGCGCACAATTGATTACGGACAGCGATTGCAGTGATCATTTGGGCACAGTGATGTACAGTCAACGTGCGCTTATGGGAGGTAATGTGGGTGTGGCTAGTCAAATAAGGGTGTGTCACAGGCATTTTGTGGGCGTGTCACAGCCAGTGACTGCATCCTTGTGCAGTGGCCAGAGGTGTTGGAAAGAGAGAGGGAGGGGGGGAGCATGCCCCCCCAAAAAACATGTCAGAAGCGCGGGCGCTGGGGAGGGGGAACGCTTACCCCCAGATCACCGCGGAGACTCTGACTTCAAAACTCTGGCGCCGCAGCGTGCTGCACCATGTCCTGTCCTAGCCGGCTCTTCACAGAGGCACTACTGGAAGGAGGCGGGGATGTCCCAGCAGGCACAGCATGGCCACGCCTCCTCCCAGTAATACATCTGTGCAGAGCCGGCCCTAACCAATATGATGCCCTAGGCAAGATTTTGGCTGGTGCCCCCTAGCACCACCGCTGGTTCCGCCTCTGACCTTGCACCCCTTTCCCAGCACCATCACCCCTCACCCATAACAGTCCTTATTTTGGTGTTTGTACCCCCTATATTTTAAATAGGAACCATTCGCACATTTGGCGCACAGCCCAAAAAGGTATGTGTTTTTGCTGGCAAGGGGCATGGCCACACAATAGTAACCCCAATTCAAATAAGGCCACACAGTACTGCAACTTTATTTACATTTGATCATGCGATAGTGTCCATAACTCACATTACATCCCACAGTAGTATCACTTTACCTTATAAACATTACTCCTCACAGTAAAGCTCCTTATTCACATTACATCACACTGAATTGCTCCTTATTCACATTACACCACACCCCATTGCTCTTTATTCACATTAGACGACACAGTAATGCAATTTCTATACGCAACTCCACTTAGTAGAACACCTTATATACATAATGCCACACATTAATAATGCATTTATACACATAAATCCACACAGGAATGCCCCTTGCACATATGAGACATATTATTAATGTCCTTATAATAAACATAATGCGCCTTACACATTATGACAACCTTTATTAATTCCCTTTTACACATAATGTCCCTTACACATATGCCGCACATTATTAATGCTCTTATACACATAATGACACACATAGTGCCCCCTACACATATGCCACATATTATTAATGCCCCTATACACATAATGACACACATAGTGCCTCTTACACATATGTTGCACATTATTAATGCATTTTTACATGACACACATAATGCTCCTTACACATATTCTGAACACTACTGCACAACCAACCCACTCACATGCACACAGCACTCACACTGCCACTAACACGGTGACCTCTGCCTCTGCTTGGATACAGATGTGTCCTCAGAAATCTTGCCTCAATGCTAACGTCGGGCCCCTTTTTTATGAAAATGCATCTTATACCACTTTTACACTCGCACTCCCGGGTCACTCCTGGGATGCTTCCCGGGATGCGTCCCGGGATGCCTTCCCGGGACTGACCCCTTTCACACTGCACTAAGACCTGGGATCGACCCGGGACAGCCCCATTTACACTGATCCCGGGATATCCCTGCAAATGCACATGTATGTAATTAGAAATGGCCTTTTCTGGCTCACATTGATGAGGTCACACTAGTCAACAAAGGGAGGGGTGGTGCCTGCTCACACCATTGCTGCAGTCATGGCCGACAGAGTACCAGTGTGTATGCCTGAGCTCATGATTCTTTCTGCTTTGCAGATGTTTCATACAGCCACTGACAGCATGATGCAGCTTATCACACTGTGCAGTATACTGCACATATATTTTATGAGGAGGAGGAGGGCGCAATTTATGCTGGATAGGGCTGCTAGTCGCCGCCAATATTTGCGCAGGAGGAGAGCCTTCATATCATCCAGGATGAGTATCATACTGAGCGTGAGTATGGGCCCTAACCGCTCATTTTGGTCCAGAGATCGCCGGCACGGAGAAGCCTTTATGAGGACCGTGGAAGCTTACCAGGATGAGGAGTGGATGGCTAACTTCCGTGTGTCTCGTGCAACCTTTAACTACATCCTGGAATTACTTACCCCAGCACTTGACATGCAGACCACCAGGCTTAGGAGACCCATCGAGGCACGCAGGAGATTAGCTATTGCATTGTGGTGGTATGCTACCCCAGGAGAGTACCGCTCAGTCTCATGCTTGTTCGGTGTTGCAATCTCCACCTGCTGTGTCATAGTCCACCAGGTGACTAAAGCAATTGTATCTACCTTATACAAGCGCTTCATATCTCTACCACAAGGACAGCGCTTACAGGATACCATCATTGGATTTGTGAAGCGAGGCTATCCGCAGTGTGGAGGAGCGATTGATGGGACACACATCCCCATTATTGCCCCACGTGACAACCATGCTGACTATTTTAATAGGAAGGGCTGGCACTCCATCATATTACAGGCTGTTGTGGACCACAAATATTGGTAAGTGTTTATTTTTGGGGTGGTGGGATGAGTTGCATGTGTGAGTTTTACATTCTAATTGTTTTCAATTTTACTGTTCTTTAGTTTCCTAGATGTGTTTATTGGCTGGCCAGGCCGATCTCATGACTCCCGAGTTCTTGCCAATTCTGACCTGTACAACATCGTAGAGGAGAAGCAGGGAGGCTGGCTGTACCCCAAAGAGTGTGCAAAGATTGTGAATGGGGTGGAGATCCCTGTCCACATCATCGGGGATGCTGCATACCCTTTACGCCCCTGGATTATGAAAGGCTACACCCAACAGGTCCAGTTAACCCCAGAGCAACAAACCTATACTCACACCCTGAGTTCAGCAAGGATGGTGGTTGAGAACGCCTTTGGCAGGTTAAAAGGAAGATGGCGTTGTTTGATGAAGCGCAATGATGTGGACCTTATGAATATGCCTAATGTAGTAGCTGCGTGCTGTATACTGCACAACATCTGTGAACTGCAAAATGAGCTATTCCTTCCTGAGTGGACTGTGCAGGACCCTGAGGTTATAAACCCACATGTGGAAGGTGCTTTGTTTGGGACTGCCTCAAACTCCGCTGCAGAACAAATACGCCACACTATTACGTCCAACCTTGCAGCACTGGTACAATAGTGTTTAAGAATCAGCACAACATGTTTGGTGAATGAAAATGTTTTTATTTTGTATTCCACCTTTGATCTTTGGGTTCATTATTTATGTTTTTCCAAAAAAAACACATTGCCAGCAACTGTGTATATATGCATAAACAATGTAGAAAACACTGTAAACATGGTCTACTTTACGCACAAATGGGAATGTTATGCCTAGATTTGCAAACAAGTTTTTATTGGCATAAAAAAAAAAAAAAACACTGGTAGGTTTGTAGATACAACACCATAAACCACAGTGTCCCTGCAGTATATTATCACTGTGTAAAAAATAAATAAAAAGTGCTTTAATGTAGACACTATACAAAACAGAACATAGAAAAAAATGAAAGAAGGCACAAACAGTTGTGCATAAACAATGACCACACTGTGGTTATTTAAGAACAAATAACAACCAAAAAAAGCAATTCACTGTGTTTCACGGCAAATTGCGCAATACAGTAAACTCTGGGCTTGGCGCACTAGATGGTGCAGTATTTGGGGCATAGTATGGACCAGGATTAAATGATGAAAAACCCTGCTCAGGGGGGTATTGTGAGTTGTGGTGTTGGTTTGGTGCTCTTGAGGTATTGGTCATACGCTCATAGAACGCCATGTTCATTTGGTGCAATTCCCTGTGGCGGTCATACTGCTCTCTACTCATGCGTTCCTGCATTGTCATGACTTGGGAAAGGAATGCATCATGCATTTGGCGTTCTGCCTCTAGAAACCTGTCGAGCCTTGCATCCTCCTGTGCGGACATTGTAGCGTCCATCTCTCGGAGTTGGTCGACAAGGACATTTGACATGGCTTTAGCCACTTGCTCCGCTCTGTTCAATTTCTTCCTTCTAGGCGGTACGGTGTAAACTGTGAAGAGAAGAAATACAAAATGAGCGTATATAAAAATAGCAGCGTTAGCAAACATGTGTTTGTGGCATTAATCCACCTATACACTAGCTACTCTGCAACATTGAACTTTTTTTAAAAATGCAAAGCCCCCCTGCGTGGGGGCAGAAAATGCAAAGTGTGCCACCGTGCCAGCAGCGTGTTGAGCGCAGTGATCCTGCAAGGGGCTCATTAGCGCTCGCCACGCTGCCGCCACACTGGCCACTCATACTACGCACATAACCGGATGATTAACAATTGTGGATTTGTGCTATGAGTGTTAATTTCTAAACATGTACTTACTGTTTTTCTGTAAAGTTGGGGTGACGGCACTTTGTACAGTCCCACTGTCACTGGTCTGAGCATCCACGACGTCTTCAATGGTTGCAGTTATGCTGTCGTCGTTTCTGGATGTGTTTATGGACGGCTGGGATGATGTGTCGCTGTCCTCAGGTGTGTCGTCAATTAACAACGGTGATGATGGACAGACGTCACTGCTCGTCTGTGTCTCTTCTGGAGTGCCTTCTGTAGCAGTGTACTGTGAACTGGAAGACAGACTCACCGGACTGCATATAGCTGTGTTTCCAAAGATATTGGCGCACATGTCATAGTACTGCCAGTCGATACGGCCAACACCGCTCTTTTTCCTGTTGTTGTCATGCACCTTAAGGAAATGCTTTTTAAGAGTTTTCATTTTGTTTAACACTTGCTGCTGGGTGCGGATGATTCCCCTGGCTTGCAGCATCTTGGAGATGTTTTTATAAATGACTGCATCTTTGACTGTGCCTGTGATCTGCCTCATAATTTCCTCCTCTCCCCTAATGCTCAGCAACTCTCTCACCTCCTGGTCTGTCCAGGTCGCCATGCTGCCTTCCTCACACGCATCAAGGACGCTCCCCAGGGCTCTGAATGATGACATCATCTTTTCTGAGCCCATGAAAGCTCCAATCGGAGGCCTTTTAACAGTCCCGGGTAGTGAATCCCGGGACGGGCCCTTTCACACTACCCAGCTTCCCGGGACGGTCCCGGGTTCAACCCTGCTTTTGACCTGGGATGAAATCCCGGGATGCTCGTCCCGGGAAATTGTCCCTGTACCCATTTACACTGAGAAGAATCCCGGGATGATGCGCGTTCACGTGCAATATCCCGGGATTTTGCTGCGAGTGTAAAAGGGGTATTATTTGCATTGCTATGTGGCTAGGATGCACAAGCAGCTTCTGCTGATTAAAATGATATGCAGCATGCCTATATACTGTGTGAGACTGTGGCTGTATCTGCATATGAATTGCTTTACACAGAATATAGGCATGCCGCATATCATTTTAATCAGCAGAAGCTGCTGATGCCCCTAGGCATATCAAATGCCCTAGGCAATTGCCTAGTTTGCCTATGGCCGGCTCTGCATCTGTGAGAGGAGATGGGGTGGGGTTTAGGGGGGTAATCATGGGGGGGAGCACCAAAATGTATTTTTATCTACGCCCTTCACCCCAACCACAACACATTCTGCCGCCCTTACCGGTGGCTTAGTTGCGACGGACCATATTCTTGTGCAGAAGATCAATGGTGTAACCTCCGAATCAGGCCCCTGGTGAGAACAAGATAGTTGCTAATTACGCCTTGATATGTACAAACACAGAGCTGACAGTGGGGGCACCTTATTCCTCACGTGAATCTGCATAAATTGTTTGTTCCACATTGAATAAAAAAACAACAACATAGAAATGGGGGGGGGGGGGGATTCAGCTTGCAGCACAGATATTCCTGCTTCTTCTTTCCGCCTCATTAGCTTTGTTTTACATATGCTTATTTTATACTCCGCTGGCTCAGAGCTGTCCGCCGGAGTCCAGAACGTTACCGTCCGTTCCAAGATATTCCACATTCATCCTCATAAGACTGCGGATCTCGGAAACTGGAAAAGGTTTTTTGAATTCATTGCTAGACTCCGGAGAAGTACAAAAACCGTCCGCAGTCACCAACAAGATGTTTCATCTCATTCACTGCATCTCAGACATCAAGACAAAGGGAAGGCTTCAAAGACAAGGAGAAGAAGGCAGCGCGGCCGGACACACACTTATGGTTCACTCCATAAAAGGCACTTTGTGCCCCAAATTCACAGCCAGGCCACTGAGCTTTCCTTTCTAGTTCAGTTCAAACGTGTCTGAGACTAATGTCCTTCTCATACACGGTACACTGTGGGGAAGATGTATCAAGCCTATGAGAAAAATAAAGTTGAAAAGTTAGACTTTGAAACCAATCACTTTCTACAGTAACTGTGTCATAGACTGTGCTAGAAATATGACAGTAACAAGCTGATTGGTTGCTAAGGTCAACTTCCAACTGTCGTTTTTTGTTCTAAACTATAACCAACAGTAACCGCCGGATATAGCGCCTGATACCAATTGATATACAAAATCCTGCGCAGTCGCAGACTCAAACTGGTCATTCCTTGGCTAAAATGCCTCAAAAAATCAGGTCCCAACCCAAAAATAGGGTCCCCCTTCCCGGGCATCCACCAGTACCCGCACCCCTGTTCTGCAGGTACGGGATTAAGGGTAAAATAATAGATAATAATATTGTTTGTTACAGACAGACTACAAGTCCCAGCAAGAAAGTCCCAGCATGATAACACTTGTGAATTTTGCAGCAGGATTAAAAGTTTTTTTTTTCTCCTTGTGGCAAAACGAGTAAATTGCCGCTTTCATTCTCACTACAAAACCGCTGATTGTTGAACCTCCGAGACTCATCTAATAGCATGATGAAAAGAATAGTGGTGTGATGTTACACAGAGCAATTACCTATGGTGTTGGTACTATTGACACTATGCATGTGGACATTGAGACCGTCGGTATGTGACCGCATTCCATTAATCATATGTCAGCATTTGTCAGCCCAGTTCCATGAAAATTGAAACAAAGGTCTCATTGGTTACCTGGCTTAGCGTACAGGTGTTCTACTTACACTATTTTTATGTAAATCAGTATTACTCTTTGCAAGGGTTAGGTATAGGATCCCAACAGTCAGGATGACAATGGACAGAAACCCAATACTTTTTCAAAGGTAAGCTAACCCTTACCCTCTTCCTAACCCTCCCTACCCACAGCCTAACCCTTACCCTCTCCCTAACCATCCCTATCCACAGCCTAACCCTTACCCTCTCCCTAACCCACCCTACCCACAGCCTAACCCTTACCATCTCCCTAACCATCCCTACCCGCAGCTTAACCCTTACCCTCTCCCTAACCATCCCTACCCACAGCCTAACCCTTACCCTCTCCCTAACCCTCCCTACCCGCAGCCTAACCCTTACCCTCTCCCTACCCACAGCCTAACCCTTACCCTCTCCCTAACCCTCCCTACCCGCAGCCTAACCCTTACCCTCTCCCTACCCACAGCCTAACCCTTACCCTCTCCCTAACCCTCCCTACCCACAGCCTAACCCTTACCCTCTCCCTAACCCTCCCTACCCACAGCCTAACCCTTACCCTCTCCCTACCCACAGCCTAACCCTTACCCTCTCCCTAACCCTCCCTACCCACAGCTTAACCCTTACCCTCTCCCTAACCCTCCCTACCCACAGCCTAACCTTTACCCTCTCCCTAACCATCCCTACCCACAGCCTAACCCTTAACCTCTCCCTAACCCACCCTACCCACATCCTAACCCTTACCCTCTCCCTAACCATCCCTACCCGCAGCTTAACCCTTACCCTCTCCCTAACCATCCCTACCCACAGCCTAACCCTTACCCTCTCCCTAACCCTCCCTACCCACAGCCTAACCCTTACCCTCTCCCTAACCCTCCCTACCCACAGCCTAACCCTTACCCTCTCCCTAACCCTCCCTACCCGCAGTCTAACCTTTACCTTCTCCCTAACCCACCCTACCCACAGCCTAACCCTTACCCTCTCCCTAACCCTCCCTACCCGCAGCCTAACCCTTACCCTCTCCCTAACCCTCCCTACCCGCAGCCTAACGCTTAACCTCTCCCTAACCCTCCCTACCCGCAGCCTGACCCTTACCCTCTCCCTAACCCTCCCTACCCACAGCCTGACCCGTACCCTCTCCCTAACCCTCCCTACCCACAGCCTAACCCTTACCCTCTCCCTAACCCTCCCTACCCACAGCCTAACCTTTACCCTCTCCCTAAGCCTCCCTACCCGCAGCTTAAACCTTACCATCACCCTAACCCTCCCTACCCACAGCCTAACCCTTACCCTCTCCCTAACCCTCCCTACCCACAGCCTAACCCTTACCCTCTCCCTAACCCTCCCTACCCACAGCCTAACCCTTACCCTCTCTCTAACCCTCCCTACCCGCAGCCTAACCCTTACCCTCTCCCTAACCCTCCCTACCCGCAGCCTAACCTTTACCCTCTCCCTAAGCCTCCCTACCCGCAGCTTAAACCTTACCATATTCCTAACCCTCCCTACCTGCAGCCTAACCCTTACCCTCTCCCTCATCCTCCCTACCTGCTGCCTAACCTTTACCCTCTCCCTAACCCTCCCTACCCGCAACCTAACCCTTACCCTCTCCCTAACCCTCCCTACCCACAGCATAACCCTTACCCTCTCCCTAACCCTCCCTACCTGCAGCCTAACCCTTACCCTCTCCATAACCCTCCCTACCCGCAGCCTAACCCTTATCCTCTCCCTAATCCTCCCTACCTGCAGCCTAACCTTTACCTTCTCCCTAATCCTCCCTACCTGCAGCCTAACCTTTACCCTCTCCCTAACCCTCCCTACCCACAGCCTAACCCTTACCCTCTCCCTAACCTTCCCTACCCACAGCCTAACCCTTACCCTCTCCCTAACCCTCCCTACACACAGCCTAACCCTTACCCTCTCCCTAACCCTCCCTACCAACAGCCTAACCCTTACCCTCTCTCTAACCCTCCCTACCCGCAGCTTAACCCTTACCCTCTCCCTAACCCTCCCTACCCGCAGCCTAACCTTTACCCTCTCCCTAAGCCTCCCTACCCGCAGCTTAAACCTTACCATATTCCTAACCCTCCCTACCTGCAGCCTAACCCTTACCCTCTCCCTAATCCTCCCTACCTGCTGCCTAACCTTTACCCTCTCCCTAACCATCCCTACCCGCAGCCTAACCCTTACCCTCTCCCTAACCCTCCCTACCCACAGCATAACCCTTACCCTCTCCCTAACCCTCCCTACCTGCAGCCTAACCCTTACCCTCTCCATAACCCTCCCTACCCACAGCCTAACCCTTATCCTCTCCCTAATCCTCCCTACCTGCAGCCTAACCTTTACCTTCTCCCTAATCCTCCCTAGATGCAGCCTAACCCTTACCATCTCCCTAACCCTCCCTCCCCACAGCCTAACCCTTACCCTCTCCCTAACCCTCCCTACCCACAACCTAACCCTTACCCTCTCCCTAACCCTCCCTACCCACAGCATAACCCTTACCCTCTCCCTAACCCTCCCTACCTGCAGCCTAACCCTTACCCTCTCCATAACCCTCCCTCCCCATAGCCTAACCCTTACCCTCTCCCTAACCCTCCCTACCCACAGCCTAACCCTTACCCTCTCCCTAACCCTCCCTACCCACAGCCTAACCCTTACCGTCTCTCTAACCCTCCCTACCCGCAGCCTAACCCTTACCCTCTCCCTAACCCTCCCTACCCGCAGCCTAACCTTTACCCTCTCCCTAAGCCTCCCTACCCGCAGCTTAAACCTTACCATATTCCTAACCCTCCCTACCTGCAGCCTAACCCTTACCCTCTCCTAATCCTCCCTACCTGCAGCCTAACCTTTACCCTCTCCCTAACCCTCCCTACCCGCAGCCTAACCCTTACCCTCTCCCTAACCCTCCCTACCCACAGCATAACCCTTACCCTCTCCCTAACCCTCCCTACCTGCAGCCTAACCCTTACTCTCTCTATAACCCTCCCTATCCACAGCCTAACCCTTACCCTCTCCCTAATCCTCCCTACCTGCAGCCTAACCTTTACCTTCTCCCTAATCCTCCCTACCTGCAGCCTAACCCTTACCATCTCCCTAACCCTCCCTCCCCACAGCCTAACCCTTACCCTCTCCCTAACCCTCCCTACCCACAACCTAACCCTTACCCTCTCCCTAACCCTCCCTACCCACAGCATAACCCTTACCCTCTCCCTAACCCTCCCTACCTGCAGCCTAACCTTTACCTTCTCCCTAATCCTCCCTACCTGCAGCCTAACCCTGACCCTCTCCATAACCCTCCCTACCCACAGCCTAACCCTTACCCTCTCCCTAATCCTCCCTACCTGCAGCCTAACCTTTACCTTCTCCCTAATCCTCCCTACCTGCAGCCTAAGCCTTACCATCTCCCTAAACCTCCCTCCCCACAGCCTAACCCTTACCCTCTCCCTAACCCTCCCTACCCACAGCATAACCCTTACCCTCTCCCTAACCCTCCCTACCTGCAGCCTAACCCTTACCCTCTCCATAACCCTCCCTACCCACAGCCTAACCCTTACCCTCTCCCTAATCCTCCCTATCTGCAGCCTAACCTTTACCTTCTCCCTAATCCTCCCTACCTGCAGCCTAACCCTTACCATCTCCCTAACCCTCCCTCCCCACAGCCTAACCCTTACCCTCTCCCTAACCCTCCCTACCCACAACCTAACCCTTACCCTCTCCCTAACCCTCCCTACCCACAGCATAACCCTTACCCTCTCCCTAACCCTCCCTACCTGCAGCCTAACCCTTACCCTCTCCATAACCCTCCCTCCCCACAGCCTAACCCTAACCCTCTCCCTAACCCTCCCTACCCACAGCCTAACCCTTACCCTCTCCCTAACCCTCCCTACCCACAGCCTAACCCTTACCGTCTCTCTAACCCTCCCTACCCACAGCCTAACCCTTACCCTCTCCCTAACCCTCCCTACCCGCAGCCTAACCTTTACCCTCTCCCTAAGCCTCCCTACCCGCAGCTTAAACCTTACCATATTCCTAACCCTCCCTACCTGCAGCCTAACCCTTACCCTCTCCCTAATCCTCCCTACCTGCAGCCTAACCTTTACCCTCTCCCTAACCCTCCCTACCCGCAGCCTAACCCTTACCCTCTCCCTAACCCTCCCTACCCACAGCATAACCCTTACCCTCTCCCTAACCCTCCCTACCTGCAGCCTAACCCTTACCCTCTCCATAACCCTCCCTACCCACAGCCTAACCCTTACCCTCTCCCTAATCCTCCCTACCTGCAGCCTAACCTTTACCTTCTCCCTAATCCTCCCTACCTGCAGCCTAACCCTTACCATCTCCCTAACCCTCCCTCCCCACAGCCTAACCCTTACCCTCTCCCTAACCCTCCCTACCCACAACCTAACCCTTACCCTCTCCCTAACCCTCCCTACCCACAGCATAACCCTTACCCTCTCCCTAACCCTCCCTACCTGTAGCCTAACCCTGACCCTTTCCATAACCCTCCCTACCCACAGCCTAACCCTTACCCACTCCCTAATCCTCCCTACCTGCAGCCTAACCTTTACCTTCTCCCTAATCCTCCCTACCTGCAGCCTAAGCCTTACCATCTCCCTAACCCTCCCACCCCACAGCCTAACCCTTACCCTCTCCCTAACCCTCCCTACCCACAACCTAACCCTTACCCTCTCCCTAACCCTCCCTACCCACAGCATAACCCTTACCCTCTCCCTAACCCTCCCTACCTGCAGCCTAACCCTTACCCTCTCCATAACCCTCCCTCCCCACAGCCTAACCCTTACCCTCTCCCTAACCCTCCCTACCCACAGCCTAACCCTTACCCTCTCCCTAACCCTCCCTACCCACAGCCTAACCCTTACCGTCTCTCTAACCCTCCCTACCCACAGCCTAACCCTTACCCTCTCCCTATGCCTCCCTACCCGCAGCTTAAACCTTACCATATTCCTAACCCTCCCTACCTGCAGCCTAACCCTTACCCTCTCCCTAATCCTCCCTACCTGCAGCCTAACCTTTACCCTCTCCCTAACCCTCCCTACCCGCAGCCTAACCCTTACCCTCTCCCTAACCCTCCCTACCCACAACCTAACCCTTACCCTCTCCCTAACCCTCCCTACCCACAGCATAACCCTTACCCTCTCCCTAACCCTCCCTACCTGTAGCCTAACCCTGACCCTTTCCATAACCCTCCCTACCCACAGCCTAACCCTTACCCACTCCCTAATCCTCCCTACCTGCAGCCTAACCTTTACCTTCTCCCTAATCCTCCCTACCTGCAGCCTAAGCCTTACCATCTCCCTAACCCTCCCACCCCACAGCCTAACCCTTACCCTCTCCCTAACCCTCCCTACCCACAACCTAACCCTTACCCTCTCCCTAACCCTCCCTACCCACAGCATAACCCTTACCCTCTCCCTAACCCTCCCTACCTGCAGCCTAACCCTTACCCTCTCCATAACCCTCCCTCCCCACAGCCTAACCCTTACCCTCTCCCTAACCCTCCCTACCCACAGCCTAACCCTTACCCTCTCCCTAACCCTCCCTACCCACAGCCTAACCCTTACCGTCTCTCTAACCCTCCCTACCCACAGCCTAACCCTTACCCTCTCCCTAACCCTCCCTACCCGCAGCCTAACCTTTACCCTCTCCCTAAGCCTCCCTACCCGCAGCTTAAACCTTACCATATTCCTAACCCTCCCTACCTGCAGCCTAACCCTTACCCTCTCCCTAATCCTCCCTACCTGCAGCCTAACCTTTACCCTCTCCCTAACCCTCCCTACCCGCAGCCTAACCCTTACCCTCTCCCTAACCCTCCCTACCCACAGCATAACCCTTACCCTCTCCCTAACCCTCCCTACCTGCAGCCTAACCCTTACCCTCTCCATAACCCTCCCTACCCACAGCCTAACCCTTACCCTCTCCCTAATCCTCCCTACCTGCAGCCTAACCTTTACCTTCTCCCTAATCCTCCCTACCTGCAGCCTAACCCTTACCATCTCCCTAACCCTCCCTCCCCACAGCCTAACCCTTACCCTCTCCCTAACCCTCCCTACCCACAGCCTAACCCTTATCCTCTCCCTAACCCTCCCTACCCGCAGCCTAACCCTTACCCTCTCCCTAACCCTCCCTACCCGCAGCCTAACCCTTAACCTCTCCCTAACCCTCCCTACCCGCAGCCTAACCCTTACCCTCCCTGGCATACTTACGTTTAGGTTTCTGGCTGTCGGCATTCCGATTCTGAGTGATGTCAGGATTCTGATGCTGGTCTTCTGCCCGCTGGCATTGTAACCTTGGGATGCCAACTACAGCCCCTTTGCAATAACAAAAATTGTATCCATCATACACATCTCACAAACCACTGAATGTTAAACACTCTTTGATATTAAGGGGTCTATTCATGAAGCAGAGAAAACTGTGAAGAAACAGACCAGTGGTGGAAATGACCATGGTAACCAATCAGCATCTCCCTTACATTTTATAGAATGTACATGATAAACGCTTCCTTCAAAGCTGATTGGTGGCCATGGGCAACTTCTCCACTGGTCTGTTTCTCCTCTCTTTTCACTGCTTCATGAATAGACCCCTAAACATCTTATCTACACATTTTACAGAATTTTGCCACAGTGACCCACTAGGGTCGCCTTCCCTGCCTCTATGCCACAGTATCCCACTAGGGTCGCCTTCCCTGCCTCTATGCCACAGTATCCCACTAGGGTCGCCTTCCCTGCCTCTATGCCACAGTATCCCACTAGGGTCGCCTTCCCTGCCTCTATGCCACAGTATTTTACTAGGGTCGCCTTCCCTGCCTCTATGCCACAGTATCCCACTAGGGTCACCTTCCCTGCCTCTATGCCACAGTATCCCACTAGGGTCGCCTTCCCTGCCTCTATGCCACAGTATCCCACTAGGGTCGCCTTCCCTGCCTCAATGCCACAGTATCCCACTAGGGTCGCCTTCCCTGCCTCTATGCCACAGTATCCCACTAGAGTCGCCTTCCCTGCCTCTATGCCACAGTATCCCACTAGGGTCGCCTTCCCTGCCTCTATTCCACAGTATCCCACTAGGGTCGCCTTCCCTGCCTCTATTCCACAGTATCCCACTAGAGTCGCCTTCCCTGCCTCTATTCCACAGTATCCCACTAGGGTCGCCTTCCCTGCCTCTATGCCACAGTATCCCACTAGGGTCGCCTTCCCTGCCTCAATGCCACAGTATCCCACTAGGGTCGCCTTCCCTGCCTCTATGCCACAGTATCCCACTAGGGTCGCCTTCCCTGTCTCTATGCCACAGTATCCCACTAGGGTCGCCTTCCCTGCCTCTATGCCACAGTATCCCACTAGGGTCGCCTTCCCTGCCTCTATGCCACAGTAGGGTCGCCTTCCCTGCCTCTATGCCACAGTATCCCACTAGGGTTGCCTTCCCTGCCTCTATGCCACAGTATCCCACTAGGGTCGCCTTCCCTGCCTCTATGCCACAGCATCCCACTAGAGTCGCCTTCCCTGCCTCTATGCCACAGTATCCCACTAGGGTCGCCTTCCCTGCCTCTATTCCACAGTATCCCACTAGGGTCGCCTTCCCTGCCTCTATGCCACAGTATCCCACTAGGGTCGCCTTCCCAGCCTCTATTCCACAGTATCCCACTAGAGTCGCCTTCCCTGCCTCTATGCCACAGTACCCCACTAGAGTCGCCTTCCCTGCCTCTATACCACAGTATCCCACTAGAGTCGCCTTCCCTGCCTCTATGCCACAGTATCCCACTAGGGTCGCCTTCCCTGCCTCTATGCCACAGTATCCCACTAGAGTCGCCTTCCCTGCCTCTATGCCACAGTATCCCTCTAGGATCGCCTTCCCTGCCTCTATGCCACAGTATCCCACTAGGTTCACCTTCCCTGCCTCAATGCCACAGAATCCCACTAGGGTCGCCTTCCCTGCCTCTATGCCACAGTATCCCACTAGGGTCGCCTTCCCTGCCTCTATGCCACAGTATCCCACTAGGGTCGCCTTCCCTGCCTCTATGCCACAGTATCCCACTAGGGTCGCCTTCCCTGCCTCTATGCCACAGTATCCCACTAGGGTCGCCTTCCCTGCCTCTATGCCACAGTATTCCACTAGGATCGCCTTCCCTGCCTCCATGCCGTAGTATCCCACTAGGGTCGCCTTCCCTGCCTCTATGCCACAGTATCCCACTAGGGTCGCCTTCCCTGTCTCTATGCCACAGTATCCCACTAGGGTCGCCTTCCCTGCCTCTATGCCACAGTATCCCACTAGGGTCGCCTTCCCTGCCTCTATGCCACAGTATCCCACTAGGGTCGCCGTCCCTGCCTCTATGCCACAGTATCCCTCTAGGGTCGCCATCCCTGCCTCTATGCCACAGTATCCCACTAGGGTCACCTTCCCTGCCTCTATGCCACAGTATCCCACTAGGGTCGCCGTCCCTGGCTCTATGCCACAGTATCCCACTAGGGTCGCCTTCCCTGCCTCTATGCCACAGTATCCCACTAGGGTCGCCTTCCCTGCCTCTATGCCACAGTATCCCACTAAGGTCGCCTTCCCTGCCTCTATGCCACAGTATCCCACTAGAGTCGCCTTCCCTGCCTCTATGCCACAGTATCCCTCTAGGATCGCCTTCCCTGCCTCTATGCCACAGTATCCCACTAGGTTCACCTTCCCTGCCTCAATGCCACAGAATCCCACTAGGGTCGCCTTCCCTGCCTCTATGCCACAGTATCCCACTAGGGTCGCCTTCCCTGCCTCTATGCCACAGTATCCCACTAGGGTCGCCTTCCCTGCCTCTATGCCACAGTATCCCACTAGGGTCGCCTTCCCTGCCTCTATGCCACAGTATCCCACTAGGGTCGCCTTCCCTGCCTCTATGCCACAGTATTCCACTAGGATCGCCTTCCCTGCCTCCATGCCGTAGTATCCCACTAGGGTCGCCTTCCCTGCCTCTATGCCACAGTATCCCACTAGGGTCGCCTTCCCTGTCTCTATGCCACAGTA
Organism: Pseudophryne corroboree; assembly: GCF_028390025.1. Taxonomy (NCBI): domain Eukaryota; kingdom Metazoa; phylum Chordata; class Amphibia; order Anura; family Myobatrachidae; genus Pseudophryne; species Pseudophryne corroboree. The sequence goes on along the minus strand of NC_086452.1, from coordinate 463,098,912 downwards.
TCCCACTAGGGTCGCCTTCCCTGCCTCTATGCCACAGTATCCCACTAGGGTCGCCTTCCCTGCATCTATGCCACAGTATCCCACTAGGGTCGCCGTCCCTGCCTCTATGCCACAGTATCCCTCTAGGGTCGCCTTCCCTGCCTCTATGCCACAGTATCCCACTAGGGTCACCTTCCCTGCCTCTATGCCACAGTATCCCACTAGGGTCGCCGTCCCTGGCTCTATGCCACAGTATCCCACTAGGGTCGCCTTCCCTGCCTCTATGCCACAGTATCCCACTAGGGTCGCCTTCCCTGCCTCTATGCCACAGTATCCCACTAAGGTCGCCTTCCCTGCCTCTATGCCACAGTATCCCACTAGGGTCGCCTTCCCTGCCTCTATGCCACAGTATCCCACTAGGGTCGCCCTCCCTGTCTCTATGCCACAGTATCCCACTAAGGCCGCCTTCCCTGCCTCTATGCCACAGTATTCCACTCTGACCACCTTCCCTGCCTCTATGCCACAGTATTCCACTCTTGCCACCTTCCCTGCCTCTATGCCACAGTATCCCACTATGGTCACCTTCCCTGCCTTTATGCCACAGTATCCCACTAGGGTCGCCTTCCCTGCCTCTATGCCACAGTATCCCACTAAGGCCGCCTTCCCTGCCTCTATGCCGCAGTATCCCACTAGGGTCTCCTTCCCTGCCTCTATGCCACAGTATCTCACTAGGGTCACCTTCCCTGCCTCTATGCCACAGTATCCCACTAGGGTCGCCTTCCCTGCCTTTATGCAACAGTTTCCCACTAGGGTCGCTGTCCCTGCCTCTATGCCACAGAATCCCACTAGGGTCACCTTCCCTGCCTTTATGCCACAGTGTCCCACTAAGGTCGCCTTCCCTGCCTCTATGCCACAGTATCCCACTAGGGTCGCTTTCCCTGCCTCTATGCCACAGTATCCCACTAGGGTCACCTTCCCTGCCTCTATGCCACAGTATCCCACTAGGGTCGCCTTCCCTGCCTCTATGCCACAGTATCCCACTAGGGTCGCTTTCCCTGCCTCTATGCCACAGTATCCCACTAGGGTCGCCTTCCCTGCCTCTATGCCACAGTAACCCACTAGGGTCGCTTTCCCTGCTTCCATGCCACAGTATCCCACTAGGGTCGCCTTCCCTGCCTCTATGCCACAGTATCCCACTAGGGTCGCTTTCCCTGCTTCTATGCCACAGTATCCCACTAGGGTCGCCTTCCCTGCCTCTATGCCACAGTATCTTACTAGGGTCGCCATCCCTGCCTCTATGCCACAGTATCCCACTAAGGTCGCATTCCCTGCCTCTATGCCACAGTATCCCACTAAGGTCGCCTTCCCTGCCTCTATGCCACAGTATCCCACTAAGGTCGCCTTCCCTGCCTCTATGCCACAGTATCCCACTAGAGTCGCCTTCCCTGCCTCTATGCCACAGTATTCCACTAGGGTCATCTTCCCTGCCTTTATGCCACAGTATCCCACTAGGGTCGCCTTCCCTGCCTCTATGCCACAGTATCCCACTAAGGCCGCCTTCCCTGCCTCTATGCCGCAGTATCCCACTAGGGTCACCTTCCCTGCCTCTATGCCACAGTATCCCACTAGGGTCACCTTCCCTTCCTCTATGCCACAGTATCCCACTAAGGTCGCCTTCCCTGCCTCTATGCCACAGTATCCCACTAGGGTCACCTTCCCTGCCTTTATGCCACAGTGTCCCACTAAGGTCGCCTTCCCTGCCTCTATGCCACAGTATCCCACTAGGGTCGCTTTCCCTGCCTCTATGCCACAGTATCCCACTAGGGTCACCTTCCCTGCCTCTATGCCACAGTGTCCCACTAAGGTCGCCTTCCCTGCCTCTATGCCACAGTATCCCACTAGGGTCGCTTTCCCTGCTTCTATGCCACAGTATCCCACTAGGGTCGCCTTCCCTGCCTCTATGCCACAGTATCCCACTAAGGTCGCCTTCCCTGCCTCTATGCCACAGTATCCCACTAAGGTCGCATTCCCTGTCTCTATGCCACAGTATCCCACTAGAGTCGCCTTCCCTGCCTCTATGCCACAGTATCCCACAAAGGTCGCCTTCCCTGCCTCTATGCCACAGTATCCCACTAAGGTCGCCTTCCCTGCCTCTGCCACAGTATCCCACTAAGGTCGCCTTCCCTGCCTCTATGCCACAGTATCCCACTAGAGTCGCCTTCCCTGCCTCTATGCCACAGTATCCCACTAGGGTCACCTCCCCTGCCTCAATGCCACAGTATCCCACTAGGGTCACCTTCCCTGCCTCTATGCCACAGTATCCCACTAGGGTCACCTTCCCTGCCTCAATGCCACAGTATCCCACTAGGGTCGCCTTCCCTGCCTCTATGCCACAGTATCCCACTAAGGTCGCCTTCCCTGCCTCTATGCCACAGTATCCCACTAAGGTCGCCTTCCCTGCCTTTATGCCACAGTATCCCACTAGGGTCACCTTCCCTGCCTCTATGCCACAGTATCCCACTAGGGTCACCTTCCCTGCCTCAATGCCACAGTATCCCACTAGGGTCACCTTCCCTGCCTCTATGCCACAGTATCCCACTAGGGTCACCTTCCCTGCCTCAATGCCACAGTATCCCACTAGGGTCGCCTTCCCTACCTCTATGCCACAGTATCCCACTAAGGTCGCCTTCCCTACCTCTATGCCACAGTATCCCACTAAGGTCGCCTTCCCTGCCTCTATGCCACAGTATCCCACTAAGGTCGCCTTCCCTGCCTCTATGCCACAGTATCCCACTAGGGTCGCCTTCCCTGCCTCTATGCCACAGTATCCCACTAGGGTCGCCTTCCCTACCTCTATGCCACAGTATCCCACTAGGGTCGCCTTCCCTGCCTCTATGCCACAGTATCCCACTAGAGTCGCCTTCCCTGCCTCTATGCCACAGTATCCCACTAGGGTCGCCTTCCCTGCCTTTATGCCACAGTATCCCACTAAGGTCGCCTTCCCTGCCTCTATGCCACAGTATCTTACAAGGGTCGCCTTCCCTGCCTCTATGCCACAGTATACCACTAGGGCCGCCTTCCCTGCCTCTATGCCACAGTATCCCACTAGGGTCGCCTTCCCTGCCGCTATGCCACAGTATCCCACTAAGGTCGCCTTCCCTGCCTCTATGCCACAGTATCCCACTAAGGTCGCCTTCCCTGCCTCTATGCCACAGTACCCCACTAAGGTCGCCTTCCCTGCCTCTATGCCACAGTATCCCACTAGGGTCACCTTCCCTGCCTCTATGCAACAGTATCCCACTAGAGTCGCCTTCCCTGCCTCTATGCCACAGTATCCCACTAAGGTCGCCTTCCCTGCCTCTATGCCACAGTATCCCACTAGGGTCGCCTTCCCTGCCTCTATGCCACAGTATCCCACTAGGGTCGCCTTCCCTGCCTCTATGCCACAGTATCCCACTAAGGTCGCCTTCCCTGCCTCTATTCCACAGTATCCCACTAAGGTCGCCTTCCCTGCCTCTATTCCACAGTATCCCACTAAGGTCGCCTTCCCTGCCTCTATGCCACAGTATCACACTAAGGTCGCCTTCCCTGCCTCTATGCCACAGTATCCCACTAGGGTCGCCTTCCCTGCCTCTATGCCACAGTATCCCACTAGGGTCACCTTCCCTGCCTCTATGCCACAGTATCCCACTAAGGTCGCCTTCCCTGCCTCTATTCCACAGTATCCCACTAAGGTCGCCTTCCCTGCCTCTATGCCACAGTATCCCACTAAGGTCGCCTTCCCTGCCTCTATGCCACAGTATCCCACTAGGGTCGCCTTCCCTGCCTCTATGCCACAGTATCCCACTAGGGTCGCCTTCCCTGCCTCTATGCCACAGTATCCCACTAAGGTCGCCTTCCCTGCCTCTATGCCACAGTATCCCACTAGAGTCGCCTTCCCTGCCTCTATGCCACAGTATCCCACTAGGGTCATCTTCCCTGCCTTTATGCCACAGTATCCCACTAGGGTCGCCTTCCCTGCCTCTATGCCACAGTATCCCACTAAGGCCGCCTTCCCTGCCTCTATGCCGCAGTATCCCACTAGGGTCACCTTCCCTGCCTCTATGCCACAGTATCCCACTAGGGTCACCTTCCCTTCCTCTATGCCACAGTATCCCACTAAGGTCGCCTTCCCTGCCTCTATGCCACAGTATCCCACTAGGGTCACCTTCCCTGCCTTTATGCCACAGTGTCCCACTAAGGTCGCCTTCCCTGCCTCTATGCCACAGTATCCCACTAGGGTCGCTTTCCCTGCCTCTATGCCACAGTATCCCACTAGGGTCACCTTCCCTGCCTTTATGCCACAGTGTCCCACTAAGGTCGCCTTCCCTGCCTCTATGCCACAGTATCCCACTAGGGTCGCTTTCCCTGCTTCTATGCCACAGTATCCCACTAGGGTCGCCTTCCCTGCCTCTATGCCACAGTATCCCACTAAGGTCGCCTTCCCTGCCTCTATGCCACAGTATCCCACTAAGGTCGCATTCCCTGCCTCTATGCAACAGTATCCCACTAGAGTCGCCTTCCCTGCCTCTATGCCACAGTATCCCACTAAGGTCGCCTTCCCTGCCTCTATGCCACAGTATCCCACTAAGGTCGCCTTCCCTGCCTCTATGCCACAGTATCCCACTAAGGTCGCCTTCCCTGCCTCTATGCCACAGTATCCCACTAGAGTCGCCTTCCCTGCCTCTATGCCACAGTATCCCACTAGGGTCACCTTCCCTGCCTCAATGCCACAGTATCCCACTAGGGTCACCTTCCCTGCCTCTATGCCACAGTATCCCACTAGGGTCACCTTCCCTGCCTCAATGCCACAGTATCCCACTAGGGTCACCTTCCCTGCCTCTATGCCACAGTATCCCACTAAGGTCGCCTTCCCTGCCTCTATGCCACAGTATCCCACTAAGGTCGCCTTCCCTGCCTCTATGCCACAGTATCCCACTAGGGTCACCTTCCCTGCCTCTATGCCACAGTATCCCACTAGGGTCACCTTCCCTGCCTCAATGCCACAGTATCCCACTAGGGTCACCTTCCCTGCCTCTATGCCACAGTATCCCACTAGGGTCACCTTCCCTGCCTCAATGCCACAGTATCCCACTAGGGTCGCCTTCCCTGCCTCTATGCCACAGTATCCCACTAAGGTCGCCTTCCCTGCCTCTATGCCACAGTATCCCACTAAGGTCGCCTTCCCTGCCTCTATGCCACAGTATCCCACTAAGGTCGCCTTCCCTGCCTCTATGCCACAGTATCCCACTGGGGTCGCCTTCCCTGCCTCTATGCCACAGTATCCCACTAGGGTCGCCTTCCCTACCTCTATGCCACAGTATCCCACTAGGGTCGCCTTCCCTGCCTCTATGCCACAGTATCCCACTAGAGTCGCCTTCCCTGCCTCTATGCCACAGTATCCCACTAGGGTCGCCTTCCCTGCCTTTATGCCACAATATCCCACTTAGGTCGCCTTCCCTGCCTCTATGCCACAGTATCTTACAAGGGTCGCCTTCCCTGCCTCTATGCCACAGTATACCACTAGGGCCGCCTTCCCTGCCTCTATGCCACAGTATCCCACTAGGGTCGCCTTCCCTGCCGCTATGCCACAGTATCCCACTAAGGTCGCCTTCCCTGCCTCTATGCCACAGTATCCCACTAAGGTCGCCTTCCCTGCCTCTATGCCACAGTACCCCACTAAGGTCGCCTTCCCTGCCTCTATGCCACAGTATCCCACTAGGGTCACCTTCCCTGCCTCTATGCAACAGTATCCCACTAGAGTCGCCTTCCCTGCCTCTATGCCACAGTATCCCACTAAGGTCGCCTTCCCTGCCTCTATGCCACAGTATCCCACTAGGGTCGCCTTCCCTGCCTCTATGCCACAGTATCCCACTAAGGTCGCCGTCCCTGCCTCTATTCCACAGTATCCCACTAAGGTCGCCTTCCCTGCCTCTATGCCACAGTATCCCACTAGGGTCACCTTCCCTGCCTCTATGCCACAGTATCCCACTAGGGTCACCTTCCCTGCCTCTATGCCACAGTATCCCACTAAGGTTGCCTTCCCTGCCTCTATGCCACAGTATCCCACTAGGGTCGCCTTCCCTGCCTCTATGCCACAGTATCCCACTAGGGTCGCCTTCCCTGCCTCTATGCCACAGTATCCCACTAGGGTCACCTTCCCTGCCTCTATGCCACAGTATCCCACTAAGGTCGCCTTCCCTGCCTCTATTCCACAGTATCCCACTAAGGTCGCCTTCCCTGCCTCTATGCCACAGTATCCCACTAAGGTCGCCTTCCCTGCCTCTATGCCACAGTATCCCACTAGGGTCGCCTTCCCTGCCTCTATGCCACAGTATCCCACTAGGGTCGCCCTCCCTGTCTCTATGCCACAGTATCCCACTAAGGCCGCCTTCCCTGCCTCTATGCCACAGTATCCCACTAGGGTCGCCTTCCCTGCCTCTATGCCACAGTATTCCACTCTGGCCACCTTCCCTGCCTCTATGCCACAGTATTCCCATAGCGTGACCTTCCCTGCCTCTATGCCACAGTATCCCACTAGGGGCGCCTTCCCTGCCTCTATGCCGCAATATCCCACTAGGGTCACCTTCCCTGCCTCTATGCCACAGTATCCCACTAGGGTCGCCATCCCTGCCTCTATGCCACAGTATCCCACTAGGGTCACCTTCCCTGCCTTTATGCCACAGTTTCCCACTAGGGTCGCCGTCCCTGCCTCTATGCCGCAATATCCCACTAGGGTCACCTTCCCTGCCTCTATGCCACAGTATCCCACTAGGGTCGCCTTCCCTGCCTCTATGCCACAGTATCTTACTAGGGTCTCCTTCCCTGCCTCTATGCCACAGTATCCCACTAGGGTCGCTTTCCTTGCTTCTATGCCACAGTATCCCACTAGGGTCGCCTTCCCTGCCTCTATGCCACAGTATCTTACTAGGGTCTCCTTCCCTGCCTCTATGCCACAGTATCCCACTAGAGTCGCCTTCCCTGCCTCTATGCCACAGTATCCCACTAGGGTCGCCTTCCCTGCCTTTATGCCACAGTATCCCACTAAGGTCGCCTTCCCTGCCTCTATGCCACAGTATCTTACAAGGGTCGCCTTCCCTGCCTCTATGCCACAGTATACCACTAGGGCCGCCTTCCCTGCCTCTATGCCACAGTATCCCACTAGGGTCGCCTTCCCTGCCGCTATGCCACAGTATCCCACTAGGGTCGCCTTCCCTGCCTCTATGCACAGTATCCCACTAAGGTCGCCTTCCCTGCCTCTATGCCACAGTATCCCACTAAGGTCGCCTTCCCTGCCTCTATGCCACAGTATCCTACTAAGGTCGCCTTCCCTGCCTCTATGCCACAGTATCCCACTAGGGTCACCTTCCCTGCCTCTATGCAACAGTATCCCACTAGAGTCGCCTTCCCTGCCTCTATGCCACAGTATCCCACTAAGGTCGCCTTCCCTGCCTCTATGCCACAGTATCCCACTAGGGTCGCCTTCCCTGCCTCTATGCCACAGTATCCCACTAGGGTCACCTTCCCTGCCTCAATGCCACAGTATCCCACTAGGGTCACCTTCCCTGCCTCTATGCCACAGTATCCCACTAGGGTCACCTTCCCTGCCTCAATGCCACAGTATCCCACTAGGGTCGCCTTCCCTGCCTCTATGCCACAGTATCCCACTAAGGTCGCCTTCCCTGCCTCTATGCCACAGTATCCCACTAAGGTCGCCTTCCCTGCCTCTATGCCACAGTATCCCACTAAGGTCGCCTTCCCTGCCTCTATGCCACAGTATCCCACTGGGGTCGCCTTCCCTGCCTCTATGCCACAGTATCCCACTAGGGTCGCCTTCCCTACCTCTATGCCACAGTATCCCACTAGGGTCGCCTTCCCTGCCTCTATGCCACAGTATCCCACTAGAGTCGCCTTCCCTGCCTCTATGCCACAGTATCCCACTAGGGTCGCCTTCCCTGCCTTTATGCCACAGTATCCCACTAAGGTCGCCTTCCCTGCCTCTATGCCACAGTATCTTACAAGGGTCGCCTTCCCTGCCTCTATGCCACAGTATACCACTAGGGCCGCCTTCCCTGCCTCTATGCCACAGTATCCCACTAGGGTCGCCTTCCCTGCCGCTATGCCACAGTATCCCACTAAGGTCGCCTTCCCTGCCTCTATGCCACAGTATCCCACTTAGGTCGCCTTCCCTGCCTCTATGCCACAGTACCCCACTAAGGTCGCCTTCCCTGCCTCTATGCCACAGTATCCCACTAGGGTCACCTTCCCTGCCTCTATGCAACAGTATCCCACTAGAGTCGCCTTCCGTGCCTCTATGCCACAGTATCCCACTAAGGTCGCCTTCCCTGCCTCTATGCCACAGTATCCCACTAGGGTCGCCTTCCCTGCCTCTATGCCACAGTATCCCACTAAGGTCGCCTTCCCTGCCTCTATTCCACAGTATCCCACTAAGGTCGCCTTCCCTGCCTCTATGCCACAGTATCCCACTAGGGTCACCTTCCCTGCCTCTATGCCACAGTATCCCACTAGGGTCACCTTCCCTGCCTCTATGCCACAGTATCCCACTAAGGTCGCCTTCCCTGCCTCTATGCCACAGTATCCCACTAGGGTCGCCTTCCCTGCCTCTATGCCACAGTATCCCACTAGGGTCGCCTTCCCTGCCTCTATGCCACAGTATCCCACTAGGGTCACCTTCCCTGCCTCTATGCCACAGTATCCCACTAAGGTCGCCTTCCCTGCCTCTATTCCACAGTATCCCACTAAGGTCGCCTTCCCTGCCTCTATGCCACAGTATCCCACTAAGGTCGCCTTCCCTGCCTCTATGCCACAGTATCCCACTAGGGTCGCCTTCCCTGCCTCTATGCCACAGTATCCCACTAGGGTCGCCCTCCCTGTCTCTATGCCACAGTATCCCACTAAGGCCGCCTTCCCTGCCTCTATGCCACAGTATCCCACTAGGGTCGCCTTCCCTGCCTCTATGCCACAGTATTCCACTCTGGCCACCTTCCCTGCCTCTATGCCACAGTATTCCCATAGCGTGACCTTCCCTGCCTCTATGCCACAGTATCCCACTAGGGGCGCCTTCCCTGCCTCTATGCCGCAATATCCCACTAAGGTCACCTTCCCTGCCTCTATGCCACAGTATCCCGCTAGGGTCGCCATCCCTGCCTCTATGCCACAGTATCCCACTAGGGTCACCTTCCCTGCCTTTATGCCACAGTTTCCCACTAGGGTCGCCGTCCCTGCCTCTATGCCGCAATATCCCACTAGGGTCACCTTCCCTGCCTCTATGCCACAGTATCCCACTAGGGTCGCCTTCCCTGCCTCTATGCCACAGTATCTTACTAGGGTCTCCTTCCCTGCCTCTATGCCACAGTATCCCACTAGGGTCGCTTTCCTTGCTTCTATGCCACAGTATCCCACTAGGGTCGCTTTCCCTGCTTCTATGCCACAGTATCCCACTAAGGTCACCTTTACCTGCCTCTATGCCACAGTATCCCACTAGGGTCGCTTTCCCTGCTTCTATGCCACAGTATCCCACTAGGGTCGCCTTCCCTGCCTCTATGCCACAGTATCTTACTAGGGTCTCCTTCCCTGCCTCTATGCCACAGTATCCCACTAGGGTCGCTTTCCCTGCTTCTATGCCACAGTATCCCACTAGGGTCGCCTTCCCTGCCTCTATGCCACAGTATCCCACTAGGGTCGCCTTCCCTGCCTCTATGCCACAGTATCCCACTAGGGTCGCTTTCCCTGCCGCTATGACACAGTATCCCACTAGGGTCGCCTTCCCTGCCTCTATGCCACAGTATCCTACTATGGTCGCCTTCCCTGCCGCTATGCCACAGTATCCCACTAGGGTCACCTTCCCTGCCTCTATGCCACAGTATCCCACTAGGGTCACCTTCCCTGCCTCAATGCCACAGTATCCCACTAGGGTCGCCTTCCCTGCCTCTATGCCACAGTATCACACTAAGGTCGCCTTCCCTGCCTTTATGAGACAGTATCCCACTAAGGTCGCCTTCCCTGCCTCTATGCCACAGTATCCCACTAAGGTCGCCTTCCCTGCCTCTATGCCACAGTATCCCACTAGGGTCGCCTTCCCTGCCTCTATGCCACAGTATCCCACTAGGGTCGCCTTCCTTGCCTCTATGCCACAGTATCCCACTAGGGTCGCCTTCCCTGCCTCTATGCCACAGTATCCCACTAGAGTCGCCTTCCCTGCCTCTATGCCACAGTATCCCACTAGGGTCGCCTTCCCTGCCTTTATGCCACAGTATCCCACTAAGGTCGCCTTCCCTGCCTCTATGCCACAGTATCTTACAAGGGTCGCCTTCCCTGCCTCTATGCCACAGTATACCACTAGGGCCGCCTTCCCTGCCTCTATGCCACAGTATCCCACTAGGGTCGCCTTCCCTGCCTCTATGCCACAGTATCCCACTAGGGTCACCTTCCCTGCCTCTATGCCACAGTATCCCACTAGGGTCGCCCTCCCTGTCTCTATGCCACAGTATCCCACTAAGGCCGCCTTCCCTGCCTCTATGCCGCAGTATCCCACTAGGGTCGCCTTCCCTACCTCTATGCCACAGTATCCCACTAGGGTCGCCTTCCCTGCCTCTATGCCACAGTACCCCACTAAGGTCGCCTTCCCTGCCGCTATGCCACAGTATCCCACTAGGGTCACCTTCCCTGCCTCTTTGCCACAGTATCCCACTAGGGTCACCTTCCCTGCCTCAATGCCACAGTATCCCACTAGGGTCGCCTTCCCTGCCTCTATGCCACAGTATCACACTAAGGTCGCCTTCCCTGCCTCTATGCCACAGTATCCCACTAAGGTCGCCTTCCCTGCCTCTATGCCACAGTATCCCACTAGGGTCACCTTCCCTGCCTCTATGCAACAGTATCCCACTAGAGTCGCCTTCCCTGCCTCTATGCCACAGTATCCCACTAAGGTCGCCTTCCCTGCCTCTATGCCACAGTATCCCACTAGGGTCGCCTTCCCTGCCTCTATGCCACAGTATCCCACTAAGGTCGCCTTCCCTGCCTCTATTCCACAGTATCCCACTAAGGTCGCCTTCCCTGCCTCTATGCCACAGTATCCCACTAGGGTCACCTTCCCTGCCTCTATGCCACAGTATCCCACTAGGGTCACCTTCCCTGCCTCTATGCCACAGTATCCCACTAAGGTCGCCTTCCCTGCCTCTATGCCACAGTATCCCACTAGGGTCGCCTTCCCTGCCTCTATGCCACAGTATCCCACTAGGGTCGCCTTCCCTGCCTCTATGCCACAGTATCCCACTAGGGTCACCTTCCCTGCCTCTATGCCACAGTATCCCACTAAGGTCGCCTTCCCTGCCTCTATTCCACAGTATCCCACTAAGGTCGCCTTCCCTGCCTCTATGCCACAGTATCCCACTAAGGTCGCCTTCCCTGCCTCTATGCCACAGTATCCCACTAGGGTCGCCTTCCCTGCCTCTATGCCACAGTATCCCACTAGGGTCGCCCTCCCTGTCTCTATGCCACAGTATCCCACTAAGGCCGCCTTCCCTGCCTCTATGCCACAGTATCCCACTAGGGTCGCCTTCCCTGCCTCTATGCCACAGTATTCCACTCTGGCCACCTTCCCTGCCTCTATGCCACAGTATTCCCATAGCGTGACCTTCCCTGCCTCTATGCCACAGTATCCCACTAGGGGCGCCTTCCCTGCCTCTATGCCGCAATATCCCACTAGGGTCACCTTCCCTGCCTCTATGCCACAGTATCCCACTAGGGTCGCCATCCCTGCCTCTATGCCACAGTATCCCACTAGGGTCACCTTCCCTGCCTTTATGCCACAGTTTCCCACTAGGGTCGCCGTCCCTGCCTCTATGCCGCAATATCCCACTAGGGTCACCTTCCCTGCCTCTATGCCACAGTATCCCACTAGGGTCGCCTTCCCTGCCTCTATGCCACAGTATCTTACTAGGGTCTCCTTCCCTGCCTCTATGCCACAGTATCCCACTAGGGTCGCTTTCCTTGCTTCTATGCCACAGTATCCCACTAGGGTCGCTTTCCCTGCTTCTATGCCACAGTATCCCACTAAGGTCACCTTTACCTGCCTCTATGCCACAGTATCCCACTAGGGTCGCTTTCCCTGCTTCTATGCCACAGTATCCCACTAGGGTCGCCTTCCCTGCCTCTATGCCACAGTATCTTACTAGGGTCTCCTTCCCTGCCTCTATGCCACAGTATCCCACGAGGGTCGCTTTCCCTGCTTCTATGCCACAGTATCCCACTAGGGTCGCCTTCCCTGCCTCTATGCCACAGTATCCCACTAGGGTCGCCTTCCCTGCCTCTATGCCACAGTATCCCACTAGGGTCGCTTTCCCTGCCTCTATGACACAGTATCCCACTAGGGTCGCCTTCCCTGCCTCTATGCCACAGTATCCTACTATGGTCGCCTTCCCTGCCGCTATGCCACAGTATCCCACTAGGGTCACCTTCCCTGCCTCTATGCCACAGTATCCCACTAGGGTCACCTTCCCTGCCTCAATGCCACAGTATCCCACTAGGGTCGCCTTCCCTGCCTCTATGCCACAGTATCCCACTAAGGTCGCCTTCCCTGCCTCTATGCCACAGTATCCCACTAAGGTCGCCTTCCCTGCCTCTATGCCACAGTATCCCACTAAGGTCGCCTTCCCTGCCTCTATGCCACAGTATCCCACTAGGGTCGCCTTCCCTGCCTCTATGCCACAGTATCCCACTAGGGTTGCCTTCCTTGCCTCTATGCCACAGTATCCCACTAGGGTCGCCTTCCCTGCCTCTATGCCACAGTATCCCACTAGAGTCGCCTTCCCTGCCTCTATGCCACAGTATCCCACTAGGGTCGCCTTCCCTGCCTTTATGCCACAGTATCCCACTAAGGTCGCCTTCCCTGCCTCTATGCCACAGTATCTTACAAGGGTCGCCTTCCCTGCCTCTATGCCACAGTATACCACTAGGGCCGCCTTCCCTGCCTCTATGCCACAGTATCCCACTAGGGTCGCCTTCCCTGCCGCTATGCCACAGTATCCCACTAGGGTCGCCTTCCCTGCCTCTATGCACAGTATCCCACTAAGGTCGCCTTCCCTGCCTCTATGCCACAGTATCCCACTAAGGTCGCCTTCCCTGCCTCTATGCCACAGTATCCTACTAAGGTCGCCTTCCCTGCCTCTATGCCACAGTATCCCACTAGGGTCACCTTCCCTGCCTCTATGCAACAGTATCCCACTAGAGTCGCCTTCCCTGCCTCTATGCCACAGTATCCCACTAAGGTCGCCTTCCCTGCCTCTATGCCACAGTATCCCACTAGGGTCGCCTTCCCTGCCTCTATGCCACAGTATCCCACTAGGGTTACCTTCCCTGCCTCAATGCCACAGTATCCCACTAGGGTCACCTTCCCTGCCTCTATGCCACAGTATCCCACTAGGGTCACCTTCCCTGCCTCAATGCCACAGTATCCCACTAGGGTCGCCTTCCCTGCCTCTATGCCACAGTATCCCACTAAGGTCGCCTTCCCTGCCTCTATGCCACAGTATCCCACTAAGGTCGCCTTCCCTGCCTCTATGCCACAGTATCCCACTAAGGTCGCCTTCCCTGCCTCTATGCCACAGTATCCCACTGGGGTCGCCTTCCCTGCCTCTATGCCACAGTATCCCACTAGGGTCGCCTTCCCTACCTCTATGCCACAGTATCCCACTAGGGTCGCCTTCCCTGCCTCTATGCCACAGTATCCCACTAGAGTCGCCTTCCCTGCCTCTATGCCACAGTATCCCACTAGGGTCGCCTTCCCTGCCTTTATGCCACAGTATTCCACTAAGGTCGCCTTCCCTGCCTCTATGCCACAGTATCTTACAAGGGTCGCCTTCCCTGCCTCTATGCCACAGTATACCACTAGGGCCGCCTTCCCTGCCTCTATGCCACAGTATCCCACTAGGGTCGCCTTCCCTGCCGCTATGCCACAGTATCCCACTAAGGTCGCCTTCCCTGCCTCTATGCCACAGTATCCCACTTAGGTCGCCTTCCCTGCCTCTATGCCACAGTACCCCACTAAGGTCGCCTTCCCTGCCTATATGCCACAGTATCCCACTAGGGTCACCTTCCCTGCCTCTATGCAACAGTATCCCACTAGAGTCGCCTTCCCTGCCTCTATGCCACAGTATCCCACTAAGGTCGCCTTCCCTGCCTCTATGCCACAGTATCCCACTAGGGTCGCCTTCCCTGCCTCTATGCCACAGTATCCCACTAAGGTCGCCTTCCCTGCCTCTATTCCACAGTATCCCACTAAGGTCGCCTTCCCTGCCTCTATGCCACAGTATCCCACTAGGGTCACCTTCCCTGCCTCTATGCCACAGTATCCCACTAGGGTCACCTTCCCTGCCTCTATGCCACAGTATCCCACTAAGGTCGCCTTCCCTGCCTCTATGCCACAGTATCCCACTAGGGTCGCCTTCCCTGCCTCTATGCCACAGTATCCCACTAGGGTCGCCTTCCCTGCCTCTATGCCACAGTATCCCACTAGGGTCACCTTCCCTGCCTCTATGCCACAGTATCCCACTAAGGTCGCCTTCCCTGCCTCTATTCCACAGTATCCCACTAAGGTCGCCTTCCCTGCCTCTATGCCACAGTATCCCACTAAGGTCGCCTTCCCTGCCTCTATGCCACAGTATCCCACTAGGGTCGCCTTCCCTGCCTCTATGCCACAGTATCCCACTAGGGTCGCCCTCCCTGTCTCTATGCCACAGTATCCCACTAAGGCCGCCTTCCCTGCCTCTATGCCACAGTATCCCACTAGGGTCGCCTTCCCTGCCTCTATGCCACAGTATTCCACTCTGGCCACCTTCCCTGCCTCTATGCCATAGTATTCCCATAGCGTGACCTTCCCTGCCTCTATGCCACAGTATCCCACTAGGGGCGCCTTCCCTGCCTCTATGCCGCAATATCCCACTAAGGTCACCTTCCCTGCCTCTATGCCACAGTATCCCGCTAGGGTCGCCATCCCTGCCTCTATGCCACAGTATCCCACTAGGGTCACCTTCCCTGCCTTTATGCCACAGTTTCCCACTAGGGTCGCCGTCCCTGCCTCTATGCCGCAATATCCCACTAGGGTCACATTCCCTGCCTCTATGCCACAGTATCCCACTAGGGTCGCCTTCCCTGCCTCTATGCCACAGTATCTTACTAGGGTCTCCTTCCCTGCCTCTATGCCACAGTATCCCACTAGGGTCGCTTTCCTTGCTTCTATGCCACAGTATCCCACTAGGGTCGCTTTCCCTGCTTCTATGCCACAGTATCCCACTAAGGTCACCTTTACCTGCCTCTATGCCACAGTATCCCACTAGGGTCGCTTTCCCTGCTTCTATGCCACAGTATCCCACTAGGGTCGCCTTCCCTGCCTCTATGCCACAGTATCTTACTAGGGTCTCCTTCCCTGCCTCTATGCCACAGTATCCCACTAGGGTCGCTTTCCCTGCTTCTATGCCACAGTATCCCACTAGGGTCGCCTTCCCTGCCTCTATGCCACAGTATCCCACTAGGGTCGCCTTCCCTGCCTCTATGCCACAGTATCCCACTAGGGTCGCTTTCCCTGCCTCTATGACACAGTATCCCACTAGGGTCGCCTTCCCTGCCTCTATGCCACAGTATCCTACTATGGTCGCCTTCCCTGCCGCTATGCCACAGTATCCCACTAGGGTCACCTTCCCTGCCTCTATGCCACAGTATCCCACTAGGGTCACCTTCCCTGCCTCAATGCCACAGTATCCCACTAGGGTCGCCTTCCCTGCCTCTATGCCACAGTATCACACTAAGGTCGCCTTCCCTGCCTCTATGCCACAGTATCCCACTAAGGTCGCCTTCCCTGCCTCTATGCCACAGTATCCCACTAAGGTCGCCTTCCCTGCCTCTATGCCACAGTATCCCACTAGGGTCGCCTTCCCTGCCTCTATGCCACAGTATCCCACTAGGGTCGCCTTCCTTGCCTCTATGCCACAGTATCCCACTAGAGTCGCCTTCCCTGCCTCTATGCCACAGTATCCCACTAGGGTCGCCTTCCCTGCCTTTATGCCACAGTATCCCACTAAGGTCGCCTTCCCTGCCTCTATGCCACAGTATCTTACAAGGGTCGCCTTCCCTGCCTCTATGCCACAGTATACCACTAGGGCCGCCTTCCCTGCCTCTATGCCACAGTATCCCACTAGGGTCGCCTTCCCTGCCTCTATGCCACAGTATCCCACTAGGGTCACCTTCCCTGCCTCTATGCCACAGTATCCCACTAGGGTCGCCCTCCCTGTCTCTATGCCACAGTATCCCACTAAGGCCGCCTTCCCTGCCTCTATGCCGCAGTATCCCACTAGGGTCGCCTTCCCTACCTCTATGCCACAGTATCCCACTAGGGTCGCCTTCCCTGCCTCTATGCCACAGTACCCCACTAAGGTCGCCTTCCCTGCCTCTATGCCACAGTATCCCACTAGGGTCGCCTTCCCTGCCGCTATGCCACAGTATCCCACTAAGGTCGCCTTCCCTGCCTCTATGCCACAGTATCCCACTAAGGTCGCCTTCCCTGCCTCTATGCCACAGTACCCCACTAAGGTCGCCTTCCCTGCCTCTATGCCACAGTATCCCACTAGGGTCACCTTCCCTGCCTCTATGCAACAGTATCCCACTAGAGTCGCCTTCCCTGCCTCTATGCCACAGTATCCCACTAAGGTCGCCTTCCCTGCCTCTATGCCACAGTATCCCACTAGGGTCGCCTTCCCTGCCTCTATGCCACAGTATCCCACTAAGGTCGCCTTCCCTGCCTCTATTCCACAGTATCCCACTAAGGTCGCCTTCCCTGCCTCTATGCCACAGTATCACACTAAGGTCGCCTTCCCTGCCTCTATGCCACAGTATCCCACTAGGGTCGCCTTCCCTGCCTCTATGCCACAGTATCCCACTAGGGTCGCTTTCCCTGCTTCTATGCCACAGTATCCCACTAGGGTCACCTTCCCTGCCTCAATGCCACAGTATCCCACTAGGGTCACCTTCCCTGCCTCTATGCCACAGTATCCCACTAGGGTCACCTTCCCTGCCTCTATGCCACAGTATCCCACTAGGGTCGCCCTCCCTGTCTCTATGCCACAGTATCCCACTAAGGCCGCCTTCCCTGCCTCTATGCCGCAGTATCCCACTAGGGTCGCCTTCCCTGCCTCTATGCCACAGTATCCCACTAGAGTCGCCTTCCCTGCCTCTATGCCACAGTATCCCACTAAGGTCGCCTTCCCTGCCTCTATGCCACAGTATCCCACTAAGGTCGCCTTCCCTGCCTCTATGCCACAGTATCCCACTAAGGTCGCCTTCCCTGCCTCTATGTCACAGTATCCCACTAGAGTCGCCTTCCCTGCCTCTATGCCACAGTATCCCACTAGGGTCACCTTCCCTGCCTCAATGCCACAGTATCCCACTAGGGTCACCTTCCCTGCCTCTATGCCACAGTATCCCACTAGGGTCACCTTCCCTGCCTCAATGCCACAGTATCCCACTAGGGTCGCCTTCCCTGCCTCTATGCCACAGTATCCCACTAAGGTCGCCTTCCCTGCCTCTATGCCACAGTATCCCACTAAGGTCGCCTTCCCTGCCTCTATGCCACAGTATCCCACTAGGGTCGCCTTCCCTGCCTCTATGCCACAGTATCTTACTAGGGTCTCCTTCCCTGCCTCTATGCCACAGTATCCCACTAGGGTCGCTTTCCCTGCTTCTATGCCACAGTATCCCACTAGGGTCGCCTTCCCTGCCTCTATGCCACAGTATCCCACTAGGGTCGCCTTCCCTGCCTCTATGCCACAGTATCCCACTAGGGTCGCTTTCCCTGCCTCTATGACACAGTATCCCACTAGGGTCGCCTTCCCTGCCTCTATGCCACAGTATCCCACTATGGTCGCCTTCCCTGCCGCTATGCCACAGTATCCCACTAGGGTCACCTTCCCTGCCTCTATGCCACAGTATCCCACTAGGGTCACCTTCCCTGCCTCAATGCCACAGTATCCCACTAGGGTCGCCTTCCCTGCCTCTATGCCACAGTATCCCACTAAGGTCGCCTTCCCTGCCTCTATGCCACAGTATCCCACTAAGGTCGCCTTCCCTGCCTCTATGCCACAGTATCCCACTAAGGTCGCCTTCCCTGCCTCTATGCCACAGTATCCCACTAGGGTCGCCCTCCCTGTCTCTATGCCACAGTATCCCACTAAGGCCGCCTTCCCTGCCTCTATGCCGCAGTATCCCACTAGGGTCGCCTTCCCTGCCTCTATGCCACAGTATCCCACTAAGGTCGCCTTCCCTGCCTCTATGCCACAGTATCCCACTAAGGTCGCCTTCCCTGCCTCTATGCCACAGTATCCCACTAAGGTCGCCTTCCCTGCCTCTATGCCACAGTATCCCACTAGGGTCGCCTTCCCTGCCTCTATGCCACAGTATCCCACTAGGGTCGCCTTCCTTGCCTCTATGCCACAGTATCCCACTAGGGTCGCCTTCCCTGCCTCTATGCCACAGTATCCCACTAGAGTCGCCTTCCCTGCCTCTATGCCACAGTATCCCACTAGGGTCGCCTTCCCTGCCTTTATGCCACAGTATCCCACTAAGGTCGCCTTCCCTGCCTCTATGCCACAGTATCTTACAAGGGTCGCCTTCCCTGCCTCTATGCCACAGTATACCACTAGGGCCGCCTTCCCTGCCTCTATGCCACAGTATCCCACTAGGGTCGCCTTCCCTGCCGCTATGCCACAGTATCCCACTAGGGTCGCCTTCCCTGCCTCTATGCACAGTATCCCACTAAGGTCGCCTTCCCTGCCTCTATGCCACAGTATCCCACTAAGGTCGCCTTCCCTGCCTCTATGCCACAGTATCCCACTAAGGTCGCCTTCCCTGCCTCTATGCCACAGTATCCCACTAGGGTCACCTTCCCTGCCTCTATGCAACAGTATCCCACTAGAGTCGCCTTCCCTGCCTCTATGCCACAGTATCCCACTAAGGTCGCCTTCCCTGCCTCTATGCCACAGTATCCCACTAGGGTCGCCTTCCCTGCCTCTATGCCACAGTATCCCACTAAGGTCGCCTTCCCTGCCTCTATTCCACAGTATCCCACTAAGGTCGCCTTCCCTGCCTCTATGCCACAGTATCCCACTAAGGTCGCCTTCCCTGCCTCTATGCCACAGTATCCCACTAGGGTCGCCTTCCCTGCCTCTATGCCACAGTATCCCACTAGGGTCACCTTCCCTGCCTCTATGCCACAGTATCCCACTAAGGTCGCCTTCCCTGCCTCTATTCCACAGTATCCCACTAAGGTCGCCTTCCCTGCCTCTATGCCACAGTATCCCACTAAGGTCGCCTTCCCTGCCTCTATGCCACAGTATCCCACTAGGGTCGCCTTCCCTGCCTCTATGCCACAGTATTCCACTCTGGCCACCTTCCCTGCCTCTATGCCACAGTATTCCCATAGCGTGACCTTCCCTGCCTCTATGCCACAGTATCCCACTAGGGGCGCCTTCCCTGCCTCTATGCCGCAATATCCCACTAGGGTCACCTTCCCTGCCTCTAAGCCACAGTATCCCACTAGGGTCGCCTTCCCTGCCTCTATGCCACAGTATCCCACTAGGGTCGCCCTCCCTGTCTCTATGCCACAGTATCCCACTAAGGCCGCCTTCCCTGCCTCTATGCCGCAGTATCCCACTAGGGTCGCCTTCCCTGCCTCTATGCCACAGTATTCCACTCTGGCCACCTTCCCTGCCTCTATGCCACAGTATTCCCATAGCGTGACCTTCCCTGCCTCTATGCCACAGTATCCCACTAGGGGCGCCTTCCCTGCCTCTATGCCGCAATATCCCACTAGGGTCACCTTCCCTGCCTCTAAGCCACAGTATCCCACTAGGGTCGCCTTCCCTGCCTCTATGCCACAGTATCCCACTAGGGTCACCTTCCCTGCCTTTATGCCACAGTTTCCCACTAGGGTCGCCGTCCCTGCCTCTATGCCGCAAAATCCCACTAGGGTCACCTTCCCTGCCTCTATGCCACGGTATCCCACTAGGGTCGCCTTCCCTGCCTCTATGCCACATTATCTTACTAGGGTCTCCTTCCCTGCCTCTATGCCACAGTATCCCACTAGGTTCGCTTTCCTTGCTTCTATGCCACAGTATCCCACTAGGGTCGCTTTCCCTGCTTCTATGCCACAGTATCCCACTAAGGTCACCTTCCCTGCCTCTATGACACAGTATCCCACTAGGGTCGCTTTCCCTGCTTCTATGCCACAGTATCCCACTAGGGTCGCCTTCCCTGCCTCTATGCCACAGTATCTTACTAGGGTCTCCTTCCCTGCCTCTATGCCACAGTATCCCACTAGGGTCGCTTTCCCTGCTTCTATGCCACAGTATACCACTAGGGTCGCCTTCCCTGCCTCTATGCCACAGTATCCCACTAGGGTCGCCTTCCCTGCCTCTATGCCACAGTATCCCACTAGGGTCGCTTTCCCTGCCTCTATGACACAGTATCCCACTAGGGTCGCCTTCCCTGCCTCTATGCCACAGTATCCTACTATGGTCGCCTTCCCTGCCGCTATGCCACAGTATCCCACTCTGGCCACCTTCCCTGCCTCTATGCACAGTATTCCACTAGGGTCGCCTTCCCTGCCTCTATGCCACAGTATCCCACTAGGGTCGCCTTCCCTGCCTCTATGCCACAGTATCCCACTAGGGTCGCCTTCCCTGCCTCTATGCCACAGTATCCCACTAGAGTCGCCTTCCCTGCCTCTATGCCACATTATCCCACTAAGGCCGCCTTCCTTGCCTCTATGCCACAGTATCCCACTAGGGTCGCATTACCTGCCTCTATGCCACAGTATCCCACTAGGGTCATCTTCCCTGCCTCTATGCCACAGTATCCCACTAGGGTCGCCTTCCCTGCCTCTATGCCACAGTATCCCACTAGGGTCGCCTTCCCTACCTCTATGCCACAGTATCCCACTAGGGTCGCCTTCCCTGCCTCTATGCCACAGTATCCCACTAGAGTCGCCTTCCCTGCCTCTATGCCACAGTATCCCACTAGGGTCGCCTTCCCTGCCTTTATGCCACAGTATCCCACTAAGGTCGCCTTCCCTGCCTCTATGCCACAGTATCTTACAAGGGTCGCCTAACCTGCCTCTATGCCACAGTATACCACTAGGGCCGCCTTTCCTGCCTCTATGCCACAGTATCCCACTAGGGTCGCCTTCCCTGCCGCTATGCCACAGTATCCCACTAAGGTCGCCTTCCCTGCCTCTATGCCACAGTATCCCACTAAGGTCGCCTTCCCTGCCTCTATGCCACAGTACCCCACTAAGGTCGCCTTCCCTGCCTCTATGCCACAGTATCCCACTAGGGTCACCTTCCCTGCCTCTATGCAACAGTATCCCACTAGAGTCGCCTTCCCTGCCTCTATGCCACAGTATCCCACTAAGGTCGCCTTCCCTGCCTCTATGCCACAGTATCCCACTAGGGTCGCCTTCCCTGCCTCTATGCCACAGTATCCCACTAAGGTCGCCTTCCCTGCCTCTATTCCACAGTATCCCACTAAGGTCGCCTTCCCTGCCTCTATGCCACAGTATCCCACTAGGGTCACCTTCCCTGCCTCTATGCCACAGTATCCCACTAGGGTCACCTTCCCTGCCTCTATGCCACAGTATCCCACTAAGGTCGCCTTCCCTGCCTCTATGCCACAGTATCCCACTAGGGTCGCCTTCCCTGCCTCTATGCCACAGTATCCCACTAGGGTCGCCTTCCCTGCCTCTATGCCACAGTATCCCACTAGGGTCGCCTTCCCTGCCTCTATGCCACAGTATCCCACTAAGGTCGCCTTCCCTGCCTCTATTCCACAGTATCCCACTAAGGTCGCCTTCCCTGCCTCTATGCCACAGTATCCCACTAAGGTCGCCTTCCCTGCCTCTATGCCACAGTATCCCACTAGGGTCGCCTTCCCTGCCTCTATGCCACAGTATCCCACTAGGGTCGCCCTCCCTGTCTCTATGCCACAGTATCCCACTAAGGCCGCCTTCCCTGCCTCTATGCCACAGTATCCCACTAGGGTCGCCTTCCCTGCCTCTATGCCACAGTATTCCACTCTGGCCACCTTCCCTGCCTCTATGCCACAGTATTCCCATAGCGTGACCTTCCCTGCCTCTATGCCACAGTATCCCACTAGGGGCGCCTTCCCTGCCTCTATGCCGCAATATCCCACTAGGGTCACCTTCCCTGCCTCTATGCCACAGTATCCCACTAGGGTCGCCATCCCTGCCTCTATGCCACAGTATCCCACTAGGGTCACCTTCCCTGCCTTTATGCCACAGTTTCCCACTAGGGTCGCCGTCCCTGCCTCTATGCCGCAATATCCCACTAGGGTCACCTTCCCTGCCTCTATGCCACAGTATCCCACTAGGGTCGCCTTCCCTGCCTCTATGCCACAGTATCTTACTAGGGTCTCCTTCCCTGCCTCTTTGCCACAGTATCCCACTAGGGTCGCTTTCCTTGCTTCTATGCCACAGTATCCCACTAGGGTCGCTTTCCCTGCTTCTATGCCACAGTATCCCACTAAGGTCACCTTTACCTGCCTCTATGCCACAGTATCCCACTAGGGTCGCTTTCCCTGCTTCAATGCCACAGTATCCCACTAGGGTCGCCTTCCCTGCCTCTATGCCACAGTATCTTACTAGGGTCTCTTTCCCTGCCTCTATGCCACAGTATCCCACTAGGGTCGCTTTCCCTGCTTCTATGCCACAGTATCCCACTAGGGTCGCCTTCCCTGCCTCTATGCCACAGTATCCCACTAGGGTCGCTTTCCCTGCCTCTATGACACAGTATCCCACTAGGGTCGCCTTCCCTGCCTCTATGCCACAGTATCCCACTATGGTCGCCTTCCCTGCCGCTATGCCACAGTATCCCACTAGGGTCACCTTCCCTGCCTCTATGCCACAGTATCCCACTAGGGTCACCTTCCCTGCCTCAATGCCACAGTATCCCACTAGGGTCGCCTTCCCTGCCTCTATGCCACAGTATCCCACTAAGGTCGCCTTCCCTGCCTCTATGCCACAGTATCCCACTAAGGTCGCCTTCCCTGCCTCTATGCCACAGTATCCCACTAAGGTCGCCTTCCCTGCCTCTATGCCACAGTATCCCACTAGGGTCGCCTTCCCTGCCTCTATGCCACAGTATCCCACTAGGGTCGCCTTCCTTGCCTCTATGCCACAGTATCCCACTAGGGTCGCCTTCCCTGCCTCTATGCCACAGTATCCCACTAGAGTCGCCTTCCCTGCCTCTATGCCACAGTATCCCACTAGGGTCGCCTTCCCTGCCTTTATGCCACAGTATCCCACTAAGGTCGCCTTCCCTGCCTCTATGCCACAGTATCTTACAAGGGTCGCCTTCCCTGCCTCTATGCCACAGTATCTCACTAGGGCCGCCTTCCCTGCCTCTATGCCACAGTATCCCACTAGGGTCGCCTTCCCTGCCGCTATGCCACAGTATCCCACTAGGGTCGCCTTCCCTGCCGCTATGCCACAGTATCCCACTAGGGTCGCCTTCCCTGCCTCTATGCACAGTATCCCACTAAGGTCGCCTTCCCTGCCTCTATGCCACAGTATCCCACTAAGGTCGCCTTCCCTGCCTCTATGCCACAGTATCCCACTAAGGTCGCCTTCCCTGCCTCTATGCCACAGTATCCCACTAGGGTCACCTTCCCTGCCTCTATGCAACAGTATCCCACTAGAGTCGCCTTCCCTGCCTCTATGCCACAGTATCCCACTAAGGTCGCCTTCCCTGCCTCTATGCCACAGTATCCCACTAGGGTCGCCTTCCCTGCCTCTATGCCACAGTATCCCACTAAGGTCGCCTTCCCTGCCTCTATTCCACAGTATCCCACTAAGGTCGCCTTCCCTGCCTCTATGCCACAGTATCCCACTAAGGTCGCCTTCCCTGCCTCTATGCCACAGTATCCCACTAGGGTCGCCTTCCCTGCCTCTATGCCACAGTATCCCACTAGGGTCACCTTCCCTGCCTCTATGCCACAGTATCCCACTAAGGTCGCCTTCCCTGCCTCTATTCCACAGTATCCCACTAAGGTCGCCTTCCCTGCCTCTATGCCACAGTATCCCACTAAGGTCGCCTTCCCTGCCTCTATGCCACAGTATCCCACTAGGGTCGCCTTCCCTGCCTCTATGCCACAGTATCCCACTAGGGTCGCCCTCCCTGTCTCTATGCCACAGTATCCCACTAAGGCCGCCTTCCCTGCCTCTATGCCGCAGTATCCCACTAGGGTCGCCTTCCCTGCCTCTATGCCACAGTATTCCACTCTGGCCACCTTCCCTGCCTCTATGCCACAGTATTCCCATAGCGTGACCTTCCCTGCCTCTATGCCACAGTATCCCACTAGGGGCGCCTTCCCTGCCTCTATGCCGCAATATCCCACTAGGGTCACCTTCCCTGCCTCTAAGCCACAGTATCCCACTAGGGTCGCCTTCCCTGCCTCTATGCCACAGTATCCCACTAGGGTCACCTTCCCTGCCTTTATGCCACAGTTTCCCACTAGGGTCGCCGTCCCTGCCTCTATGCCGCAAAATCCCACTAGGGTCACCTTCCCTGCCTCTATGCCACGGTATCCCACTAGGGTCGCCTTCCCTGCCTCTATGCCACATTATCTTACTAGGGTCTCCTTCCCTGCCTCTATGCCACAGTATCCCACTAGGTTCGCTTTCCTTGCTTCTATGCCACAGTATCCCACTAGGGTCGCTTTCCCTGCTTCTATGCCACAGTATCCCACTAAGGTCACCTTCCCTGCCTCTATGCCACAGTATCCCACTAGGGTCGCTTTCCCTGCTTCTATGCCACAGTATCCCACTAGGGTCGCCTTCCCTGCCTCTATGCCACAGTATCTTACTAGGGTCTCCTTCCCTGCCTCTATGCCACAGTATCCCACTAGGGTCGCTTTCCCTGCTTCTATGCCACAGTATACCACTAGGGTCGCCTTCCCTGCCTCTATGCCACAGTATCCCACTAGGGTCGCCTTCCCTGCCTCTATGCCACAGTATCCCACTAGGGTCGCTTTCCCTGCCTCTATGACACAGTATCCCACTAGGGTCGCCTTCCCTGCCTCTATGCCACAGTATCCCACTAAGGTCGCCTTCCCTGCCTCTATGCCACAGTATCCCACTAGGGTCGCCTTCCCTGCCTCTATGCCACAGTATCCCACTAGGGTCGCCCTCCCTGTCTCTATGCCACAGTATCCCACTAAGGCCGCCTTCCCTGCCTCTATGCCGCAGTATCCCACTAGGGTCGCCTTCCCTGCCTCTATGCCACAGTATTCCACTCTGGCCACCTTCCCTGCCTCTATGCCACAGTATTCCCATAGCGTGACCTTCCCTGCCTCTATGCCACAGTATCCCACTAGGGGCGCCTTCCCTGCCTCTATGCCGCAATATCCCACTAGGGTCACCTTCCCTGCCTCTAAGCCACAGTATCCCACTAGGGTCGCCTTCCCTGCCTCTATGCCACAGTATCCCACTAGGGTCACCTTCCCTGCCTTTATGCCACAGTTTCCCACTAGGGTCGCCGTCCCTGCCTCTATGCCGCAAAATCCCACTAGGGTCACCTTCCCTGCCTCTATGCCACGGTATCCCACTAGGGTCGCCTTCCCTGCCTCTATGCCACATTATCTTACTAGGGTCTCCTTCCCTGCCTCTATGCCACAGTATCCCACTAGGTTCGCTTTCCTTGCTTCTATGCCACAGTATCCCACTAGGGTCGCTTTCCCTGCTTCTATGCCACAGTATCCCACTAAGGTCACCTTCCCTGCCTCTATGCCACAGTATCCCACTAGGGTCGCTTTCCCTGCTTCTATGCCACAGTATCCTACTAGGGTCGCCTTCCCTGCCTCTATGCCACAGTATCTTACTAGGGTCTCCTTCCCTGCCTCTATGCCACAGTATCCCACTAGGGTCGCTTTCCCTGCTTCTATGCCACAGTATACCACTAGGGTCGCCTTCCCTGCCTCTATGCCACAGTATCCCACTAGGGTCGCCTTCCCTGCCTCTATGCCACAGTATCCCACTAGGGTCGCTTTCCCTGCCTCTATGACACAGTATCCCACTAGGGTCGCCTTCCCTGCCTCTATGCCACAGTATCCTACTATGGTCGCCTTCCCTGCCGCTATGCCACAGTATCCCACTCTGGCCACCTTCCCTGCCTCTATGCACAGTATTCCACTAGGGTCGCCTTCCCTGCCTCTATGCCACAGTATCCCACTAGGGTCGCCTTCCCTGCCTCTATGCCACAGTATCCCACTAGGGTCGCCTTCCCTGCCTCTATGCCACAGTATCCCACTAGAGTCGCCTTCCCTGCCTCTATGCCACATTATCCCACTAAGGCCGCCTTCCTTGCCTCTATGCCACAGTATCCCACTAGGGTCGCATTACCTGCCTCTATGCCACAGTATCCCACTAGGGTCATCTTCCCTGCCTCTATGCCACAGTATCCCACTAGGGTCGCCTTCCCTGCCTCTATGCCACAGTATCCCACTAGGGTCGCCTTCCCTGCCTCTATGCCACAGTATCCCACTAGAGTCGCCTTCCCTGCCTCTATGCCACAGTATTCCACTAGGGTCGCCTTCCCTGTCTCTATGCCACAGTATCCCACTAGGGTTGCCTTCCCTGCCTCTATGCCACAGTATCCCACTAGAGTCACCTTCCCTGCCTCTATGCCGCAATATCCCACTAGGGTCACCTTCCCTGCCTCTATGCCACAGTATGCCACTAGGGTCACCTTCCCTGCCTCTATGCCACAGTATCCCACTAAGGTCGCCTTCCCTGCCTCTATGCCACAGTATCCCACTAAGGTCGCCTTCCCTGCCTCTATGCCACAGTATCCCACTAGGGTCGCCTTCCCTGCCTCTATGCCACAGTATCCCACTAGGGTCGCCCTCCCTGTCTCTATGCCACAGTATCCCACTAAGGCCGCCTTCCCTGCCTCTATGCCGCAGTATCCCACTAGGGTCGCCTTCCCTGCCTCTATGCCACAGTATTCCACTCTGGCCACCTTCCCTTGCCTCTATGCCACAGTATTCCCATAGCGTGACCTTCCCTGCCTCTATGCCACAGTATCCCACTAGGGGCGCCTTCCCTGCCCTCCTATGCCGCAATATCCCACTAGGGTCACCTTCCCTGCCTCTAAGCCACAGTATCCCACTAGGGTCGCCTTCCCTGCCTCTATGCCACAGTATCCCACTAGGGTCACCTTCCCTGCCTTTATGCCACAGTTTCCCACTAGGGGTCGCCGTCCCTGCCTCTATGCCGCAATATCCCACTAGGGTCACCTTCCCTGCCTCTATGCCACGGTATCCCACTAGGGTCGCCTTCCCTGCCTCTATGCCACATTATCTTACTAGGGTCTCCTTCCCTGCCTCTATGCCACAGTATCCCACTAGGTTCGCTTTCCTTGCTTCTATGCCACAGTATCCCACTAGGGTCGCTTTCCCTGCTTCTATGCCACAGTATCCCACTAAGGTCACCTTCCCTGCCTCTATGCCACAGTATCCCACTAGGGTCGCTTTCCCTGCTTCTATGCCACAGTATCCCACTAGGGTCGCCTTCCCTGCCTCTATGCCACAGTATCTTACTAGGGTCTCCTTCCCTGCCTCTATGCCACAGTATCCCACTAGGGTCGCTTTCCCTGCTTCTATGCCACAGTATACCACTAGGGTCGCCTTCCCTGCCTCTATGCCACAGTATCCCACTAGGGTCGCCTTCCCTGCCTCTATGCCACAGTATCCCACTAGGGTCGCTTTCCCTGCCTCTATGACACAGTATCCCACTAGGGTCGCCTTCCCTGCCTCTATGCCACAGTATCCTACTATGGTCGCCTTCCCTGCCGCTATGCCACAGTATCCCACTCTGGCCACCTTCCCTGCCTCTATGCACAGTATTCCACTAGGGTCGCCTTCCCTGCCTCTATGCCACAGTATCCCACTAGGGTCGCCTTCCCTGCCTCTATGCCACAGTATCCCACTAGGGTCGCCATCCCTGCCTCTATGCCACAGTATCCCACTAGAGTCGCCTTCCCTGCCTCTATGCCACATTATCCCACTAAGGTCGCCTTCCCTGCCCTCTATGCCACAGTATCCTACTATGGTCGCCTTCCCTGCCGCTATGCCACAGTATCCCACTCTGGCCACCTTCCCTGCCTCTATGCACAGTATTCCACTAGGGTCGCCTTCCCTGCCTCTATGCCACAGTATCCCACTAGGGTCGCCTTCCCTGCCTCTATGCCACAGTATCCACTAGGGTCGCCACCATCCCTGCCTCTATGCCACAGTATCCCACTAGGTTCACCTTCCCTGCCTTAATGTCCACCCAGTATCCCACTAGGTTCACCTTCCTGCCTCAATGCCACAGTATCCCACTAGGGTCGCCTTACCTGCCTCTATGCCACAGTATCCCACTAGGGTCGCCTTCCGTGCCTCTATGCCACAGTATCCCATTAGGTCGCCTTCCCTGCCTCTATATCCCACTAAGGCCGCCTTCCCTGCCTCTATGCCACAGTATCCCACTAGGGTCGCCTTCCCTGCCTCTATGCCACAGTATCCCACTAGGGTCGCCTTCCCTGCCTCTATGCCACAGTATCCCACTAGGGTCGCCTTCCCTGCATCTATGCCACAGTATCCCACTATGGTCGCCTTTCCTGCCGCTATGCCACAGTATCCCACTAGGGTCGCCTTCCCTGCCTCTATGCAACAGTATCCCACTAGGGTCGCCGTCCCTGCCTCTATGCCACAGTATCCCACTAGGATCGCCTTTCCTGCCTCTATGCCACAGTATCCCACTAGGGTCACCTTCCCTGCCTCTATGCCACAGTATTCCACTAGGGTCGCCCTCCCTGTCTCTATGCCACAGTATCCCACTAGGGTCGCCTTCCCTGCCTTTATGCCACAGTATCCCACTAGGGTCGCCTTCCCTGCCTCTATGCCACAGTATCCCACTAGGGTCACCTTCCCTGCCTCTATGCCACAGTATCCCACTAGGGTCACCTTCCCTGCCTCTATGCCACAGTATCCCACTAGGATCGCCTTCCCTGCCTCTATGCCACAGTATCCCACTAGGGTCACCTTCCCTGCCTCTATGCCACAGTATTCCACTAGGGTCGCCCTCCCTGTCTCTATGCCACAGTATCCCACTAAGGCCGCCTTCCCTGCCTCTATGCCACAGTATCCCACTAGGGTCACCTTCCCTGCCTCTATGCCACAGTATCCCACTAGGATCGCCTTCCCTGCCTCTATGCCGCAGTATCCCACTAGGGTCGCCTTCCCTGCCTCTATGCCACAGTATTCCACTCTGGCCACCTTCCCTGCCTCTATGCCACAGTATTCCCATAGGGTCACCTTCCCTGCCTCTATGCCACAGTATCCCACTAGGGGCGCCTTCCCTGCCTCTATGCCACAGTATCCCACTAAGGCCGCCTTCCCTGCCTCTATGCCGCAATATCCCACTAGGGTCACCTTCCCTGCCTCTATGCCACAGTATCCCACTAGGGTCGCCTTCCCTGCCTCTATGCCACAGTATCCCACTAGGGTCGCCTTCCCTGCCTCTATGCCACAGTATCCCACTAGGGTCACCTTCCCTGCCTTTATGCCACAGTATCCCACTAGGGTCGCCGTCCATGCCTATATGCCACAGTGTCCCACTAAGGTCGCCTTCCCTGCCTCTATGCCACAGTATCCCACTAGGGTCACCTTCCCTGCCTCTATGCCACAGTATCCCACTAAGGTCGCCTTCCCTGCCTCTATGCCACAGTATTCCACTAGGGTCGCCCTCCCTGTCTCTATGCCACAGTATCCCACTAGGGTCGCCTTCCCTGCCTTTATGCCACAGTATCCCACTAGGGTCGCCTTCCCTGCCTCTATGCCACAGTATCCCACTAGGGTCGCCTTCCCTGCCTCTATGCCACAGTATCCCACTAGGGTCGCCGTCCCTGCCTCTATGCCACAGTATCCCACTAGGATCGCCTTCCCTGCCTCTATGCCACAGTATCCCACTAGGGTCACCTTCCCTGCCTCTATGCCACAGTATTCCACTAGGGTCGCCCTCCCTGTCTCTATGCCACAGTATCCCACTAGGGTCGCCTTCCCTGCCTTTATGCCACAGTATCCCACTAGGGTCGCCTTCCCTGCCTCTATGCCACAGTACCCCACTAGGGTCGCCTTCCCTGCCTCTATGCCACAGTATCCCACTAGGGTCGCCTTCCCTGCCTCTATGCCACAGTATCCCACTAGGGTCGCCTTCCCTGCCTCTATGCCACAGTATCCCACTAGGGTCACCTTCCCTGCCTCTATGCCACAGTATCCCACTAGGATCGCCTTCCCTGCCTCTATGCCACAGTATCCCACTATGGTCGCCTTCCCTGCCGCTATGCCACAGTATCCCACTAGGGTCGCCTTCCCTGCCTCTATGCCACAGTATTCCACTAGGGTCGCCCTCCCTGTCTCTATGCCACAGTATCCCACTAAGACCGCCTTCCCTGCCTCTATGCCACAGTATTCCACTCTGGCCACCTTCCTTGCCTCTATGCCACAGTATTCCCATAGGGTCACCTTCCCTGCCTCTATGCCACAGTATCCCACTAGGGGCGCCTTCCCTGCCTCTATGCCACAGTATCCCACTAAGGCCGCCTTCCCTGCCTCTATGCCGCAATATCCCACTAGGGTCACCTTCCCTGCCTCTATGCCACAGTATCCCACTAGGGTCACCTTCCCTGCCTCTATGCCACAGTATCCCACTAGGGTCGCCTTCCCTGCCTCTATGCCACAGTATCCCACTAGGGTCACCTTCCCTGCCTTTATGCCACAGTATCCCACTAGGGTCGCCTTCCCTGCCTCTATGCCACAGTATCCCACTAGGGTCGCCTTCCCTGCCTCTATGCCACAGTATCCCACTAGGGTCACCTTCCCTGCCTCTATGCCACAGTATCCCACTAGGATTGCCTTCCCTGCCTCTATGCCACAGTATCCCACTATGGTCGCCTTCCCTGCCGCTATGCCACAGTATCCCACTAGGGTCGCCTTCCCTGCCTCTATGCCACAGTATTCCACTAGGGTCGCCCTCCCTGTCTCTATGCCACAGTATCCCACTAAGGCCGCCTTCCCTGCCTCTATGCCACAGTATTCCACTCTGGCCACCTTCCCTGCCTCTATGCCACAGTATCCCACTAGGGGCGCCTTCCCTGCCTCTATGCCACAGTATCCCACTAAGGCCGCCTTCCCTGCCTCTATGCCGCAATATCCCACTAGGGTCACCTTCCCTGCCTCTATGCCACAGTATCCCACTAGGGTCACCTTCCCTGCCTCTATGCCACAGTATCCCACAAGGGTAGCCTTCCCTGTCTCTATGCCACAGTATCCCACTAGGGTCGCCTTCCCTGCCTCTATGCCACAGTATCCCACTAGGGTCGCCTTCCCTGCCTCTATGCCGCAATATCCCACTAGGGTCACCTTCCCTGCCTCTATGCCACAGTATCCCACTAGGGTCACCTTCCCTGCCTCTATGCCACAGTATCCCACTAAGGTCGCCTTCCCTGTCTCTATGCCACAGTATCCCACTAGGGTCGCCTTCCCTGCCTCTATGCCACAGTATCCCACTAGGGTCGCCTTCCCTGCCTCTATGCCACAGTATCCCACTAGGGTCACCTTCCCTGCCTCTATGCCACAGTATCCCACTAGGATCGCCTTCCCTGCCTCTATGCCACAGTATCCCACTATGGTCGCCTTCCCTGCCGCTATGCCACAGTATCCCACTAGGGTCGCCTTCCCTGCCTCTATGCCACAGTATCCCACTAGGGTCGCCTTCCCTGCCTCTATGCCACAGTATCCCACTAGGGTCACCTTCCCTGCCTCTATGCCACAGTATCCCACTAAGGTCGCCTTCCCTGCCTCTATGCCACAGTATCCCACTAGGGTCGCCTTCCCTGCCTCTATGCCACAGTATCCCACTAGGGTCGCCTTCCCTGCCTCTATGCCACAGTATCCCACTAGGGTCGCCTTCCCTGCCTCTATGCCACAGTATCCCACTAGGGTCACCTTCCCTGCCTCTATGCCACAGTATCCCACTAGGGTCGCCTTCCCTGCCTCTATGCCACAGTATCCCACTAGAGTCGCCTTCCCTGCCTCTATGCCACAGTTTTCCACTAGGGTCGCCCTCCCTGTCTCTATGCCACAGTATCCCACTAGGGTCGCTTTCCCTGCTTCTATGCCACAGTATCCCACTAGGGTCACCTTCCCTGCCTCTATGCTGCAGTATCCCACTAGGGTCGCCTTCCCTGCCTCTATGCCACAGTATCCCACTAGGGTCGCTTTCCCTGCTTCTATGCCACAGTATCCCACTAGGGTCACCTTCCCTGCCTCTATGCCACAGTGTCCCACTAGGGTCACCTTCCCTGCCTCTATGCCACAGTATCCCACTAGGGTCACCTTCCCTGCCTCTATGCCACAGTATCCCACTAGAGTCGCCTTCCCTGCCTCTATGCCACAGTATTCCACTAGGGTCGCCTTCCCTGTCTCTATGCCACAGTATCCCACTAGGGTCGCCTTCCCTGCCTCTATGCCACAGTATCCCACTAGGGTCGCCTTCCCTGCCTCTATGCCGCAATATCCCACTAGGGTCACCTTCCCTGCCTCTATGCCACAGTATCCCACTAGGGTCGCCTTCCCTGCCTCTATGCCACAGTATCCCACTAGAGTCGCCTTCCCTGCCTCTATGCCACAGTATCCCACTAGGGTCACCTTCCCTGCCT
The DNA here is from genome assembly GCF_028390025.1 of Pseudophryne corroboree. NCBI lineage: Eukaryota > Metazoa > Chordata > Amphibia > Anura > Myobatrachidae > Pseudophryne > Pseudophryne corroboree. Next base: position 463,066,054 of record NC_086452.1, on the reverse strand, counting down.
CTATGCCACAGTATCCCACTAGGGTCGCCTTCCCTGCCTCTATGCCACAGTATTCCACTAGGGTCGCCCTCCCTGTCTCTATGCCACAGTGTTCCACTAGGGTCGCCTTCCCTGCCTCTATGCCACAGTATCCCACTAAGGTCACCTTCCCTGCCTCTATGCCACAGTATCCCACTAAGGTCGCATTCCCTGCCTCTATTCCACAGTATTCCACTAGGGTCGCCCTCCCTGTCTCTATGCCACAGTATTCCACTAGGGTCGCCCTCCCTGTCTCTATGCCACAGTATCCCACTAGGGTCGCCTTCCCTGCCTCTATGCTGCAGTATCCCAATAGGGTCGCCTTCCCTGCCGCTATGCCACAGTATTCCACTCTGGCCACCTTCCCTGCCTCTATGCCACAGTATCCCACTAGGGTCACCTTCCCTGCCTCAATGCCACAGTATCCCACTAGGGTCACCTTCCCTGCCTCTATGCCACAGTATCCCACTAGGGTCACCTTCCCTGCCTCTATGCCACAGTATCCCACTAGGATCGCCTTCCCTGCCTCTATGCCACAGTATCCCACTATGGTCGCCTTCCCTGCCGCTATGCCACAGTATCCCACTAGGGTCGCCTTCCCTGCCTCTATGCCACAGTATCCCACTAGGGTCGCCTTCCCTGCCTCTATGCCACAGTATCCCACTAGGGTCACCTTCCCTGCCTCTATGCCACAGTATCCCACTAAGGTCGCCTTCCCTGCCTCTATGCCACAGTATCCCACTAGGGTCGCCTTCCCTGCCTCTATGCCACAGTATCCCACTAGGGTCGCCTTCCCTGCCTCTATGCCACAGTATCCCACTAGGGTCACCTTCCCTGCCTCTATGCCACAGTATCCCACTAAGGTCACCTTCCCTGCCTCTATGCCACAGTATTCCACTAGGGTCACCTTCCCTGCCTCTATGCCACAGTATCCCACTAAGGCCGCCTTCCCTGCCTCTATGCCGCAATATCCCACTAGGGTCACCTTCCCTGCCTCTATGCCACAGTATCCCACTAGGGTCACCTTCCCTGCCTCTATGCCACACTATTCCACTAGGGTCACCTTCCCTGCCTCTATGCCACAGTATCCCACTAAGGCCGCCTTCCCTGCCTCTATGCCGCAATATCCCACTAGGGTCACCTTCCCTGCCTCTATGCCACAGTATCTCACTAGGGTCACCTTCCCTGCCTCTATGCCACACTATTCCACTAGGGTCACCTCCCCTGCCTCTATGCCACAGTATCCCACTAAGGTCGCCTTCCCTGCCTCTATGCCACAGTATCCCACTAAGGTCGCCTTCCCTGCCTCTATGCCACAGTTTCCCACTAGGATCGCCGTCCCTGCCTCTATGCCACAGTGTCCCACTAAGGTCGCCTTCCCTGCCTCTATGCCACAGTATCCCACTAGGGTCGCTTTCCCTGCTTCTATGCCACAGTATCCCACTAGGGTCACCTTCCCTGCCTCTATGCCACAGTGTCCCACTAGGGTCACCTTCCCTGCCTCTATGCCACAGTATCCCACTAGAGTCGCCTTCCCTGCCTCTATGCCACAGTATTCCACTAGGGTCGCCCTCCCTGTCTCTATGCCACAGTATCCCACTAGGGTCGCCTTCCCTGCCTCTATGCCACAGTATCCCACTAGGGTCGCCTTCCCTGCCTCTATGCCACAGTATCCCACTAGAGTCGCCTTCCCTGCCTCTATGCCACAGTATTCCACTAGGGTCGCCCTCCCTGTCTCTATGCCACAGTATTCCACTAGGGTCGCTTTCCCTGCCTCTATGCCACAGTATCCCACTAAGGTCACCTTCCCTGCCTCTATGCCACAGTATCCCAATAAGGTCGCATTCCCTGCCTCTATTCCACAGTATTCCACTAGGGTCGCCCTCCCTGTCTCTATGCCACAGTATTCCACTAGGGTCGCCCTCCCTGTCTCTATGCCACAGTATCCCACTAGGGTCGCCTTCCCTGCCTCTATGCCACAGTATTCCACTCTGGCCACCTTCCCTGCCTCTATGCCACAGTATCCCACTAGGGTCACCTTCCCTGCCTCAATGCCACAGTATCCCACTAGGGTCACCTTCCCTGCCTCTATGCCACAGTATCCCACTAGGGTCACCTTCCCTGCCTCAATGCCACAGTATCCCACTAGGGTCACCTTCCCTGCCTCTATGCCACAGTATCCCACTAGGGTCACCTTCCCTGCCTCAATGCCACAGTATCCCACTAGGGTCGCCTTCCCTGCCTCTATGCCACAGTATCCCACTAAGGTCGCCTTCCCTGCCTCTATGCCACAGTATCCCACTAAGGTCGCCTTCCCTGCCTCTATGCCACAGTATCCCACTAGGGTCGCCTTCCCTGCCTCTATGCCAAAGTATCTTACTAGGGTCTCCTTCCTTGCCTCTATGCCACAGTATCCCACTAGGGTCGCCTTCCCTGCCTCTATGCCACAGTATCCCACTAGAGTCGCCTTCCCTGCCTCTATGCCACAGTATCCCACTAGGGTCGCCTTCCCTGCCTTTATGCCACAGTATCCCACTAAGGTCGCCTTCCCTGCCTCTATGCCACAGTATCTTACAAGGGTCGCCTTCCCTGCCTCTATGCCACAGTATACCACTAGGGCCGCCTTCCCTGCCTCTATGCCACAGTATCCCACTAGGGTCGCCTTCCCTGCCGCTATGCCACAGTATCCCACTAGGGTCGCCTTCCCTGCCTCTATGCACAGTATCCCACTAAGGTCGCCTTCCCTGCCTCTATGCCACAGTATCCCACTAAGGTCGCCTTCCCTGCCTCTATGCCACAGTATCCCACTAAGGTCGCCTTCCCTGCCTCTATGCCACAGTATCCCACTAGGGTCACCTTCCCTGCCTCTATGCAACAGTATCCCACTAGAGTCGCCTTCCCTGCCTCTATGCCACAGTATCCCACTAAGGTCGCCTTCCCTGCCTCTATGCCACAGTATCCCACTAGGGTCGCCTTCCCTGCCTCTATGCCACAGTATCCCACTAAGGTCGCCTTCCCTGCCTCTATTCCACAGTATCCCACTAAGGTCGCCTTCCCTGCCTCTATGCCACAGTATCCCACTAAGGTCGCCTTCCCTGCCTCTATGCCACAGTATCCCACTAGGGTCGCCTTCCCTGCCTCTATGCCACAGTATCCCACTAGGGTCACCTTCCCTGCCTCTATGCCACAGTATCCCACTAAGGTCGCCTTCCCTGCCTCTATTCCACAGTATCCCACTAAGGTCGCCTTCCCTGCCTCTATGCCACAGTATCCCACTAAGGTCGCCTTCCCTGCCTCTATGCCACAGTATCCCACTAGGGTCGCCTTCCCTGCCTCTATGCCACAGTATCCCACTAGGGTCGCCCTCCCTGTCTCTATGCCACAGTATCCCACTAAGGCCGCCTTCCCTGCCTCTATGCCGCAGTATCCCACTAGGGTCGCCTTCCCTGCCTCTATGCCACAGTATTCCACTCTGGCCACCTTCCCTGCCTCTATGCCACAGTATTCCCATAGCGTGACCTTCCCTGCCTCTATGCCACAGTATCCCACTAGGGGCGCCTTCCCTGCCTCTATGCCGCAATATCCCACTAGGGTCACCTTCCCTGCCTCTAAGCCACAGTATCCCACTAGGGTCGCCTTCCCTGCCTCTATGCCACAGTATCCCACTAGGGTCACCTTCCCTGCCTTTATGCCACAGTTTCCCACTAGGGTCGCCGTCCCTGCCTCTATGCCGCAAAATCCCACTAGGGTCACCTTCCCTGCCTCTATGCCACGGTATCCCACTAGGGTCGCCTTCCCTGCCTCTATGCCACATTATCTTACTAGGGTCTCCTTCCCTGCCTCTATGCCACAGTATCCCACTAGGTTCGCTTTCCTTGCTTCTATGCCACAGTATCCCACTAGGGTCGCTTTCCCTGCTTCTATGCCACAGTATCCCACTAAGGTCACCTTCCCTGCCTCTATGCCACAGTATCCCACTAGGGTCGCTTTCCCTGCTTCTATGCCACAGTATCCCACTAGGGTCGCCTTCCCTGCCTCTATGCCACAGTATCTTACTAGGGTCTCCTTCCCTGCCTCTATGCCACAGTATCCCACTAGGGTCGCTTTCCCTGCTTCTATGCCACAGTATACCACTAGGGTCGCCTTCCCTGCCTCTATGCCGCAGTATCCCACTAGGGTCGCCTTCCCTGCCTCTATGCCACAGTATCCCACTAGGGTCGCTTTCCCTGCCTCTATGACACAGTATCCCACTAGGGTCGCCTTCCCTGCCTCTATGCCACAGTATCCTACTATGGTCGCCTTCCCTGCCGCTATGCCACAGTATCCCACTCTGGCCACCTTCCCTGCCTCTATGCACAGTATTCCACTAGGGTCGCCTTCCCTGCCTCTATGCCACAGTATCCCACTAGGGTCGCCTTCCCTGCCTCTATGCCACAGTATCCCACTAGGGTCGCCTTCCCTGCCTCTATGCCACAGTATCCCACTAGAGTCGCCTTCCCTGCCTCTATGCCACATTATCCCACTAAGGCCGCCTTCCTTGCCTCTATGCCACAGTATCCCACTAGGGTCGCATTACCTGCCTCTATGCCACAGTATCCCACTAGGGTCATCTTCCCTGCCTCTATGCCACAGTATCCCACTAGGGTCGCCTTCCCTGCCTCTATGCCACAGTATCCCACTAGGGTCGCCTTCCCTGCCTCTATGCCACAGTATCCCACTAGAGTCGCCTTCCCTGCCTCTATGCCACAGTATTCCACTAGGGTCGCCTTCCCTGTCTCTATGCCACAGTATCCCACTAGGGTTGCCTTCCCTGCCTCTATGCCACAGTATCCCACTAGAGTCACCTTCCCTGCCTCTATGCCGCAATATCCCACTAGGGTCACCTTCCCTGCCTCTATGCCACAGTATGCCACTAGGGTCACCTTCCCTGCCTCTATGCCACAGTATCCCACTAAGGTCGCCTTCCCTGCCTCTATGCCACAGTATCCCACTAAGGTCGCCTTCCCTGCCTCTATGCCACAGTATCCCACTAGGGTCGCCTTCCCTGCCTCTATGCCACAGTATCCCACTAGGGTCGCCCTCCCTGTCTCTATGCCACAGTATCCCACTAAGGCCGCCTTCCCTGCCTCTATGCTGCAGTATCCCACTAGGGTCGCCTTCCCTGCCTCTATGCCACAGTATTCCACTCTGGCCACCTTCCCTGCCTCTATGCCACAGTATTCCCATAGCGTGACCTTCCCTGCCTCTATGCCACAGTATCCCACTAGGGGCGCCTTCCCTGCCTCTATGCCGCAATATCCCACTAGGGTCACCTTCCCTGCCTCTAAGCCACAGTATCCCACTAGGGTCGCCTTCCCTGCCTCTATGCCACAGTATCCCACTAGGGTCACCTTCCCTGCCTTTATGCCACAGTTTCCCACTAGGGTCGCCGTCCCTGCCTCTATGCCGCAATATCCCACTAGGGTCACCTTCCCTGCCTCTATGCCACGGTATCCCACTAGGGTCGCCTTCCCTGCCTCTATGCCACATTATCTTACTAGGGTCTCCTTCCCTGCCTCTATGCCACAGTATCCCACTAGGTTCGCTTTCCTTGCTTCTATGCCACAGTATCCCACTAGGGTCGCTTTCCCTGCTTCTATGCCACAGTATCCCACTAAGGTCACCTTCCCTGCCTCTATGCCACAGTATCCCACTAGGGTCGCTTTCCCTGCTTCTATGCCACAGTATCCCACTAGGGTCGCCTTCCCTGCCTCTATGCCACAGTATCTTACTAGGGTCTCCTTCCCTGCCTCTATGCCACAGTATCCCACTAGGGTCGCTTTCCCTGCTTCTATGCCACAGTATACCACTAGGGTCGCCTTCCCTGCCTCTATGCCACAGTATCCCACTAGGGTCGCCTTCCCTGCCTCTATGCCACAGTATCCCACTAGGGTCGCTTTCCCTGCCTCTATGACACAGTATCCCACTAGGGTCGCCTTCCCTGCCGCTATGCCACAGTATCCCACTCTGGCCACCTTCCCTGCCTCTATGCACAGTATTCCACTAGGGTCGCCTTCCCTGCCTCTATGCCACAGTATCCCACTAGGGTCGCCTTCCCTGCCTCTATGCCACAGTATCCCACTAGGGTCGCCATCCCTGCCTCTATGCCACAGTATCCCACTAGAGTCGCCTTCCCTGCCTCTATGCCACATTATCCCACTAAGGCCGCCTTCCTTGCCTCTATGCCACAGTATCCCACTAGGGTCGCCTTCCCTGCCTCTATGCCACAGTATCCCACTAGGGTCGCCCTCCCTGTCTCTATGCCACAGTATCCCACTAAGGCCGCCTTCCCTGCCTCTATGCCGCAGTATCCCACTAGGGTCGCCTTCCCTGCCTCTATGCCACAGTATTCCACTCTGGCCACCTTCCCTGCCTCTATGCCACAGTATTCCCATAGCGTGACCTTCCCTGCCTCTATGCCACAGTATCCCACTAGGGGCGCCTTCCCTGCCTCTATGCCGCAATATCCCACTAGGGTCACCTTCCCTGCCTCTAAGCCACAGTATCCCACTAGGGTCGCCTTCCCTGCCTCTATGCCACAGTATCCCACTAGGGTCACCTTCCCTGCCTTTATGCCACAGTTTCCCACTAGGGTCGCCGTCCCTGCCTCTATGCCGCAAAATCCCACTAGGGTCACCTTCCCTGCCTCTATGCCACGGTATCCCACTAGGGTCGCCTTCCCTGCCTCTATGCCACATTATCTTACTAGGGTCTCCTTCCCTGCCTCTATGCCACAGTATCCCACTAGGTTCGCTTTCCTTGCTTCTATGCCACAGTATCCCACTAGGGTCGCTTTCCCTGCTTCTATGCCACAGTATCCCACTAAGGTCACCTTCCCTGCCTCTATGCCACAGTATCCCACTAGGGTCGCTTTCCCTGCTTCTATGCCACAGTATCCCACTAGGGTCGCCTTCCCTGCCTCTATGCCACAGTATCTTACTAGGGTCTCCTTCCCTGCCTCTATGCCACAGTATCCCACTAGGGTCGCTTTCCCTGCTTCTATGCCACAGTATACCACTAGGGTCGCCTTCCCTGCCTCTATGCCGCAGTATCCCACTAGGGTCGCCTTCCCTGCCTCTATGCCACAGTATCCCACTAGGGTCGCTTTCCCTGCCTCTATGACACAGTATCCCACTAGGGTCGCCTTCCCTGCCTCTATGCCACAGTATCCTACTATGGTCGCCTTCCCTGCCGCTATGCCACAGTATCCCACTCTGGCCACCTTCCCTGCCTCTATGCACAGTATTCCACTAGGGTCGCCTTCCCTGCCTCTATGCCACAGTATCCCACTAGGGTCGCCTTCCCTGCCTCTATGCCACAGTATCCCACTAGGGTCGCCTTCCCTGCCTCTATGCCACAGTATCCCACTAGAGTCGCCTTCCCTGCCTCTATGCCACATTATCCCACTAAGGCCGCCTTCCTTGCCTCTATGCCACAGTATCCCACTAGGGTCGCATTACCTGCCTCTATGCCACAGTATCCCACTAGGGTCATCTTCCCTGCCTCTATGCCACAGTATCCCACTAGGGTCGCCTTCCCTGCCTCTATGCCACAGTATCCCACTAGGGTCGCCTTCCCTGCCTCTATGCCACAGTATCCCACTAGAGTCGCCTTCCCTGCCTCTATGCCACAGTATTCCACTAGGGTCGCCTTCCCTGTCTCTATGCCACAGTATCCCACTAGGGTTGCCTTCCCTGCCTCTATGCCACAGTATCCCACTAGAGTCACCTTCCCTGCCTCTATGCCGCAATATCCCACTAGGGTCACCTTCCCTGCCTCTATGCCACAGTATGCCACTAGGGTCACCTTCCCTGCCTCTATGCCACAGTATCCCACTAAGGTCGCCTTCCCTGCCTCTATGCCACAGTATCCCACTAAGGTCGCCTTCCCTGCCTCTATGCCACAGTATCCCACTAGGGTCGCCTTCCCTGCCTCTATGCCACAGTATCCCACTAGGGTCGCCCTCCCTGTCTCTATGCCACAGTATCCCACTAAGGCCGCCTTCCCTGCCTCTATGCTGCAGTATCCCACTAGGGTCGCCTTCCCTGCCTCTATGCCACAGTATTCCACTCTGGCCACCTTCCCTGCCTCTATGCCACAGTATTCCCATAGCGTGACCTTCCCTGCCTCTATGCCACAGTATCCCACTAGGGGCGCCTTCCCTGCCTCTATGCCGCAATATCCCACTAGGGTCACCTTCCCTGCCTCTAAGCCACAGTATCCCACTAGGGTCGCCTTCCCTGCCTCTATGCCACAGTATCCCACTAGGGTCACCTTCCCTGCCTTTATGCCACAGTTTCCCACTAGGGTCGCCGTCCCTGCCTCTATGCCGCAATATCCCACTAGGGTCACCTTCCCTGCCTCTATGCCACGGTATCCCACTAGGGTCGCCTTCCCTGCCTCTATGCCACATTATCTTACTAGGGTCTCCTTCCCTGCCTCTATGCCACAGTATCCCACTAGGTTCGCTTTCCTTGCTTCTATGCCACAGTATCCCACTAGGGTCGCTTTCCCTGCTTCTATGCCACAGTATCCCACTAAGGTCACCTTCCCTGCCTCTATGCCACAGTATCCCACTAGGGTCGCTTTCCCTGCTTCTATGCCACAGTATCCCACTAGGGTCGCCTTCCCTGCCTCTATGCCACAGTATCTTACTAGGGTCTCCTTCCCTGCCTCTATGCCACAGTATCCCACTAGGGTCGCTTTCCCTGCTTCTATGCCACAGTATACCACTAGGGTCGCCTTCCCTGCCTCTATGCCACAGTATCCCACTAGGGTCGCCTTCCCTGCCTCTATGCCACAGTATCCCACTAGGGTCGCTTTCCCTGCCTCTATGACACAGTATCCCACTAGGGTCGCCTTCCCTGCCGCTATGCCACAGTATCCCACTCTGGCCACCTTCCCTGCCTCTATGCACAGTATTCCACTAGGGTCGCCTTCCCTGCCTCTATGCCACAGTATCCCACTAGGGTCGCCTTCCCTGCCTCTATGCCACAGTATCCCACTAGGGTCGCCATCCCTGCCTCTATGCCACAGTATCCCACTAGAGTCGCCTTCCCTGCCTCTATGCCACATTATCCCACTAAGGCCGCCTTCCTTGCCTCTATGCCACAGTATCCCACTAGGGTCGCATTACCTGCCTCTATGCCACAGTATCCCACTAGGGTCATCTTCCCTGCCTCTATGCCACAGTATCCCACTAGGGTCGCCTTCCCTGCCTCTATGCCACAGTATCCCACTAGGGTCGCCTTCCCTGCCTCTATGCCACAGTATCCCACTAGGGTCGCCTTCCCTGCCTCTATGCCACAGTATCCCACTAGGGTCGCCTTCCCTGCCTCGATGCCACAGTATCCCACTAGGGTCGCCTTCCCTGCCTCTATGCCACAGTATCCCACTAGGGTCGCCTTCCCTGCCTCTATGCCACAGTATCCCACTAGGGTCGCCTTCCCTGCCTCTATGCCACAGTATCCCACTATGGTTGCCTTCCCTGCCTCTATGCCACAGTATCCCACTATGGTTGCCTTCCCTGCCTCTATGCCACAGTATCCCACTAGGGTCGCCTTCCCTGCCTCTATGCCACAGTATCCCACTAGGTTCGCCTTCCCTGCCTCTATGCCACAGTATCCCACTATGGTTGCCTTCCCTGCCTCTATGCCACAGTATCCCACTAGGGTCGCCTTCCCTGCCTCTATGCCACAGTATCCCACTATGGTTGCCTTCCCTGCCTCTATGCCACAGTATCCCACTAAGGTCGTCTTCCCTGCCTCTATGCCGCAGTATCCCACTAGGATCGCCTTCCCTGCCTCTATGCTTCAGTATCCCACTAGGATCGCCTTCCCTGCCTCTATGCCCCAGTATCCCACTAGGTTCACCTTCCCTGCCTTAATGCCACAGTATCCCACTAGGTTCACCTTCCCTGCCTCAATGCCACAGTATCCCACTAGGGTCGCCTTACCTGCCTCTATGCCACAGTATCCCACTAGGGTCGCCTTCCGTGCCTCTATGCCACAGTATCCCATTAGGGTCGCCTTCCCTGCCTCTATGCCACAGTATCCCACTAAGGCCGCCTTCCCTGCCTCTATGCCACAGTATCCCACTAGGGTCGCCTTCCCTGCCTCTATGCCACAGTATCCCACTAGGGTCGCCTTCCCTGCCTCTATGCCACAGTATCCCACTAGGGTCGCCTTCCCTGCATCTATGCCACAGTATCCCACTATGGTCGCCTTCCCTGCCGCTATGCCACAGTATCCCACTAGGGTCGCCTTCCCTGCCTCTATGCAACAGTATCCCACTAGGGTCGCCGTCCCTGCCTCTATGCCACAGTATCCCACTAGGATCGCCTTTCCTGCCTCTATGCCACAGTATCCCACTAGGGTCACCTTCCCTGCCTCTATGCCACAGTATTCCACTAGGGTCGCCCTCCCTGTCTCTATGCCACAGTATCCCACTAGGGTCGCCTTCCCTGCCTTTATGCCACAGTATCCCACTAGGGTCGCCTTCCCTGCCTCTATGCCACAGTATCCCACTAGGGTCACCTTCCCTGCATCTATGCCACAGTATCCCACTAGGGTCACCTTCCCTGCCTCTATGCCACAGTATCCCACTAGGATCGCCTTCCCTGCCTCTATGCCACAGTATCCCACTAGGGTCACCTTCCCTGCCTCTATGCCACAGTATTCCACTAGGGTCGCCCTCCCTGTCTCTATGCCACAGTATCCCACTAAGGCCGCCTTCCCTGCCTCTATGCCACAGTATCCCACTAGGGTCACCTTCCCTGCCTCTATGCCACAGTATCCCACTAGGATCGCCTTCCCTGCCTCTATGCCGCAGTATCCCACTAGGGTCGCCTTCCCTGCCTCTATGCCACAGTATTCCACTCTGGCCACCTTCCCTGCCTCTATGCCACAGTATTCCCATAGGGTCACCTTCCCTGCCTCTATGCCACAGTATCCCACTAGGGGCGCCTTCCCTGCCTCTATGCCACAGTATCCCACTAAGGCCGCCTTCCCTGCCTCTATGCCGCAATATCCCACTAGGGTCACCTTCCCTGCCTCTATGCCACAGTATCCCACTAGGGTCACCTTCCCTGCCTCTATGCCACAGTATCCCACTAGGGTCGCCTTCCCTGCCTCTATGCCACAGTATCCCACTAGGGTCACCTTCCCTGCCTTTATGCCACAGTTTCCCACTAGGGTCGCCGTCCATGCCTCTATGCCACAGTGTCCCACTAAGGTCGCCTTCCCTGCCTCTATGCCACAGTATCCCACTAGGGTCACCTTCCCTGCCTCTATGCCACAGTATCCCACTAAGGTCGCCTTCCCTGCCTCTATGCCACAGTATTCCACTAGGGTCGCCCTCCCTGTCTCTATGCCACAGTATCCCACTAGGGTCGCCTTCCCTGCCTTTATGCCACAGTATCCCACTAGGGTCGCCTTCCCTGCCTCTATGCCACAGTATCCCACTAGGGTCGCCTTCCCTGCCTCTATGCCACAGTATCCCACTAGGGTCGCCTTCCCTTCCTCTATGCCACAGTATCCCACTAGGATCGCCTTCCCTGCCTCTATGCCACAGTATCCCACTAGGGTCACCTTCCCTGCCTCTATGCCACAGTATTCCACTAGGGTCGCCCTCCCTGTCTCTATGCCACAGTATCCCACTAGGGTCGCCTTCCCTGCCTTTATGCCACAGTATCCCACTAGGGTCGCCTTCCCTGCCTCTATGCCACAGTACCCCACTAGGGTCGCCTTCCCTGCCTCTATGCCACAGTATCCCACTAGGGTCGCCTTCCCTGCCTCTATGCCACAGTATCCCACTAGGGTCGCCTTCCCTGCCTCTATGCCACAGTATCCCACTAGGGTCGCCTTCCCTGCCTCTATGCCACAGTATCCCACTAGGATCGCCTTCCCTGCCTCTATGCCACAGTATCCCACTATGGTCGCCTTCCCTGCCGCTATGCCACAGTATCCCACTAGGGTCGCCTTCCCTGCCTCTATGCCACAGTATTCCACTAGGGTCGCCCTCCCTGTCTCTATGCCACAGTATCCCACTAAGACAGCCTTCCCTGCCTCTATGCCACAGTATTCCACTCTGGCCACCTTCCTTGCCTCTATGCCACAGTATTCCCATAGGGTCACCTTCCCTGCCTCTATGCCACAGTATCCCACTAGGGGCGCCTTCCCTGCCTCTATGCCACAGTATCCCACTAAGGCCGCCTTCCCTGCCTCTATGCCGCAATATCCCACTAGGGTCACCTTCCCTGCCTCTATGCCACAGTATCCCACTAGGGTCACCTTCCCTGCCTCTATGCCACAGTATCCCACTAGGGTCGCCTTCCCTGCCTCTATGCCACAGTATCCCACTAGGGTCACCTTCCCTGCCTTTATGCCACAGTATCCCACTAGGGTCGCCTTCCCTGCCTCTATGCCACAGTATCCCACTAGGGTCGCCTTCCCTGCCTCTATGCCACAGTATCCCACTAGGGTCACCTTCCCTGCCTCTATGCCACAGTATCCCACTAGGATTGCCTTCCCTGCCTCTATGCCACAGTATCCCACTATGGTCGCCTTCCCTGCCGCTATGCCACAGTATCCCACTAGGGTCGCCTTCCCTGCCTCTATGCCACAGTATTCCACTAGGGTCGCCCTCCCTGTCTCTATGCCACAGTATCCCACTAAGGCCGCCTTCCCTGCCTCTATGCCACAGTATTCCACTCTGGCCACCTTCCCTGCCTCTATGCCACAGTATCCCACTAGGGGCGCCTTCCCTGCCTCTATGCCACAGTATCCCACTAAGGCCGCCTTCCCTGCCTCTATGCCGCAATATCCCACTAGGGTCACCTTCCCTGCCTCTATGCCACAGTATCCCACTAGGGTCACCTTCCCTGCCTCTATGCCACAGTATCCCACAAGGGTAGCCTTCCCTGTCTCTATGCCACAGTATCCCACTAGGGTCGCCTTCCCTGCCTCTATGCCACAGTATCCCACTAGGGTCGCCTTCCCTGCCTCTATGCCGCAATATCCCACTAGGGTCACCTTCCCTGCCTCTATGCCACAGTATCCCACTAGGGTCACCTTCCCTGCCTCTATGCCACAGTATCCCACTAAGGTCGCCTTCCCTGTCTCTATGCCACAGTATCCCACTAGGGTCGCCTTCCCTGCCTCTATGCCACAGTATCCCACTAGGGTCGCCTTCCCTGCCTCTATGCCACAGTATCCCACTAGGGTCACCTTCCCTGCCTCTATGCCACAGTATCCCACTAGGATCGCCTTCCCTGCCTCTATGCCACAGTATCCCACTATGGTCGCCTTCCCTGCCGCTATGCCACAGTATCCCACTAGGGTCGCCTTCCCTGCCTCTATGCCACAGTATCCCACTAGGGTCGCCTTCCCTGCCTCTATGCCACAGTATCCCACTAGGGTCACCTTCCCTGCCTCTATGCCACAGTATCCCACTAAGGTCGCCTTCCCTGCCTCTATGCCACAGTATCCCACTAGGGTCGCCTTCCCTGCCTCTATGCCACAGTATCCCACTAGGGTCGCCTTCCCTGCCTCTATGCCACAGTATCCCACTAGGGTCGCCTTCCCTGCCTCTATGCCACAGTATCCCACTAGGGTCACCTTCCCTGCCTCTATGCCACAGTATCCCACTAGGGTCGCCTTCCCTGCCTCTATGCCACAGTATCCCACTAGAGTCGCCTTCCCTGCCTCTATGCCACAGTATTCCACTAGGGTCGCCCTCCCTGTCTCTATGCCACAGTATCCCACTAGGGTCGCTTTCCCTGCTTCTATGCCACAGTATCCCACTAGGGTCACCTTCCCTGCCTCTATGCTGCAGTATCCCACTAGGGTCGCCTTCCCTGCCTCTATGCCACAGTATCCCACTAGGGTCGCTTTCCCTGCTTCTATGCCACAGTATCCCACTAGGGTCACCTTCCCTGCCTCTATGCCACAGTGTCCCACTAGGGTCACCTTCCCTGCCTCTATGCCACAGTATCCCACTAGGGTCACCTTCCCTGCCTCTATGCCACAGTATCCCACTAGAGTCGCCTTCCCTGCCTCTATGCCACAGTATTCCACTAGGGTCGCCTTCCCTGTCTCTATGCCACAGTATCCCACTAGGGTCGCCTTCCCTGCCTCTATGCCACAGTATCCCACTAGGGTCGCCTTCCCTGCCTCTATGCCGCAATATCCCACTAGGGTCACCTTCCCTGCCTCTATGCCACAGTATCCCACTAGGGTCACCTTCTTTGCCTCTATGCCACAGTATCCCACTAGGGTCGCCTTCCCTGCCTCTATGCCACAGTATCCCACTAGAGTCGCCTTCCCTGCCTCTATGCCACAGTATTCCACTAGGGTCGCCTTCCCTGTCTCTATGCCACAGTATCCCACTAGGGTCGCCTTCCCTGCCTCTATGCCACAGTACCCCACTAGGGTCGCCTTCCCTGCCTCTATGCCGCAATATCCCACTAGGGTCACCTTCCCTGCCTCTATGCCACAGTATCCCACTAGGGTCGCCTTCCCTGCCTCTATGCCACAGTATCCCACTAGAGTCGCCTTCCCTGCCTCTATGCCACAGTATCCCACTAGGGTCGCCTTCCCTGCCTCTATGCCACAGTATCCCACTAGGGTCGCCTTCCCTGCCTCTATGCCACAGTATTCCACTAGGGTCGCCCTCCCTGTCTCTATGCCACAGTATTCCACTAGGGTCGCCTTCCCTGCCTCTATGCCACAGTATCCCACTAAGGTCACCTTCCCTGCCTCTATGCCACAGTATCCCACTAAGGTCGCATTCCCTGCCTCTATTCCACAGTATTCCACTAGGGTCGCCCTCCCTGTCTCTATGCCACAGTATTCCACTAGGGTCGCCCTCCCTGTCTCTATGCCACAGTATCCCACTAGGGTCGCCTTCCCTGCCTCTATGCTGCAGTATCCCAATAGGGTCGCCTTCCCTGCCGCTATGCCACAGTATTCCACTCTGGCCACCTTCCCTGCCTCTATGCCACAGTATCCCACTAGGGTCACCTTCCCTGCCTCAATGCCACAGTATCCCACTAGGGTCACCTTCCCTGCCTCTATGCCACAGTATCCCACTAGGGTCACCTTCCCTGCCTCTATGCCACAGTATCCCACTAGGATCGCCTTCCCTGCCTCTATGCCACAGTATCCCACTATGGTCGCCTTCCCTGCCGCTATGCCACAGTATCCCACTAGGGTCGCCTTCCCTGCCTCTATGCCACAGTATCCCACTAGGGTCGCCTTCCCTGCCTCTATGCCACAGTATCCCACTAGGGTCACCTTCCCTGCCTCTATGCCACAGTATCCCACTAAGGTCGCCTTCCCTGCCTCTATGCCACAGTATCCCACTAGGGTCGCCTTCCCTGCCTCTATGCCACAGTATCCCACTAGGGTCGCCTTCCCTGCCTCTATGCCACAGTATCCCACTAGGGTCGCCTTCCCTGCCTCTATGCCACAGTATCCCACTAGGGTCACCTTCCCTGCCTCTATGCCACAGTATTCCACTAGGGTCACCTTCCCTGCCTCTATGCCACAGTATCCCACTAAGGCCGCCTTCCCTGCCTCTATGCCGCAATATCCCACTAGGGTCACCTTCCCTGCCTCTATGCCACAGTATCCCACTAGGGTCACCTTCCCTGCCTCTATGCCACACTATTCCACTAGGGTCACCTTCCCTGCCTCTATGCCACAGTATCCCACTAAGGCCGCCTTCCCTGCCTCTATGCCGCAATATCCCACTAGGGTCACCTTCCCTGCCTCTATGCCACAGTATCTCACTAGGGTCACCTTCCCTGCCTCTATGCCACACTATTCCACTAGGGTCACCTCCCCTGCCTCTATGCCACAGTATCCCACTAAGGTCGCCTTCCCTGCCTCTATGCCACAGTATCCCACTAAGGTCGCCTTCCCTGCCTCTATGCCACAGTTTCCCACTAGGATCGCCGTCCCTGCCTCTATGCCACAGTGTCCCACTAAGGTCGCCTTCCCTGCCTCTATGCCACAGTATCCCACTAGGGTCGCTTTCCCTGCTTCTATGCCACAGTATCCCACTAGGGTCACCTTCCCTGCCTCTATGCCACAGTGTCCCACTAGGGTCACCTTCCCTGCCTCTATGCCACAGTATCCCACTAGAGTCGCCTTCCCTGCCTCTATGCCACAGTATTCCACTAGGGTCGCCCTCCCTGTCTCTATGCCACAGTATCCCACTAGGGTCGCCTTCCCTGCCTCTATGCCACAGTATCCCACTAGGGTCGCCTTCCCTGCCTCTATGCCACAGTATCCCACTAGAGTCGCCTTCCCTGCCTCTATGCCACAGTATTCCACTAGGGTCGCCCTCCCTGCCTCTATGCCACAGTATCCCACTAAGGTCACCTTCCCTGCCTCTATGCCACAGTATCCCACTAAGGTCGCATTCCCTGCCTCTATTCCACAGTATTCCACTAGGGTCGCCCTCCCTGTCTCTATGCCACAGTATTCCACTAGGGTCGCCCTCCCTGTCTCTATGCCACAGTATCCCACTAGGGTCGCCTTCCCTGCCTCTATGCCACAGTATTCCACTCTGGCCACCTTCCCTGCCTCTATGCCACAGTATCCCACTAGGGTCACCTTCCCTGCCTCAATGCCACAGTATCCCACTAGGGTCACCTTCCCTGCCTCTATGCCACAGTATCCCACTAGGGTCACCTTCCCTGCCTCTATGCCACAGTGTCCCACTAGGGTCGCCTTCCCTGCCTCTATGCCACAGTGTCCCACTAGAGTCGCCTTCCCTGCCTCTATGCCACAGTATTCCACTAGGGTCGCCCTCCCTGTCTCTATGCCACAGTATTCCACTAGGGTCGCCTTCCCTGCCTCTATGCCACAGTATCCCACTAGGGTCACCTTCCCTGCCTCTATGCCACAGTATCCCACTAGGATCGCCTTCCCTGCCTCTATGCCACAGTATCCCACTATGGTCGCCTTCCCTGCCGCTATGCCACAGTATCCCACTAGGGTCGCCTTCCCTGCCTCTATGCCACAGTATCCCACTAGGGTCGCCTTCCCTGCCTCTATGCCACAGTATCCCACTAGGGTCACCTTCCCTGCCTCTATGCCACAGTATCCCACTAAGGTCGCCTTCCCTGCCTCTATGCCACAGTATCCCACTAGGGTCGCCTTCCCTGCCTCTATGCCACAGTATCCCACTAGGGTCGCCTTCCCTGCCTCTATGCCACAGTATCCCACTAGGGTCGCCTTCCCTGCCTCTATGCCACAGTATCCCACTAGGGTCACCTTCCCTGCCTCTATGCCACAGTACTCCACTAGGGTCACCTTCCCTGCCTCTATGCCACAGTATCCCACTAGGGCCGCCTTCCCTGCCTCTATGCCGCAATATCCCACTAGGGTCACCTTCCCTGCCTCTATGCCACAGTATCCCACTAGGGTCACCTTCCCTGCCTCTATGCCACACTATTCCACTAGGGTCACCTTCCCTGCCTCTATGCCACAGTATTCCACTAAGGCCGCCTTCCCTGCCTCTATGCCGCAATATCCCACTAGGGTCACCTTCCCTGCCTCTATGCCACAGTATCTCACTAGGGTCACCTTCCCTGCCTCTATGCCACAGTATTCCACTCTGGCCACCTTCCCTGCCTCTATGCCACAGTATCCCACTAAGGTCGCCGTCCCTGCCTCTATGCCACAGTGTCCCACTAAGGTCGCCTTCCCTGCCTCTATGCCACAGTATCCCACTAGGGTCGCTTTCCCTGCTTCTATGCCACAGTATCCCACTAGGGTCACCTTCCCTGCCTCTATGCCACAGTGTCCCACTAGGGTCACCTTCCCTGCCTCTATGCCACAGTATCCCACTAGAGTCGCCTTCCCTGCCTCTATGCCACAGTATTCCACTAGGGTCGCCCTCCCTGTCTCTATGCCACAGTATCCCACTAGGGTCGCCTTCCCTGCCTCTATGCTGCAGTATCCCACTAGGGTCGCCTTCCCTGCCTCTATGCCACAGTTTCCCACTAGAGTCGCCTTCTCTGCCTCTATGCCGCAGTATTCCACTAGGGTCACCCTCCCTGTCTCTATGCCACAGTATCCCACTAGGGTCGCCTTCCCTGCCTCTATGCCACAGTATCCCACTAAGGTCACCTTCCCTGCCTCTATGCCACAGTATCCCACTAAGGTCGCATTCCCTGCCTCTATTCCACAGTATTCCACTAGGGTCGCCCTCCCTGTCTCTATGCCACAGTATTCCACTAGGGTCGCCCTCCCTGTCTCTATGCCACAGTATTCCACTAGGGTCGCCCTCCCTGTTAGGTTCCTGGTGCTCAGAACAAGGGAGATGTTATGAAGCGAGTCCAGAGCACCAGGACGTAATGCTGGGAAAGGGGAATGGAAAGGGAATAGCCCCTGGCGCCCTAACTCCGTTGTCTCGCCCGTGTGCTCAGAAATCCCCTGCGAGACTATGGTTGCTTGAGCCCATGGCAGCCGCGTTTGAAGGGCGGATTATGTCTGCCCAACTCCGATGCCCCCTCAGGTCTTAATGGGAGACAAAGGGAAATCCGAGACAGGGTGATAACAAGGGGCCCTCTGACTAAACAACCAGGCCAGGGGCTACAAGCTAACTGACTAAACCTGAGGTATGTGCGGTAACCCGCCAGGGAAAAGGACAACCAAAATCCACTAGTCCGTACTCCTACCCAGCACCGCTGGATACCAGAGTGGATCTGTGGGAGCAGAATCCTCCGCAAAAGCTCCGGAACACAAATAATAAAAGATAAATAATTAAGCGGCCCAAGCCGCAACACACGGCTACGCCGTGACTCACGAACACCACTGGATGTTCAAAGGTGCTCAGTCAGGACTCCAGGAACAGATGACGACTTCCGAGTACAGGACAACTGAGAACAGGAACGACCGGATACAGCAGGACTGGAAACACTTTCAGCAAACAGATTCAGCATTCAGGAACTAGCAGGAACCAAGCTCAGAACTCAAGCAGACTGAAAACCCAGAAATATCACCAGCATCTGCGAACTGCAATCAGCCAGCATATAACAGAGAGGCCTAATTAATAATCCAGTGCAGCTGGCCTATTGCAGGACTCCAAGCTGACAAGATGCAATTAGCAGCCAGATGAGGCTGAACACATGGGAACAAGCTGCAATTGCACAGACTCACCAGCGGCAGCAGACAAGAGTAATCTAAAACAGAGCAATGGGAAATCCTGGCATGCAAGACAACAAAATAAACATAAAATAGAAATGAACCACTACCTGTGGTTCATAACAGTATCCCCTCCTTAAGGGTGAGCTCCGAGCACCCCATGACACCCACGGGGAACATAAACAGAAGTATAACATAAAATACATAACAAAAATGCAAAACAGGAATGAGCCACAGCCGTGGCTCATAACATTACCCCCCCCTTGAGGAGGGGTCAAAAGACCCCAAAATTCAGACTATCCAGAACAAGGGATACAAAAAAAAAAAAAAACCTGACACACTGGTCTAACAGACAAGAAAACAAAAACAAGCTGTAGCAACAACTTGTAACAGTGCCCTCCCCCTAACGGTGGCCACAGGACACAAGACAAGGAGGAAAAAAAAAATCTTTTTTTTTTTTTTTTTTTTTTTAAATCAAGGCAAGAGTCAAAAAATTATTTCTTTTTCTTCTTCTTCTTTTTACAAAGCTCTTTAGGTCTGACCAAGGTAATTCCCCAAACATTGTCTGAACTGATGGTACCACCCAGCAAGGCTGCGTTCAAATCAGAGACAGGTTTCTTACCCTTGGGAGCTGAACTTTCTGGTAAAGTACTATTATTAGAAGAAGAAGAAGTCAAAAAAGCACATCCTGCAGTCAAAACATCGGGCTGGGACTCTTGTGCAGAGTTTACAGTATTTGGTGGACTCTCAGCAGACAAGACGGGTGACTTAGAGGAACCTGAACCAATTTCTTTGGAACCGTATCTTTTAACAATTGCATCACAGAATGCTAGGGGATCCTGAAGAATGGGATCTTCAGCTTTCATTAGGCTGGTTGCCCACTCAGAAGGCTCTCCTCTAAAAGAATAAATCAGATAGAGCCCAAGGTTTTCTGAAGTGATGCCCAGAAATGGTCTAGACAACATAATAGTGTAATAGTGTTTGAAAAGCGCCAGAAATTGGGCGAAGTCCCCATCAAAGGTTATGGATGTTGAGATATCAGAGTCAGGATCTGTTTCCTTCTCATCTGACTGACTGGAGTGCTTTGCTAGGACCTGGTCACTATTGACCTTACTCGAGGCTGAGACTTTCTGAACCCCACCCGGGGCAGTGACTTTCTGAACCCCACCCGGGGCAGTGACTTTCTGAACCCCACCCGGGGCAGTGACTTTCTGAACCCCACCCGGGGCAGTGACTTTCTGAACCCCACCCGGGGCAGCGACTTTCTGAACCCCACCCGGGGCAGTGACTTTCTGAACCCCACCCGGGGCAGTGACTTTCTGAACCTCACCCGGGGCAGTGACTTCCGGGAACCCCGCTGGGGCAGTGGCCTCCGGGAACCCCGCTGGGGCAGTGGCCTCCGGGAACCCCGCTGGGGCAGTGGCCTCCGGGAACCCCGCTGGGACAGTGGCGTCCGAGAACCCCGCTGGGACAGTGGCGTCCGGGAACCCCGCTGGGGCAGTGGCCTCCGAGAACCCCGCTGGGGCCAGCACCTCGGATTCTTTTACTGGGACCGGGCCGTTGGCCTCCCTGACTGGGATCGGGCCATCGGCCTCCCTCTCTGAGTCGATAATTATCGAAAGTTCTCCCGGGACTATGACTTCCGGGACTTTTGCTGAA
The DNA here is from genome assembly GCF_028390025.1 of Pseudophryne corroboree. Lineage (NCBI taxonomy): Eukaryota > Metazoa > Chordata > Amphibia > Anura > Myobatrachidae > Pseudophryne > Pseudophryne corroboree. Next base: position 463,045,181 of record NC_086452.1, on the reverse strand, counting down.
GCAATAACGTTCAGATCCTCCACTAATGCTATGCTTCTTAAGTTCTTTCCTGGGGAAGCGACTTCTAGACCCTTCTTTGGGGCTGCGTCTCTCGAGACCCCACTTGGGGATATTACTTCAAAGATCCCTTCTGGGGTTTTGCTTCTCAAGTTCCCCTCAAGAACTATGGTTTTAGAGACCCTTTCTAGGGTTGCGCTTTTCAAGTCCCTACCTGGGGTAACAGCTTCTGAGACCCCTTCCGATATGGACACCTGAACTATAATATTTGATGTCCCTCTATAAGCTAGGGCATCAGGTACCGCTCCAGCACTCTGGGCATCGGGTACCGCTCCAGCACTCTGGGCATCGGGTACCGCTCCAGCACTCTGGGCATCGGGTACCGCTCCAGCACTCTGGGCATCGGGCACCGCTCCAGCACTCTGGGCTACGGGCACCGCTCCAGGACCCTGGGCTACGGGCACCACTCCAGGACCCTGGGCTACGGGCACCACTCCAGGACCCTGGGCTACGGGCACCACTCCAGGAACCTGGGCATCGGGCACCACTCCAGGAACCTGGGCATCGGGCACCACTCCAGGAACCTGGGCATCGGGCACCACTCCAGGAACCTGGGCATCGGGCACCACTCCAGGAACCTGGGCATCGGGCACCACTCCAGGAACCTGGGCATCAGGCACCACTCCAGGAACCTGGGCATCAGGCATCACTCCAGGGACTTGCAACTCCGCTTCCACAGGAACCTCAAGAGAGGAGAGAAACATTCTCTTTTGATTCCTGAATCTATAATGGGGCTCCCTTGCCCAAGGACCCCAATTATAGGACAGAGAGCTTTTTTGTGTGGGTTGTGTGACAAGTGCCTCTGCCACAGTAGAGACAGGAGTAGGTCTTGTATCATGACTCAACTTGGCCAGAGGGCAAGACTCGTCACCACACTTTGGCTTGCGCAACTCACAGGTCTGCAGATAATGGCCTAAACCCCAACAATATAGGCATAAGTTTAAGTTTCTGCAACGCAGACGCTCCTCTTCTGAGAGCCTGGGCCGCAGAAAACTTTTAAACCTTTTCTCTTCAATTAGACCAGAGGATTCTCTTGTCACCATACTGTGAGCAAGAGTCTCTTTAGAGATAGATGTACTCTCAACGACTTCTGGCAAAATGAGCAAGATTTTAGTCAGAAGGTTTTGCAGTTGCTTTAGGGATTGCTGCAAAACTTCTAGTCGCTCTGGTCTCAAAGCACTGAATACAGAGTTCAGAGCTGCGAGAGATGCCTGCAGGGCTTGCATAGTAGACATAGGAGGATTTAAAACTAGACGAGACAAGACAAGACAAGGCAAGGCAAGACAAGGCAAGACAAGGCAAGGCAAGACAAGGCAAGGCAAGACAAGGCAAGGCAAGACTAAATTTTGCTAAACAAAACAAGACTTTTTTTTTTTTTTTTTTTTAAACACCGGACTGGATTCTAAACACCGGACTGGACACCGGACTGGATTCTAAACACCGGACTGGATTCTAAACACCGGACTGGATTCTAAACACCGGACTGGATTCTAAACACCGGACTGGATTCTAGACTAGACACTGGACTGGGCCAAAAAAGAAAAAAAAAGTTTTATTTCTTTTTTGTGGTATGGCTGGTGATAATGTTAGGTTCCTGGTGCTCAGAACAAGGGAGATGTTATGAAGCGAGTCCAGAGCACCAGGACGTAATGCTGGGAAAGGGGAATGGAAAGGGAATAGCCCCTGGCGCCCTAACTCCGTTGTCTCGCCCGTGTGGTCAGAAATCCCCTGCGAGACTATGGTTGCTTGAGCCCATGGCAGCCGCGTTTGAAGGGCGGATTATGTCTGCCCAACTCCGATGCCCCCTCAGGTCTTAATGGGAGACAAAGGGAAATCCGAGACAGGGTGATAACAAGGGGCCCTCTGACTAAACAACCAGGCCAGGGGCTACAAGCTAACTGACTAAACCTGAGGTATGTGCGGTAACCCGCCAGGGAAAAGGACAACCAAAATCCACTAGTCCGTACTCCTACCCAGCACCGCTGGATACCAGAGTGGATCTGTGGGAGCAGAATCCTCCGCAAAAGCTCCGGAACACAAATAATAAAAGATAAATAATTAAGCGGCCCAAGCCGCAACACACGGCTACGCCGTGACTCACGAACACCACTGGATGTTCAAAGGTGCTCAGTCAGGACTCCAGGAACAGATGACGACTTCCGAGTACAGGACAACTGAGAACAGGAACGACCGGATACAGCAGGACTGGAAACACTTTCAGCAAACAGATTCAGCATTCAGGAACTAGCAGGAACCAAGCTCAGAACTCAAGCAGACTGAAAACCCAGAAATATCACCAGCATCTGCGAACTGCAATCAGCCAGCATATAACAGAGAGGCCTAATTAATAATCCAGTGCAGCTGGCCTATTGCAGGACTCCAAGCTGACAAGATGCAATTAGCAGCCAGATGAGGCTGAACACATGGGAACAAGCTGCAATTGCACAGACTCACCAGCGGCAGCAGACAAGAGTAATCTAAAACAGAGCAATGGGAAATCCTGGCATGCAAGACAACAAAATAAACATAAAATAGAAATGAACCACTACCTGTGGTTCATAACAGTATCCCCTCCTTAAGGGTGAGCTCCGAGCACCCCATGACACCCACGGGGAACATAAACAGAAGTATAACATAAAATACATAACAAAAATGCAAAACAGGAATGAGCCACAGCCGTGGCTCATAACACTCCCTGTCTCTATGCCACAGTATTCCACTAGGGTCGCCCTCCCTGTCTCTATGCCACAGTATCCCACTAGGGTCGCCTTCCCTGCCGCTATGCCACAGTATTCCACTCTGGCCACCTTCCCTGCCTCTATGCCACAGTATCCCACTAGGGTCACCTTCCCTGCCTCTATGCCACAGTATTCCACTAAGGTCGCCTTCCCTGCCTCTATGCCACAGTATCCCACTAGGGTCGCCTTCCCTGCCTCTATGCCACAGTATCCCACTAGGGTTGCCTTCCCTGCCTCTATGCCACAGTATCCCACTAGGGTCGCCTTCCCTGCCTCTATGCCACAGTATCCCACTAGGGTCACCTTCCCTGCCTCTATGCCACAGTATTCCACTAGGGTCACCTTCCCTGCCTCTATGCCACAGTATCCCACTAAGGCCGCCTTCCCTGCCTCTATGCCGCAATATCCCACTAGGGTCACCTTCCCTGCCTCTATGCCACAGTATCCCACTAGGGTCACCTTCCCTGCCTCTATGCCACACTATTCCACTAGGGTCACCTTCCCTGCCTCTATGCCACAGTATCCCACTAAGGCCGCCTTCCCTGCCTCTATGCCACAGTATCTCACTAGGGTCACCTTCCCTGCCTCTATGCCACAGTATTCCACTCTGGCCACCTTCCCTGCCTCTATACCACAGTATCCCACTAAGGTCGCCTTCCCTCCCTCTATGCCACAGTATCCCACTAAGGTCGCCTTCCCTGCCTCTATGCCACAGTTTCCCACTAGGATCGCCGTCCCTGCCTCTATGCCACAGTGTCCCACTAAGGTCGCCTTCCCTGCCTCTATGCCACAGTATCCCACTAGGGTCGCTTTCCCTGCTTCTATGCCACAGTATCCCACTAGGGTCACCTTCCCTGCCTCTATGCCACAGTGTCCCACTAGGGTCACCTTCCCTGCCTCTATGCCACAGTATCCCACTAGAGTCGCCTTCCCTGCCTCTATGCCACAGTATTCCACTAGGGTCGCCCTCCCTGTCTCTATGCCACAGTATCCCACTAGGGTCGCCTTCCCTGCCTCTATGCTGCAGTATCCCACTAGGGTCACCTTCCCTGCCTCTATGCCACAGTATCCCATTAGAGTCGCCTTCCCTGCCTCTATGCCACAGTATTCCACTAGGGTCGCCCTCCCTGTCTCTATGCCACAGTATCCCACTAGGGTCGCCTTCCCTGCCTCTATGCTGCAGTATCCCACTAGGGTCGCCTTCCCTGCCTCTATGCCACAGTTTCCCACTAGAGTCGCCTTCTCTGCCTCTATGCCGCAGTATTCCACTAGGGTCACCCTCCCTGTCTCTATGCCACAGTATCCCACTAGGGTCGCCTTCCCTGCCTCTATGCTGCAGTATCCCACTAGGGTCGCCTTCCCTGCCTCTATGCCACAGTATCCCACTAGGGTCGCCTTCCCTGCCTCTATGCTGCAGTATCCCACTAGGGTCGCCTTCCCTGCCTCTATGCCACAGTATCCCACTAGGGTCGCTTTCCCTGCTTCTATGCCACAGTATCCCACTAGGGTCACCTTCCCTGCCTCTATGCCACAGTGTCCCACTAGGGTCACCTTCCCTGCCTCTATGCCACAGTATCCCACTAGGGTCACCTTCCCTGCCTCTATGCCACAGTATCCCACTAGAGTCGCCTTCCCTGCCTCTATGCCACAGTATTCCACTAGGGTCGCCTTCCCTGTCTCTATGCCACAGTATCCCACTAGGGTTGCCTTCCCTGCCTCTATGCCACAGTATCCCACTAGAGTCACCTTCCCTGCCTCTATGCCGCAATATCCCACTAGGGTCACCTTCCCTGCCTCTATGCCACAGTATCCCACTAGGGTCACCTTCCCTGCCTCTATGCCACAGTATTCCACTAGGGTTGCCTTCCCTGTCTCTATGCCACAGTATCCCACTAGGGTCGCCTTCCCTGCCTCTATGCCACAGTACCCCACTAGGGTCGCCTTCCCTGCCTCTATGCCGCAATATCCCACTAGGGTCACCTTCCCTGCCTCTATGCCACAGTATCCCACTAGGGTCGCCTTCCCTGCCTCTATGCCACAGTATCCCACTAGAGTCACCTTCCCTGCCTCTATGCCGCAATATCCCACTAGGGTCACCTTCCCTGCCTCTATGCCACAGTATCCCACTAGGGTCACCTTCCCTGCCTCTATGCCACAGTATCCCACTAGGGTCGCCTTCCCTGCCTCTATGCCACAGTATCCCACTAGAGTCGCCTTCCCTGCCTCTATGCCACAGTATTCCACTAGGGTCGCCTTCCCTGTCTCTATGCCACAGTATCCCACTAGGGTCGCCTTCCCTGCCTCTATGCCACAGTACCCCACTAGGGTCGCCTTCCCTGCCTCTATGCCGCAATATCCCACTAGGGTCACCTTCCCTGCCTCTATGCCACAGTATCCCACTAGGGTCGCCTTCCCTGCCTCTATGCCACAGTATCCCACTAGAGTCGCCTTCCCTGCCTCTATGCCACAGTATCCCACTAGGGTCGCCTTCCCTGCCTCTATGCCACAGTATCCCACTAGAGTCGCCTTCCCTGCCTCTATGCCACAGTATACCACTAGGGTCGCCCTCCCTGTCTCTATGCCACAGTATCCCACTAGGGTCGCCTTCCCTGCCTCTATGCTGCAGTATCCCACTAGGGTCGCCTTCCCTGCCTCTATGCCACAGTATCCCACTTGAGTCGCCTTCCCTGCCTCTATGCCACAGTATTCCACTAGGGTCGCCCTCCCTGTCTCTATGCCACAGTATCCCACTAGGGTCGCCTTCCCTGCCTCTATGCTGCAGTATCCCACTAGGGTCGCCTTCCCTGCCTCTATGCCACAGTATCCCACTAGGGTCGCCTTCCTTGCCTCTATGCTGCAGTATCCCACTAGGGTCGCCTTCCCTGCCTCAATGCCACAGTATCCCACTATGGTCGCTTTCCCTGCTTCTATGCCACAGTATCCCACTAGGGTCACCTTCCCTGCCTCTATGCCACAGTGTCCCACTAGGGTCACCTTCCCTGCCTCTATGCCACAGTATCCCACTAGGGTCACCTTCCCTGCCTCTATGCCACAGTATCCCACTAGGGTCGCCTTCCCTGCCTTTATGCCACAGTATCCCACTAGGGTCGCCTTCCCTGCCTCTATGCCACAGTACCCCACTAGGGTCACCTTCCCTGCCTCTTTGCCACAGTATCCCACTAGAGTCGCCTTCCCTGCCTCTATGCCACAGTATTCCACTAGGGTCGCCTTCCCTGTCTCTATGCCACAGTATCCCACTAGGGTCGCCTTCCCTGCCTCTATGCCACAGTATCCCACTAGGGTCGCCTTCCCTGCCTCTATGCCGCAATATCCCACTAGGGTCGCCTTCCCTGCCTCTATGCCACAGTATTCCACTAGGGTCGCCCTCCCTGTCTCTATGCCACAGTATCCCACTAAGGTCGCATTCCCTGCCTCTATGCCACAGTATCCCACTAAGGTCGCATTCCCTGCCTCTATGCCACAGTATCCCACTAGGGTCGCCCTCCCTGTCTCTATGCCACAGTATTCCACTAGGGTCGCCTTCCCTGCCTCTATGCAACAGTATCCCACTAAGGTCGCATTCCCTGCCTCTATGCCACAGTACCCCACTAGGGTCGCCTTCCCTGCCTCTATGCCACAGTACCCCACTAGGGTCGCCTTCCCTGCCTCTATGCCGCAATATCCCACTAGGGTCACCTTCCCTGCCTCTATGCCACAGTATCCCACTAGGGTCGCCTTCCCTGCCTCTATGCCACAGTATCCCACTAGAGTCGCCTTCCCTGCCTCTATGCCACAGTATTCCACTAGGGTCGCCCTCCCTGTCTCTATGCCACAGTATCCCACTAAGGTCGCATTCCCTGCCTCTAAGCCACAGTATCCCACTAAGGTCGCATTCCCTGCCTCTATGCCACAGTATCCCACTAGGGTCGCCCTCCCTGTCTCTATGCCACAGTATTCCACTAGGGTCGCCTTCCCTGCCTCTATGCCACAGTATCCCACTAAGGTCGCCTTCCCTGCCTCTATGCCACAGTATTCCACTAGGGTCGCCCTCCCTGTCTCTATGCCACAGTACCCCACTAAGGTCGCATTCCCTGCCTCTATGCCACAGTATCCCACTAAGGTCGCATTCCCTGCCTCTATGCCACAGTATCCCACTAGGGTCGCCCTCCCTGCCTCTATGCCACAGTGTTCCACTAGGGTCGCCTTCCCTGCCGCTATGCCACAGTATCCCACTAGGGTCACCTTCCCTGCCTCTCTCCATCCTGGAACCACAGATGTTTTTATTATGTCCACGTACAGTAGCTGATTGTCCCTACGCCCTGCCTGGGTGCTGCCTCATACCAGCTAAATGACTAGTGAGAGTGACTGAGGCCTGTCCTCTCAGTTTCGCTGTAGAGATGAATCTATATGTGGGGCTTGCCTCTGCTCCTGGCTTTATCCTCTGCCGTCCTTGGGTTGTGCCACCAACTGCCAGCGCCCAAGGTTTTATGGTTCACGGATGAAGCTGCTGTTGAGCAAGGTTGGAGCTAACGATCGCATCAGCCAGACTTGGCATCTTATCCTTTATTTATTATTAGCAGATGGCAGATGGCTGGAAAGTGCCTCCCAGCTCTTTGCCTCCCGTACGATCGAAGCCAGCTCTCAACGTGCCGGAGTTTTCCTCCCATCTGTTCGCTTTCTGTCCACTTTCCACAACTTGCGGAACACGAAGCTCGGTCGCCCTCCAGCCAATTCCCTGATCCAAAGACCGGTGATCAGCCGTAAACTGCGCTCCCACTCCTGCCGCTTTCAGACTGCAAGCAGAACCCTCTGATTCATCTGTCTCTAATTAACAAAACTGCAGCGCCTGGCACGGATCACGCAGGCTTCCTCTGACAGGAATGAAATGGCCTCTTTCACTCAAATATGTTCCGTGTCTTGAAGTTAAATCTGTCACTTGTCTACCAATAATTTCTTGGCTTTAACTAGAAAGAGTCTGTGAGACGCTGAGAGGATCAGTATGGTAATTGGGTAACCACTCGGAATAAAGCTAAGAAACGCAAAGTGGCTGGCGCTGAGTTGGATGTACACCTGTTTGCTCAGCATTTTCTACATGAATCTCCACGGTGCATTCTCCAAAAATGGACGCACATCGGCTATGCAGAGCCCTAAGATCACATCTGTACTTATAACTGGAGAGGTGATACTTAGGAAAGAAGAGGTGTTCTCACATAGGCCCTCATTCCGAGTTGATCGCTCGCTAGCTGCTTATAGTAGCAGTGCACACGCTAGGCCGTCGCCCTCTGGGAGTGTATCTTAGCTTAGCAGAAGTGCGAACGAGGGGCCTAATTCTGAGTTGATCGCAGCAGCAAATTTGCTATCAGTTGGGCAAAACCATGTGCACTACAGGAGGGGCAGATATAACATGTGCAGAGAGAGTTAGATTTGTGTAGGGTGTATTCAAACTGAAATCTAAATTGCAGTGTAAAAATAAAGCAGCCAGTATTTACCCTGCACAGAAACAAAATAACCCACCCAAATCTAACTCTTTCTGCACGTTATATCTGCCTCCCCTGTAGTGCACATGGTTTTGCCCAATTTCTAACAAACTTGCTGCTGCGATCAACTCAAAATTACCCCCGAAAGGTTAGCAGAACTGCTCCAAAAAATTTTCATGCAGTTTCTGAGCAGCTCCAAACCTACTCCTACCTTGCGATCACTGTAGAGAGTTTAGTTCCTGTTTTGACGTCACAAACACGCCCTGCGTTCGGTCCGCCACTCCCCCGTTTTCCCAGGCACGCCTGCGTTTTCTTCTGACATGCCTGCGTTTTTTAGCACACTCCCGGAAAACGGTCAGCATAGTTTTGTGTGAAAGTACTTTGCGCGTGCGCACTGCGGCCCGTACGCATGTGCAGAACAGCCGATTTTTAGCCTGATCGCTGTGCTGCGAACAACGGCAGCTAGCGATCAACTCGGAATGAGGGCCATAGGCACAGGTCAGGGAGGGCTCTTACACGCATATAAGGCCTACACACACCTGGGTGTAAGCAGTCATTCACCTTTTTCTAGGTGCATCCATTGCAGCTAGTATGAGGCTGCTACACATGGATGGTTTGTTGACCTGGCTGGCACATACGCTGCTTACACTAATGCGGTTGCATGTTGCTGTGTATGGGTAAATACATACCTATTACTCATGAGCGATGTACGCCAGATTAACAGGAAACACACCTGAGTTGATCTGAGATTCAGTAGATAGTTTATATGCATTTCATGGCCTGCACCACATTTGCTAGTATAATTTATGTCTGATGTCACGTACATTGCTATCTGCATTATACTGCTCTTTTTTAGCATCTGCTGTTTGCTGTTGCTCCGTCATGTATGTGGAACACACTATGGGGGTAATTCCAAGTTGATCGCAGCAGGACATTTTTTAGCAATTGGGCAAAACCATGTGCACTGCAGGGGAGGCAGGTATAACATGTGCAGAGAGAGTTAGATTTGGGTGGGTTATTTTGTTTCTGTGCAGGGTAAATACTGGCTGCTTTATTTTTACACTGCAATTTAGATTTCAGTTTGAATACACCCCACCCAAATCTAACTCTCTCTGCACATGTTACATCTGCCCCCCCCCCCTGCAGTGCACATGGTTTTGCCCAATTGCTAACAATGGCCCTCATTCCGAGTTGTTCGCTCGCAAGTGAATTTTAGCAGATTTGCTCACGCTAAGCCGCCGCCTACTGGGAGTGAATCTTAGCATCTTAAAATTGCGAACGAAGTAATCGCAATATTGCGATTACACACCTCGTAGCAGTTTCTGAGTAGCTCCAGACTTACTCGGCATCTGCGATCATTTCACTGCTTGTCGTTCCTGGTTTGACGTCACAAACACACCCAGCGTTCGCCCAGACACTCCCCCGTTTCTCCGGCCACTCCTGCGTTTTTTCCGGAAACGGTAGCGTTTTTTCCCACACGCCCATAAAACGGCCTGTTTCCGCCCAGTAACACCCATTTCCTGTCAATCACATTACGATCGCCAGAACGATGAAAAAGCCGTGAGTAAAATTACTAAGTGCATAGCAAATTTACTTGGCGCAGTCGCAGTGCGGACATTGCGCATGCGCACTAAGCGGAAAATCGCTGCGATGCGAAGATTTTTTCCGAGCGAACAACTCGGAATGAGGGCCCATGTGCACTGCAGGTGGGGCAGATATAACATGTGCAGAGAGAGTTAGATTTGGGTGGGTTATTTTGTTTCTGTGCAGGGTAAATACTGGCTGCTTTATTTTTACACTGCAATTTAGATTGTAGATTGGACACACCCCACCCAAATCTAACTCTCTCTGCACATGTTTTATCTGCCTCCCCTGCAGTGCACATGGTTTTGCCCAACTGCTAACAAAGTTCCTGCTGCGATCAACTCAGAATTACCCCCTATATATGAAGAGAATATACTGTATGCTGCACATCTCCTAGTTCTCCAGGGGAACGGTTATTATGCTGCATGGAAAAGTCATTTGGGTTAATAAAATATGGTGAAAACAACCAAACTCGTGAGGATGGAAAGAAGGCGGCAGGGGTGGGTAGTGGTCCGCTACAGTATGGGGCTGATGAGGGCTACAGACTGCTGCCCATAGACGTTATTCTCTGTTGAAAACTAGAGTATGCTCTTGACAACAGATTTACAATGCTTCATAATATGCTGGCACAAGTAGGACATACAATGAGCATGTAGTAAGGGTGTAGGCAGCTCTCACCTTATACCACACATAGGGGGTCATTCCGAGTTGTTCGCTCGTTATTTTTTTCTCGCAACGGAGCGATTAGTCGCTAATGCGCATGCGCAATGTCCGCAGTGCGACTGCGCCAAGTAAATTTGCTATGCAGTTAGGAATTTTACTCACGGCATTAAGAGGTTTTTTCTTCGTTCTGGTGATCGTAATTTGATTGACAGGAAGTGGGTGTTTCTGGGCGGAAACTGGCCGTTTTATGGGAGTGTGTGAAAAAACGCTACCGTTTCTGGGAAAAACGCGGGAGTGGCTGGAGAAACGGAGGAGTGTCTGGGCGAACGCTGGGTGTGTTTGTGACGTCAAACCAGGAACGACAAGTACTGAACTGATCGCACTGGAAGAGTAAGTCTGGAGCTACTCAGAAACTGCACAGAGAAGTCTTTTCGCAATATTGCGAATCTTTCGTTCGCAATTTTGATAAGCTAAGATTCACTCCCAGTAGGCGGCGGCTTAGCGTGTGCAAAGCTGCTAAAAGCAGCTAGTGAGCGAACAACTCGGAATGAGGGCCATTGGACGGTCTACAAAGTACATACTGTGGGCCTTTATAAATGAAGCATAAAGCCAGAGGTGCCGAGAGGGGGGGAGGGGGAGAGGGTACTAATTACTATGGCCCAGGTCTGTTGGAGGGGCCAGTGGGGGCCCAGGTCCCCCCCCCCCCCTTCCTTCTTACCTGGCAGAAGCTGCTGCAGTTTTCCTCCTCAGCCCAGCACACGTGGCCAGGGAGGCACTTAAAATACAAATTTTTCTGTATTTTTTATCCTAAGGGTGCATGGCTACGCCTCCTGTGATTAGGCCATGCCCCCTGAAAAGTACCTGGGCTCAGGCAGGCCCTCTACTGCCCTGCATAAAGCCCAAGGTGATGATAGTCTAGGGTGCACAGGGAAATCCTGCTATCTGGTATGCTATCATTTGTTTATTATTGCTACAGATGGCTAGAGAGTGCCCCCAGCTCTTTGATACTCATGCAACTGAAGGCAGCTCTCACCGCGCTGGGAAAATAGGAAACTAGGGCAAGATTTATCAAATCTTATAAAGAGGACAGGTGTTGCCCATACCACCAATCAGATTTTAGCGCTCATTTTATAGAATGTACGAGATGAATCCTAGCTAAAAGCTTATTGGTTTCCATGGGCAACATCTCCACTCGTCCTCTTTATACATAAGGTATGATAAATCTCCCCCTGAAACCCAATAGTAGTCTGTATTGGACATAATGGGGGACAGGAATGTTGAGCGTGTGATGGAGTATAGAGTAGATTAATGTTTTGAGTATTAACAGGGAACATTTGTACCCATACATTACACTATGGGGGCAGCCAAATTGTTTCCCGAAACAATATGCAATAGAATGCAGCCTATACTTTTTCCATAGGAAGTTATGACATTATCGAGGCACTTCATGTCTCAGTGCTGTCTCCGGTGATGACACGAATCCCTATTAAAATGTTAGGCTAAATTAATTTCACACAAAATGGCTTCCCCTGCTGTGTATAAATGATGGGCTCACTGTACATGGGTCAGAAAAATGGTCGGTCACAGAGATGTTTTCAGCATTGGGCTGCCTGGATTGTCTCACTCCGGTCATACCACAACATATGACTTAGGTCAGGTGAGCCAGCAACTTTAAAATAGGACTGTTCTGTTGTAGCCATTTTGTTGTAGACTTTGGTTTGTTTAATAGGACTGTAGATCTGTATAACCCATATAAGGCGCCCATAATTTTATTGCGATTGACATAAACACTTCCTTAAGCTAGCTTCTCACTAAAATAACGACACACTAAAATAACGACACGGACACGGTTAGCTGTAGTTAAAGGCCAGACGATATTTATTGATCGCTGACCTGTTCTTTAAACTATAATTGTAATTGAATTGGTTTTATATTGGAGGATGGCAACAGGACCAGTCGCTACCAGACACCAGCTCCGGTCCGTTGGATGAAATCCAACCACCAAGGAGGGGAATACCCAAACCCCGCCTCCTCCCTGCATAACCCGCATTGTGCAGGACTCACCACTCTTTTCTCTGGCAAACGTTCGGTTCCCGCAGGGGAACGTCTAAATGTCCAACCGCAAGGTAAGGACACACCTGCCGTCCTTCTAAAGAGGGTGCCCCACAATGACCACTTATGCCCATCTGACCGCTGGTTGGTAGCGACTTCCCGCCACAAAGGTTTAACAAACCGCCCAGCCATCCAAACCAATAAAAACCAGGAAAACAAGATCGCTAACGGAAAGGACCAAAACCCCAGTTAAGAAAACCCGAAAACTCCAGCCGGAGAAGACGAACCCCATCCTCCTTGTAGAACTGCCGCTGACGCAGTACAAGCAGAGGATGCCTGACCACCTAAAAGCCATAACAACAACGAAACAGCAGAATTACCATCTGGCGTGCTTCCTAATAGCTGAGAAAAGCACCGCCCCCTCCAAAGAAAAAAACGCTGGACTAATTGACCACCCAAATTGGAGCTCCGGCCAGTGACAACGCGGCCCATGAAATCAGCCTTAATGAAAAAATTGAGGTAGATGCTGTCGACGCGACCCCTATCAGCGCCGCCCAAAACGCAGGACAATACCGCCAGGCCGACCCCAACTATGCTCACGGTGGCAAAGGAGCTGTACCAACACCCCTCAGTATCCCTTAACCATGGACACCCAACCAACAAACCACCCTGACCAAAACATCAGCTGTCCTACGCGCCAAGTAATGCCCTGTCGCCCAAAAATTGTAAGAGTGGCCAACCAGCCACTCCTGTTCAAACCATCGACGGCTGCAAAAGAAAAACACCCTTAAATCATCACACTGACATACATCACATAAGAAAACCAAGTGACAGAGAACAGAATTAACCCAAGTGAAGGAGAAAACTCAAAAAACCTCCCGTGGACCTTTATTGAGCCAATTGTAATTAGGCCCCCTCAGAGGAAAATTTTAAAATTCACTTCACACCCTCGATTCCTGAACGCTACCCGTTCAAAAACCGACGGGTAAACAAGTTTTTGGGTTAGCGCAACAGGCGCAACTAAACATTATCCCCATGCAGAAGGCTTATAGTAAGCATCCCTCCATGGAGCACCTCCTGACTAGCTGCCGTGGTGGACCCTGTGGCTGCCACACGGTAGCCACCCCCATACGCAAGGAATAGGACCTAAAAAGTATACCTCCAACGGACCACCTCCTGAATAGCCGCCGTGGAGGACCCTGTGGCTGCCGCATGGTAGCCACTATAGATGTGCACTTGAAATTTTTCGGGTTTTGTGTTTTGGTTTTGGGTTCGGTTCCGCGGCCGTGTTTTGGGTTCGACCGCGTTTTGGCAAAACCTCACCGAATTTTTTTTGTCGGATTCGGGTGTGTTTTGGATTCGGGTGTTTTTTTTTAAAAAACACTAAAAAACAGCTTAAATCATAGAATTTGGGGGTCATTTTGATCCCAAAGTATTATTAACCTCAAAAACCATAATTTCCACTCATTTTCAGTCTATTCTGAATACCTCACACCTCACAATATTATTTTTAGTCCTAAAATTTGCACCTAGGTCGCTGGATGACTAAGCTAAGCGACCCTAGTGGCCGACACAAACACCGTGCCCATCTAGGAGTGGCACTGCAGTGTCACGCAGGATGGCCCTTCCAAAAAACCCTCCCCAAACAGCACATGACGCAAAGAAAAAAAGAGGCGCAATGAGGTAGCTGTGTGAGTAAGATAAGCGACCCTAGTGGCCGACACAAACACCGTGCCCATCTAGGAGTGGCACTGCAGTGTCACGCAGGATGGCCCTTCCAAAAAACCCTCCCCAAACAGCACATGACGCAAAGAAAAAAAGAGGCGCAATGAGGTAGCTGTGTGAGTAAGATAAGCGACCCTAGTGGCCGACACAAACACCGTGCCCATCTAGGAGTGTCACTGCAGTGTCACGCAGGATGGCCCTTCCAAAAAACCCTCCCCAAACAGCACATGACGCAAAGAAAAAAAGAGGCGCAATGAGGTAGCTGTGTGAGTAAGATAAGCGACCCTAGTGGCCGACACAAACACCGTGCCCATCTAGGAGTGGCACTGCAGTGTCACGCAGGATGGCCCTTCCAAAAAACCCTCCCCAAACAGCACATGACGCAAAGAAAAAAAGAGGCGCAATGAGGTAGCTGTGTGAGTAAGATAAGCGACCCTAGTGGCCGACACAAACACCGTGCCCATCTAGGAGTGGCACTGCAGTGTCACGCAGGATGGCCCTTCCAAAAAACACTCCCCAAACAGCACATGACGCAAAGAAAAAAAGAGGCGCAATGAGGTAGCTGTGTGAGTAAGATAAGCGACCCTAGTGGCCGACACAAACACCGTGCCCATCTAGGAGTGGCACTGCAGTGTCACGCAGGATGGCCCTTCCAAAACCCTCCCCAAACAGCACATGACGCAAAGAAAAAAAGAGGCGCAATGAGGTAGCTGTGTGAGTAAGATAAGCGACCCTAGTGGCCGACACAAACACCGTGCCCATCTAGGAGTGGCACTGCAGTGTCACGCAGGATGGCCCTTCCAAAAAAACCTCCCCAAACAGCACATGACGCAAAGAAAAAAAGAGGCGCAATGAGGTAGCTGTGTGAGTAAGATAAGCGACCCTAGTGGCCGACACAAACACCGTGCCAATCTAGGAGTGGCACTGCAGTGTCACGCAGGATGGCCCTTCCAAAAAACCCTCCCCAAACAGCACATGACGCAAAGAAAAAAAGAGGCGCAATGAGGTAGCTGTGTGAGTAAGATAAGCGACCCTAGTGGCCGACACAAACACCGTGCCCATCTAGGAGTGGCACTGCAGTGTCGCGCAGGATGGCCCTTCCAAAAAACCCTCCCCAAACAGCACATGACGCAAAGAAAAAAAGAGGCGCAATGAGGTAGCTGTGTGAGTAAGATAAGCGACCCTAGTGGCCGACACAAACACCGTGCCCATCTAGGAGTGGCACTGCAGTGTCACGCAGGATGGCCCTTCCAAAAAACCCTCCCCAAACAGCACATGACGCAAAGAAAAAAAGAGGCGCAATGAGGTAGCTGTGTGAGTAAGATAAGCGACCCTAGTGGCCGACACAAACACCGGGCCCATCTAGGAGTGGCACTGCAGTGTCACGCAGGATGGCCCTTCCAAAAAACCCTCCCCAAACAGCACATGACGCAAAGAAAAAAAGAGGCGCAATGAGGTAGCTGTGTGAGTAAGATAAGCGACCCTAGTGGCCGACACAAACACCGGGCCCATCTAGGAGTGGCACTGCAGTGTCACGCAGGATGGCCCTTCCAAAAAACATTCCACAAACAGCACATGACGCAAAGAAAAATTAAAGAAAAAGAGGTGCAAGATGGAATTGTCCTTGGGCCCTCCCACCCACCCTTATGTTGTATAAACAGGACATGCACACTTTAACCAACCCATCATTTCAGTGACAGGGTCTGCCACACGACTGTGACTGAAATGACGGGTTGGTTTGGACCCCCACCAAAAAAGAAGCAATTAATCTCTCCTTGCACAAACTGGCTCTACAGAGGCAAGATGTCCACCTCATCATCATCCTCCGATATATCACCGTGTACATCCCCCTCCTCACAGATTATCAATTCGTCCCCACTGGAATCCACCATCTCAGCTCCCTGTGTACTTTGTGGAGGCAATTGCTGCTGGTCAATGTCTCCACGGAGGAATTGATTATAATTCATTTTAATGAACATCATCTTCTCCACATTTTCTGGATGTAACCTCGTACGCTGATTGCTGACAAGGTGAGCGGCGGCACTAAACACTCTTTCGGAGTACACACTTGTGGGAGGGCAACTTAGGTAGAATAAAGCCAGTTTGTGCAAGGGCCTCCAAATTGCCTCTTTTTCCTGCCAGTATAAGTACGGACTGTGTGACGTGCCTACTTGGATGCGGTCACTCATATAATCCTCCACCATTCTTTCAATGGTGAGAGAATCATATGCAGTGACAGTAGACGACATGTCCGTAATCGTTGTCAGGTCCTTCAGTCCGGACCAGATGTCAGCATCAGCAGTCGCTCCAGACTGCCCTGCATCACCGCCAGCGGGTGGGCTCGGAATTCTGAGCCTTTTCCTCGCACCCCCAGTTGCGGGAGAATGTGAAGGAGGAGATGTTGACAGGTCGCGTTCCGCTTGACTTGACAATTTTCTCACCAGCAGGTCTTTCAACCCCAGCAGACTTGTGTCTGCCGGAAAGAGAGATCCAAGGTAGGCTTTAAATCTAGGATCGAGCACGGTGGCCAAAATGTAGTGCTCTGATTTCAACAGATTGACCACCCGTGAATCCTTGTTAAGCGAATTAAGGGCTCCATCCACAAGTCCCACATGCCTAGCGGAATCGCTCCGTGTTAGCTCCTCCTTCAATGTCTCCAGCTTCTTCTGCAAAAGCCTGATGAGGGGAATGACCTGACTCAGGCTGGCAGTGTCTGAACTGACTTCACGTGTGGCAAGTTCAAAGGACATCAGAACCTTGCACAACGTTGAAATCATTCTCCACTGCGCTTGAGACAGGTGCATTCCACCTCCAATATCGTGCTCAATTGTATAGGCTTAAATGGCCTTTTTTGCTGCTCCTCCAAACTCTGAAGCATATAGAGGGTTGAATTCCACCTCGTTACCACTTCTTGCTTCAGATGATGGCAGGGAAGGTTCAGTAGTTTTTGGTGGTGCTCCAGTCTTCTGTACGTGGTGCCTGTACGCCGAAAGTGTCCCGCAATTCTTCTGGCCACCGACAGCATCTCTTGCACGCCCCTGTCGTTTTTTTAAAAATTCTGCACCACCAAATTCAAGGTATGTGCAAAACATGGGACGTGCTGGAATTTGCCCATATTTAATGCACACACAATATTGCTGGCGTTGTCCGATGCCACAAATCCACAGGAGAGTCCAATTGGGGTAAGCCATTCCGCGATGATCTTCCTCAGTTGCCGTAAGAGGTTTTCAGCTGTGTGCGTATTCTGGAAAGCGGTGATACAAAGCGTAGCCTGCCTAGGAAAGAGTTGGCGTTTGCGAGATGCTGCTACTGGTGCCGCCGCTGCTGTTCTTGCGGCGGGAGTCCATACATCTACCCAGTGGGCTGTCACAGTCATATAGTCCTGACCCTGCCCTGCTCCACTTGTCCACATGTCCGTGGTTAAGTGGACATTGGGTACAACTGCATTTTTTAGGACACTGGTGAGTCTTTTTCTGACGTCCGTGTACATTCTCGGTATCGCCTGCCTAGAGAAGTGGAACCTAGATGGTATTTGGTAACGGGGGCACACTGCCTCAATAAATTGTCTAGTTCCCTGTGAACTAACGGCGGATACCGGACGCACGTCTAACACCAACATAGTTGTCAAGGCCTCAGTTATCCGCTTTGCAGCAGGATGACTGCTGTGATATTTCATCTTCCTCGCAAAGGACTGTTGGACAGTCAATTGCTTACTGGAAGTAGTACAAGTGGGCTTACGACTTCCCCTCTGGGATGACCATCGACTCCCAGCAGCAACAACAGCAGCGCCAGCAGCAGTAGGCGTTACACGCAAGGATGCATCGGAGGAATCCCAGGCAGGAGAGGACTCGTCAGAATTGCCAGTGACATGGCCTGCAGGACTATTGGCATTCCTGGGGAAGGAGGAAATTGACACTGAGGGAGTTGGTGGGGTGGTTTGCGTGAGCTTGGTTACAAGAGGAAGGGATTTACTGGTCAGTGGACTGCTTCCGCTGTCGCCCAAAGTTTTTGAACTTGTCACTGACTTATTATGAATGCGCTGCAGGTGACGTATAAGGGAGGATGTTCCGAGGTGGTTAACGTCCTTACCCCTACTTATTACAGCTTGACAAAGGCAACACACGGCTTGACACCTGTTGTCCGCTTTTCTGTTGAAATACCTCCACACTGAAGAGCTGATTTTTTTGGTATTTTCACCAGGCATGTCAACGGCCATATTCCTCCCACGGACAACAGGTGTCTCCCCGGGTGCCTGACTTAAACAAACCACCTCACCATCAGAATCCTCCTGGTCAATTTCCTCCCCAGCGCCAGCAACACCCATATCCTCCTCATCCTGGTGTACTTCAACACTGACATCTTCAATCTGACTATCAGGAACTGGACTGCGGGTGCTCCTTCCAGCACTTGCAGGGGGCGTGCAAATGGTGGAAGGCGCATGCTCTTCACGTCCAGTGTTGGGAAGGTCAGGCATCGCAACCGACACAATTGGACTCTCCTTGTGGATTTGGGATTTCAAAGAACGCACAGTTCTTTGCGGTGCTTTTGCCAGCTTGAGTCTTTTCAGTTTTCTAGCGAGAGGCTGAGTGCTTCCATCCTCATGTGAAGCTGAACCACTAGCCATGAACATAGGCCAGGGCCTCAGCCGTTCCTTGCCACTCCGTGTGGTAAATGGCATATTGGCAAGTTTACGCTTCTCCTCCGACAATTTTATTTTAGGTTTTGGAGTCCTTTTTTTACTGATATTTGGTGTTTTGGATTTGACATGCTCTGTACTATGACATTGGGCATCGGCCTTGGCAGACGACGTTGCTGGCATTTCATCGTCTCGGCCATGACTAGTGGCAGCAGCTTCAGCACGAGGTGGAAGTGGATCTTGATCTTTCCCTAATTTTGGAACCTCAACATTTTTGTTCTCCATATTTTAATAGGCACAACTAAAAGGCACCTCAGGTAAACAATGGAGATGGATGGATACTAGTATACTTATGGATGGACTGCCGAGTGCCGACACAGAGGTAGCTACAGCCGTGGACTACCGTACTGTGTCTGCTGCTAATATAGACTGGATGATAATGAGATGAAATCAATATATATATATGTATGTATATATAATATCACTAGTACTGCAGCCGGACAGGTAGATAATATATTTATTAGGTAATGATGACTGATGACGGACCTGCTGGACACTGTCAGCTCAGCAGCACCGCAGACTGCTACAGTAAGCTACTATACTATAGTAGTATGTACAAAGAAGAAAGAAAAAAAAAACCACGGGTAGGTGGTATACAATTATGGATGGACTGCCGAGTGCCGACACAGAGGTAGCTACAGCCGTGGACTACCGTACTGTGTCTGCTGCTAATATAGACTGGATGATTGATAATGAGATGAAATCAATATATATATATGTATGTATATATATATAATATCACTAGTACTGCAGCCGGACAGGTAGATAATATATTTATTAGGTAATGATGACTGATGACGGACCTGCTGGACACTGTCAGCTCAGCAGCACCGCAGACTGCTACAGTAAGCTACTATACTATAGTAGTATGTACAAAGAAGAAAGAAAAAAAAAAACCACGGGTAGGTGGTATACAATTATGGATGGACTGCCGAGTGCCGACACAGAGGTAGCTACAGCCGTGGACTACCGTACTGTGTCTGCTGCTAATATAGACTGGATGATAATGAGATGAAATCAATATATATATATGTATGTATATATAATATCACTAGTACTGCAGCCGGACAGGTAGATAATATATTTATTAGGTAATGATGACTGATGACGGACCTGCTGGACACTGTCAGCTCAGCAGCACCGCAGACTGCTACAGTAAGCTACTATACTATAGTAGTATGTACAAAGAAGAAAGAAAAAAAAAAAAACCACGGGTAGGTGGTATACAATTATGGATGGACTGCCGAGTGCCGACACAGAGGTAGCTACAGCCGTGGACTACCGTACTGTGTCTGCTGCTAATATAGACTGGATGATTGATAATGAGATGAAATCAATATATATATATGTATGTATATATAATATCACTAGTACTGCAGCCGGACAGGTAGATAATATATTTATTAGGTAATGATGACTGATGACGGACCTGCTGGACACTGTCAGCTCAGCAGCACCGCAGACTGCTACAGTAAGCTACTATACTATAGTAGTATGTACAAAGAAGAAAGAAAAAAAAAAACCACGGGTAGGTGGTATACAATTATGGATGGACTGCCGAGTGCCGACACAGAGGTAGCTACAGCCGTGGACTAACGTACTGTGTCTGCTGCTAATATAGACTGGATGATTGATAATGAGATGAAATCAATATATATATATGTATGTATATATAATATCACTAGTACTGCAGCCGGACAGGTAGATATATATTTATTAGGTAATGATGACTGATGACGGACCTGCTGGACACTGTCAGCTCAGCAGCACCGCAGACTGCTACAGTAAGCTACTATACTATAGTAGTATGTACAAAGAAGAAAGAAAAAAAAAAAACCACGGGTAGGTGGTATACAATTATGGATGGACTGCCGAGTGCCGACACAGAGGTAGCTACAGCCGTGGACTAACGTACTGTGTCTGCTGCTAATATAGACTGGATGATTGATAATGAGATGAAATCAATATATATATATGTATGTATATATAATATCACTAGTACTGCAGCCGGACAGGTAGATATATATTTATTAGGTAATGATGACTGATGACGGACCTGCTGGACACTGTCAGCTCAGCAGCACCGCAGACTGCTACAGTAAGCTACTATACTATAGTAGTATGTACAAAGAAGAAAGAAAAAAAAAAACCACGGGTAGGTGGTATACAATTATGGATGGACTGCCGAGTGCCGACACAGAGGTAGCTACAGCCGTGGACTAACGTACTGTGTCTGCTGCTAATATAGACTGGATGATTGATAATGAGATGAAATCAATATATATATATGTATGTATATATCACTAGTACTGCAGCCGGACAGGTAGATATATATTTATTAGGTAATGATGACTGATGACGGACCTGCTGGACACTGTCAGCTCAGCAGCACCGCAGACTGCTACAGTAAGCTACTATACTATAGTAGTATGTACAAAGAAGAAAGAAAAAAAAAAACCACGGGTAGGTGGTATACAATTATGGATGGACTGCCGAGTGCCGACACAGAGGTAGCTACAGCCGTGGACTAACGTACTGTGTCTGCTGCTAATATAGACTGGATGATTGATAATGAGATGAAATCAATATATATATGTATGTATATATAATATCACTAGTACTGCAGCCGGACAGGTAGATAATATATTTATTAGGTAACGATGACTGATGACGGACCTGCTGGACACTGTCAGCTCAGCAGCACCGCAGACTGCTACAGTAAGCTACTATACTCTATAGTAGTATGTACAAAGAAGAAAGAAAAAAAAAAAAACCACGGGTAGGTGGTATACAATTATGGATGGACTGCCGAGTGCCGACACAGAGGTAGCTACAGCCGTGGACTAACGTACTGTGTCTGCTGCTAATATAGAGTCTAGACTGGATGATAAATTATTGATAATGAGATGAAATCAATATAATATCACTAGTACTGCAGCCGGACAGGTACTATATATATTTATTATGTAATGACTGATGACGGACCTGCTGGACACTGTCAGGTCAGCACAGCACCGCAGACTGCTACAGTAAGCTACTATAGTAGTATGTATAAAGAAGAATGAAAAAAAAAAAAACACGGGTAGGTGGTATACAATATTATATATATATATATATATATATATTATATACAATTATATATATATATATATATTAAACTGGTGGTGATTGATTATTAAACTGGTGGTCACTTCAGGTCACGTTGCAACTAGAGATGAGCGGGTTCGGTTTCTCTGAATCCGAACCCGCCAGAACTTCATGTTTTTTTTCACGGGTCCGAGCGACTCGGATCTTCCCGCCTTGCTTGGTTAACCCGAGCGCGCCCGAACGTCATCATGACGCTGTCGGATTCTCGCGAGGCTCGGATTCTATCGCGAGACTCGGATTCTATATAAGGAGCCGCGCGTCGCCGCCATTTTCACACGTGCATTGAGATTGATAGGGAGAGGACGTGGCTGGCGTCCTCTCCATTTAGATTATAAGAGACTGAGAGAGATTTACTGGAGCTGACTAGGAGAAGTACTGTTACTGTAGAAGTGTAGAGACTGAGTGGAGAGAGTTTACTAGTGAGGACAGTGCAGTTTACTTTATAATCCGTTCTCTGCCTGAAAAAAGCGATACACAGCACACAGTGACTCAGTCACATACCATATCTGTGTGCACTGCTCAGGCTCAGGCCAGTGTGCTGCATCATCTATTATCTATATATAATATTATATATATCTGTCTGACTGCTCAGCTCACACAGCTTATAATTGTGGGGGAGACTGGGGAGCACTACTGCAGTGCCAGTTATAGGTTATAGCAGGAGCCAGGAGTACATAATATATTATATAGTGAGTGACCACCAGACACACAGTGCAGTTTATTTAATATATCCGTTCTCTGCCTGAAAAAAGCGATACACACAGTGACTCAGTCAGTCACATACCATATCTGTGTGCACTGCTCAGGCTCAGGCCAGTGTGCTGCATCATCTATATATATTATATATCTGTCTGACTGCTCAGCTCACACAGCTTATAATTGTGGGGGAGACTGGGGAGCACTACTGCAGTGCCAGTTATAGGTTATAGCAGGAGCCAGGAGTACATAATATTATATTAAAATTAAACAGTGCACACTTTTGCTGCAGGAGTGCCACTGCCAGTGTGACTAGTGACCAGTGACCTGACTACCAGTATATATAATATTAGTAGTATACTATCTCTTTATCAACCAGTCTATATTAGCAGCAGACACAGTACAGTGCGGTAGTTCACGGCTGTGGCTACCTCTGTGTCGGCACTCGGCAGCCCGTCCATAATTGTATATACCACCTAACCGTGTTTTTTTCTTCTTTCTTTATAGTCATACTAGTTACGAGTATACTATCTCTTTATCAACCAGTCTATATTAGCAGCAGACACAGTACAGTGCGGTAGTTCACGGCTGTGGCTACCTCTGTGTCGGCACTCGGCAGCCCGTCCATAATTGTATATACCACCTAACCGTGTTTTTTTTTTCTTTCTTTATACATACATACTAGTTACGAGTATACTATCTCTTTATCAACCAGTCTATATTAGCAGCAGACACAGTACAGTGCGGTAGTTCACGGCTGTGGCTACCTCTGTGTCGGCACTCGGCAGCCCGTCCATAATTGTATATACCACCTAACCGTGGTTTTTTTTTCTTTCTTTATACATACATACTAGTTACGAGTATACTATCTCTTTATCAACCAGTCTATATATTAGCAGACACAGTACAGTGCGGTAGTTCACGGCTGTGGCTACCTCTGTGTCGGCACTCGGCAGCCCGTCCATAATTGTATATACCACCTAACCGTGGTTTTTTTTTCTTTCTTTATACATACATACTAGTTACGAGTATACTATCTCTTTATCAACCAGTCTATATTAGCAGCAGACACAGTACAGTGCGGTAGTTCACGGCTGTGGCTACCTCTGTGTCGGCACTCGGCAGCCCGTCCATAATTGTATATACCACCTAACCGTGGTTTTTTTTTCTTTCTTTATACATACATACTAGTTACGAGTATACTATCTCTTTATCAACCAGTCTATATATTAGCAGCAGACACAGTACAGTGCGGTAGTTCACGGCTGTGGCTACCTCTGTGTCGGCACTCGGCAGCCCGTCCATAATTGTATATACCACCTAACCGTGGTTTTTTTTTCTTTCTTTATACATACATACTAGTTACGAGTATACTATCTCTTTATCAACCAGTCTATATTAGCAGCAGACACAGTACAGTGCGGTAGTTCACGGCTGTGGCTACCTCTGTGTCGGCACTCGGCAGCCCGTCCATAATTGTATATACCACCTAACCGTGGTTTTTTTTTCTTTCTTTATACATACATACTAGTTACGAGTATACTATCTCTTTATCAACCAGTCTATATATTAGCAGCAGACACAGTACAGTGCGGTAGTTCACGGCTGTGGCTACCTCTGTGTCGGCACTCGGCAGCCCGTCCATAATTGTATATACCACCTAACCGTGGTTTTTTTTTCTTTCTTTATACATACATACTAGTTACGAGTATACTATCTCTTTATCAACCAGTCTATATTAGCAGCAGACACAGTACAGTGCGGTAGTTCACGGCTGTGGCTACCTCTGTGTCGGCACTCGGCAGCCCGTCCATAATTGTATATACCACCTAACCGTGGTTTTTTTTTCTTTCTTTATACATACATACTAGTTACGAGTATACTATCTCTTTATCAACCAGTCTATATATTAGCAGCAGACACAGTACAGTGCGGTAGTTCACGGCTGTGGCTACCTCTGTGTCGGCACTCGGCAGCCCGTCAATAATTGTATACTAGTATCCAATCCATCCATCTCCATTGTTTACCTGAGGTGCCTTTTAGTTGTGCCTATTAAAATATGGAGAACAAAAATGTTGAGGTTCCAAAATTAGGGAAAGATCAAGATCCACTTCCACCTCGTGCTGAAGCTGCTGCCGCTAGTCATGGCCGAGACGATGAAATGCCAGCAACGTCGTCTGCCAAGGCCGATGCCCAATGTCATAGTACAGAGCATGTCAAATCCAAAACACCAAATATCAGAAAAAAAAGGACTCCAAAACCTAAAATAAAATTGTCGGAGGAGAAGCGTAAACTTGCCAATATGCCATTTACCACACGGAGTGGCAAGGAACGGCTGAGGCCCTGGCCTATGTTCATGGCTAGTGGTTCAGCTTCACATGAGGATGGAAGCACTCAGCCTCTCGCTAGAAAAATGAAAAGACTCAAGCTGGCAAAAGCAGCACAGCAAAGAACTGTGCATTCTTCGAAATCCCAAATCCACAAGGAGAGTCCAATTGTGTCGGTTGCGATGCCTGACCTTCCCAACACTGGACGTGAAGAGCATGCGCCTTCCACCATTTGCACGCCCCCTGCAAGTGCTGGAAGGAGCACCCGCAGTCCAGTTCCTGATAGTCAGATTGAAGATGTCAGTGTTGAAGTACACCAGGATGAGGAGGATATGGGTGTTGCTGGCGCTGGGGAGGAAATTGACCAGGAGGATTCTGATGGTGAGGTGGTTTGTTTAAGTCAGGCACCCGGGGAGACACCTGTTGTCCGTGGGAGGAATATGGCCGTTGACATGCCAGGTGAAAATACCAAAAAAATCAGCTCTTCGGTGTGGAGGTATTTCACCAGAAATGCGGACAACAGGTGTCAAGCCGTGTGTTCCCTTTGTCAAGCTGTAATAAGTAGGGGTAAGGACGTTAACCACCTCGGAACATCCTCCCTTATACGTCACCTGCAGCGCATTCATAATAAGTCAGTGACAAGTTCAAAAACTTTGGGTGACAGCGGAAGCAGTCCACTGACCAGTAAATCCCTTCCTCTTGTAACCAAGCTCACGCAAACCACCCCACCAACTCCCTCAGTGTCAATTTCCTCCTTCCCCAGGAATGCCAATAGTCCTGCAGGCCATGTCACTGGCAATTCTGACGAGTCCTCTCCTGCCTGGGATTCCTCCGATGCATCCTTGCGTGTAACGCCTACTGCTGCTGGCGCTGCTGTTGTTGCCGCTGGGAGTCGATGGTCATCCCAGAGGGGAAGTCGTAAGCCCACTTGTACTACTTCCAGTAAGCAATTGACTGTTCAACAGTCCTTTGCGAGGAAGATGAAATATCACAGCAGTCATCCTACTGCAAAGCGGATAACTGAGGCCTTGACAACTATGTTGGTGTTAGACGTGCGTCCGGTATCCGCCGTTAGTTCACAGGGAACTAGACAATTTATTGAGGCAGTGTGCCCCCGTTACCAAATACCATCTAGGTTCCACTTCTCTAGGCAGGCGATACCGAGAATGTACACGGACGTCAGAAAAAGACTCACCAGTGTCCTAAAAAATGCAGTTGTACCCAATGTCCACTTAACCACGGACATGTGGACAAGTGGAGCAGGGCAGGGTCAGGACTATATGACTGTGACAGCCCACTGGGTAGATGTATGGACTCCCGCCGCAAGAACAGCAGCGGCGGCACCAGTAGCAGCATCTCGCAAACGCCAACTCTTTCCTAGGCAGGCTACGCTTTGTATCACCGCTTTCCAGAATACGCACACAGCTGAAAACCTCTTACGGCAACTGAGGAAGATCATCGCGGAATGGCTTACCCCAATTGGACTCTCCTGTGGATTTGTGGCATCGGACAACGCCAGCAATATTGTGTGTGCATTAAATATGGGCAAATTCCAGCACGTCCCATGTTTTGCACATACCTTGAATTTGGTGGTGCAGAATTTTTTAAAAAACGACAGGGGCGTGCAAGAGATGCTGTCGGTGGCCAGAAAAATTGCGGGACACTTTCGGCGTACAGGCACCACGTACAGAAGACTGGAGCACCACCAAAAACTACTGAACCTGCCCTGCCATCATCTGAAGCAAGAAGTGGTAACGAGGTGGAATTCAACCCTCTATATGCTTCAGAGGTTGGAGGAGCAGCAAAAGGCCATTCAAGCCTATACAATTGAGCACGATATAGGAGGTGGAATGCACCTGTCTCAAGTGCAGTGGAGAATGATTTCAACGTTGTGCAAGGTTCTGATGCCCTTTGAACTTGCCACACGTGAAGTCAGTTCAGACACTGCCAGCCTGAGTCAGGTCATTCCCCTCATCAGGCTTTTGCAGAAGAAGCTGGAGGCATTGAAGAAGGAGCTAAAAGGGAGCGATTCCGCTAGGCATGTGGGACTTGTGGATGCAGCCCTTAATTCGCTTAACAAGGATTCACGGGTGGTCAATCTGTTGAAATCAGAGCACTACATTTTGGCCACCGTGCTCGATCCTAGATTTAAAGCCTACCTTGGATCTCTCTTTCCGGCAGACACAGGTCTGCTGGGGTTGAAAGACCTGCTGGTGACAAAATTGTCAAGTCAAGCGGAACGCGACCTGTCAACATCTCCTCCTTCACATTCTCCCGCAACTGGGGGTGCGAGGAAAAGGCTCAGAATTCCGAGCCCACCCGCTGGCGGTGATGCAGGGCAGTCTGGAGCGACTGCTGATGCTGACATCTGGTCCGGACTGAAGGACCTGACAACGATTACGGACATGTCGTCTACTGTCACTGCATATGATTCTCTCAACATTGATAGAATGGTGGAGGATTATATGAGTGACCGCATCCAAGTAGGCACGTCACACAGTCCGTACTTATACTGGCAGGAAAAAGAGGCAATTTGGAGGCCCTTGCACAAACTGGCTTTATTCTACCTAAGTTGCCCTCCCACAAGTGTGTACTCCGAAAGAGTGTTTAGTGCCGCCGCTCACCTTGTCAGCAATCGGCGTACGAGGTTACATCCAGAAAATGTGGAGAAGATGATGTTCATTAAAATGAATTATAATCAATTCCTCCGCGGAGACATTGACCAGCAGCAATTGCCTCCACAAAGTACACAGGGAGCTGAGATGGTGGATTCCAGTGGGGACGAATTGATAATCTGTGAGGAGGGGGATGTACACGGTGATATATCGGAGGGTGAAGATGAGGTGGACATCTTGCCTCTGTAGAGCCAGTTTGTGCAAGGAGAGATTAATTGCTTCTTTTTTTGGGGGGGGGTCCAAACCAACCCGTCATATCAGTCACAGTCGTGTGGCAGACCCTGTCACTGAAATGATGGGTTGGTTAAAGTGTGCATGTCCTGTTTTGTTTATACAACATAAGGGTGGGTGGGAGGGCCCAAGGACAATTCCATCTTGCACCTCTTTTTTCTTTTCTTTTTCTTTGCACCATGTGCTGATTGGGGAGGGTTTTTTGGAAGGGACATCCTGCGTGACACTGCAGTGCCACTCCTAGATGGGCCCGGTGTTTGTGTCGGCCACTAGGGTCGCTAATCTTACTCACACAGTCAGCTACCTCATTGCGCCTCTTTTTTTCTTTGCGTCATGTGCTGTTTGGGGAGGGTTTTTTGGAAGGGACATCCTGCGTGACACTGCAGTGCCACTCCTAGATGGGCCCGGTGTTTGTGTCGGCCACTAGGGTCGCTAATCTTACTCACACAGGTACCTCATTGCGCCTCTTTTTTTCTTTGCGTCATGTGCTGTTTGGGGAGGGTTTTTTGGAAGGGACATCCTGCGTGACACTGCAGTGCCACTCCTAGATGGGCCCGGTGTTTGTGTCGGCCACTAGGGTCGCTAATCTTACTCACACAGCTACCTCATTGCGCCTCTTTTTTTCTTTGCGTCATGTGCTGTTTGGGGAGGGTTTTTTGGAAGGGCCATCCTGCGTGACACTGCAGTGCCACTCCTAGATGGGCCCGGTGTTTGTGTCGGCCACTAGGGTCGCTAATCTTACTCACACAGCTACCTCATTGCGCCTCTTTTTTTCTTTGCGTCATGTGCTGTTTGGGGAGGGTTTTTTGGAAGGGACATCCTGCGTGACACTGCAGTGCCACTCCTAGATGGGCCCGGTGTTTGTGTCGGCCACTAGGGTCGCTAATCTTACTCACACAGCTACCTCATTGCGCCTCTTTTTTTCTTTGCGTCATGTGCTGTTTGGGGAGGGTTTTTTGGAAGGGCCATCCTGCGTGACACTGCAGTGCCACTCCTAGATGGGCCCGGTGTTTGTGTCGGCCACTAGGGTCGCTAATCTTACTCACACAGCTACCTCATTGCGCCTCTTTTTTTCTTTGCGTCATGTGCTGTTTGGGGAGGGTTTTTTGGAAGGGCCATCCTGCGTGACACTGCAGTGCCACTCCTAGATGGGCCCGGTGTTTGTGTCGGCCACTAGGGTCGCTAATCTTACTCACACAGCTACCTCATTGCGCCTCTTTTTTTCTTTGCGTCATGTGCTGTTTGGGGAGGGTTTTTTGGAAGGGACATCCTGCGTGACACTGCAGTGCCACTCCTAGATGGGCCCGGTGTTTGTGTCGGCCACTAGGGTCGCTTATCTTACTCACACAGCGACCTCGGTGCAAATTTTAGGACTAAAAATAATATTGTGAGGTGTGAGGTATTCAGAATAGACTGAAAATGAGTGTAAATTATGGTTTTTGAGGTTAATAATACTTTGGGATCAAAATGACCCCCAAAGTCTATGATTTAAGCTGTTTTTTAGTGTTTTTTGAAAAAAACACCCGAATCCAAAACACACCCGAATCCGACAAAAAAAATTCGGTGAGGTTTTGCCAAAACGCGTTCGAACCCAAAACACGGCCGCGGAACCGAACCCAAAACCAAAACACAAAACCCGAAAAATTTCAGGCGCTCATCTCTAGTTGCAACTTGCAAATAGTACTCCGAGGCCTAAGCAGACAATCACAAAATATATTATTATACTGGTGGTCAGTGTGGTCACAACAATGGCAGTGTGGCACTGACTCTGGCAGCAAAAGTGTGCACTGTACGTTATATGTACTCCTGAGTCCTGCTCTCAGACTCTAACTGCTCCCCACTGTCAGTGTCTCCCCCACAAGTCAGATAATACACTTACAGTCACACTATCTATTATCTAATCTAGTATAAATATCACTTCAGCAAGTAGTATAGTAGTATACAGTATAGTAGTACTCCTCCTAATAATGCTCCCCAAAATACTGTGTCTCTCTCTTCTCTAAACGGAGAGGACGCCAGCCACGTCCTCTCCCTATGACTCTCAATGCACGTGTGAAAATGGCGGCGACGCGCGGCTCCTTATATAGAATCCGAGTCTCGCGATAGAATCCGAGCCTCGCGAGAATCCGACAGCGTGATGATGACGTTCGGGCGCGCTCGGGTTAGCCGAGCAAGGCGGGAAGATCCGAGCCTGCTCGGACCCGTGTAAAAAACCTGAAGTTCGGGCGGGTTCGGATTCAGAGGAACCGAACCCGCTCATCTCTAGTAGCCACCCCCATCCGCAAGGAATAGGACCTAAAAAGTATAACTCCAACGGACCACCTCCTGAATAGCCGCCGTGGAGGACCCTGTGGCTGCCGCATGGTAGCCACCCCCATCCGCAAGGAATAGGACCTAAGAAGTATACCTCCAACGGACCACCCCTTGAATATCTGCCGAGGAGGACCCTATGGCTGCCGCATGGCAGCCACCCCTATCCGCAAGGAATAGGACCTAAAAAGTATACCTCCAATGGACCACCTCCTGAATAGTTGCCGCGGAGGACCCTGTGGCTGCCGCATGGTAGCCACCCCCATCCGCAAGGAATAGGACCTAAGAAGTATACCTCCAACGGCCCAGCTCCTGAATAGCTGCTGTGGAGGACCCTGTGACTGCCGCATGGTAGCTACCCCAATCCGCAAGGAATAGGACCTATAAGAAGTATACCTCCAAACGCCCCAGCTCCTGAACAGCCGCCGTGGAGGACCCTGTGGCTGGCGCATGGTAGCCACCCCAATCCGCAAGGAATAGGACCTAAGAAGTATACCCCCAACGGCCCAGCTCCCGAACAGCTGCCGTGGAGGACCCCGTGGCTGCCGCATGCTCAGCCGCCCCATTCCGCAAGGAATGAGTACCAACCCCAAACACAGTAGCAAACTGTAAATTAGTGAGAGGACCAGCGAGCGCCTGTATCAGCAACTGGTCTCCCCCCCGGAGGCCCAGCTATACTCATGCGCCAGGCGCAGCGGGCAGCCACCCGCCACCTTCTGGGCCTCCAGGGACACCCAGCGACCCCCAGCCGCTTGATCCGATGTGGAGCACACCATCCTGCAGAGCAACCGACCATCCTGCAACCCGCGTTACAGAGAAGGCCCCGGGATCCCGAACTGCCTGCTGCCCGCCACCCCTTGCTTACCCGCAAAACCCAGAAGAAAGCCAGAGCAAAGGTTAATCCAAACAGGGGCCACCTCCAACACCGAGTTGGCGACAAGAGGCAGCACACCCAGCTACTCCGCCAAAAGTTGCCACGGAGCAGGCCTACGGGTATCCGCAGGCGTGGGGCGCACCCTAGCCCAACCCTAACACGCTCACGAAAGGGACGAGAGACCAGGCGGGGTACACGAGCCTGCGCAGCCTAGAATGGAAGGAAATGCCCGCAATGGCAGGATACATGGCCGCCTAGGACCTACCTCCCCGATAACGCTCGAACATGAAAACCTTTGAACCGTCTACCAGGGACATACCCGCTGTATCCAACCTACTGAAAAAACACCAGGACGCAGCAGACGCCCCAAACGAGGAAGGAGCCAACGCATGCCTAGTCCGAGTAGCCAACCCGCCTGTACAATCCGCCCGACAAAAGACGGGCAGGAGAAACCCTATGTCGCCACCCCCTGAACCCACCCACGGCACCTATCAAACTGAAAATGAGACAAAGCATCCGCAATCCCAGTCCAACTCCGGGAGCGCGATGGGAAAACCGCGCCGCCAGCAGACTAGCAGATGTCGCAACAGTCGCAAAACCTGTGGGGACCGGAGGGAACAAGGAGGAGGAGGCCCAAAAACCTCCCCGTAAAAAGACTATAGGAAAGAAGACCAAATCCACCAAACCATCTCTGATCTCGCGGGAAGGGAAACTGCGGGACGCTACCCGGACGACCCCGCAGCGGCCCGTAGGTGTCCTGCAATCTATGCCACCCATGGGGATAAACCCGCTCGCAAAAGGGGAGGAGCTAACAACGACTGCACCCGCTTAAGCCGAACGTCGCGTTACCCCAAGCAGGAGTTACTAAAACCCAAAAGTGACGGTACCTTGTCAGCGGGGAGGCGACAGCAACCCGCAATTGTGCCCAGCGCCAACCTCTGAAAAAACCCAGGCAACCGGTAGGGCCCAAGCAGCGTACCGGGGAAACGGGAACACCCAGGATCCCGAACAAAGACCTGGCAACCTACAGAAGGATAGCTACAAACTGAAATGCCTCCCAATACCTCAAAAAAGGCACATGAGACAGAAAACCCAGAGGCACCCACCCGTCAGCATAAAACTGGCACCTAATCGAGGTCCGACAACCCGCCGGGGATAGGGGCGCAGGAAAAGAGGGGAAAACATGACCCGACGTATAAGTCAGCCAAAAAAGGAGGTACACGGCCCAAATTCCCGAAACAAAACGCAGAGTCCATAAAAGACCGAGACTCACCCTGCGTACGGCCTCGGAAATGGAGCATGAAAAGAAAACCTCATGAAGATAATACCAATGTAGGAAAAGGCGGAACTAGCCCGGGGTCCCTGAGCACCAACCCCACAGGGAAGATCAAGGAGCGCAAAAAAGAAGAGCCAACTGCGAGGGGCCTGCGGCCTGGGACCCCACTGTGCGGACCGGCCCGCCGGGTGACCCCCAACCACGTGAAAAATCGACGTAACCACCCCGAACACGATGGACGTCACGTCGTAATCTCCCCAAGCGTAAACCTCGTATTTAAAATGCGTGCGCTGAAACAAATATTGCGCCATGTGGGTATATTCGGCAGGTCGCGACCCGGTGCAAGAAGCCGTAAAATCCAAAAACCGGAACCACAGAGGAAAGGACGGAAAGCCGTCACCCCCATGCCCCCCCCCCCCCGGCTGCCTTCTCCGCGAACCGCAGGGGGCGGAGGGAACAGCAGACACCGGCGCCATGCCTTTCCGAGACGCCTAACGCCAAGGAGCCTAGCCCACTAAACGCGGGCGCAAAGGAGAACCGGAGTAACACTACAGAAGGTTAAAGAAGTACTGTAACAATAAGGAAAACAACAGCATGCTCACCGGTGCCTGCAGGACCTGGAACACCATCAGCCGCCTCCACCGCCACCGACCCCGGCGATGCGTCTTCCGCTGCTACTGCAGCCGCACCCCTCCTCGACCTCCGGTCCCTCCGCGACGAATGCCTGACTCCCCCGGACCCGCAGACTCCTGCGCAGACAAAAACAGAGGGGTCAACAAGCGCAGGAAGCACCCGCGCTTCAACCACGAAACAAGAGGCACAGGCGAGGGGGGCGCGGGGCAGCGGGCCGTAGCGCCGGGGAACCCCGCATGGCAGGGATGAAATAGCGGCAGAAGGGCAGCCATGCCCCACGGGGCGTACCCAATGATGCTGGCCGGAAGCCGCGGGGAGGGGGGGGCGAGGGGGAATAACCCGCAGGCAGGTGGAAAGATGCCACCGCGGAAGACTGTGCCGCCACCCCTGCACCGTCCATCCAGGGTGCCTGCAAGCCGGGAAACGGGGAGGGCGGAGGACTGAACCGCCCGGATGAGAAGTGGGGGATCACCCACAGCAGGAACACCCCCGAGCACCGCGGTGGGGACCCCCACAAAGGGAGCCGCCCACTGCACCTGCGGCCACCAGTGGACCCCGCCTGAAACCCAGGGCGCGCAGGCCATCAGCCCCCCCCCCCACACCCAGTGAGGGACACCCAAAAAACCAGCCCCCCCACATGGGGGAAACATGCTGCCAGCCCCAGAGCAGTAGAAGCTGGGGACACGCTGTAACAGCTGCAGCCCCAGCTCAAAAACCCGGCAACCAGGACCCGCCCTCCCTCCTCCCGCAGCCAGCCCTGGGCCGTCAGGCACCATGCGGGCGCCGGAGCCTCCGGCCGGGCCGCTACGGGTAGGAGGCAGGGGGAGCGGCAGGAGAACGCCGGGCCGACGACTGGGTCGCCCGCAGCACCACGGCCGCCGGGGGTGACCCCCGCGACAGCGGCTGCACACAACCAGGGGCCGCTGCGGCAGGGGCACCGCGTCCCCCGGCCGGACGACAGCAGGGGGAGAAGCGCGGGCTGCAGCGGTCTGACCCCGCCACGCTCTTTCAGGTGCCGGGACGGGACAGGGGGAGGCCGCGCTCCGGGAACGAGCGCCGGAAGTTCGCGGCCGAGGCTAAGCGACGGGGGGGGGGGGGGGAGAGCAGACCCTCCCTGGACGCGGCACAGCAGCGGGGGGAACAGGAGTCAAACGGTACAATGGCTGTGGATAGGGGATAATGGATAGAGGATAATGGATAAATATCTAATCGATAGAGGATAAAACTAGTGATGAGCGGGTTCGGTTCCTCGGAATCCGAACCCCCCCGAACTTCACCCAATTTACTCGGGTCCGAGGCATACTCGGATACTCCCGTATTGCTCGGTTAACCCGAGCGCGCCCGAACGTCATCATCCCGCTGTTGGATTCTCGCTAGATTCGGATTCTATATAAGGAGCCGCGCGTCGCCGCCATTTTTCACTCGTGCATTGGAAATGATAGTGAGAGGACGTGGCTGGCGTCCTCTCACTTTGTTTCAGAACTTTCAGGGGGCTGCAAATATCTTTATTCTGGGGACCACCAGTATTATATAGGAGGAGTACAGTGCAGAGTTTTGCTGACCAGTGACCACCAGTATTATACGTTCTCTGCCTGAAAAACGCTCCATATCTGTGCTCAGTGTGCTGCATATATCTGTGCTCACACTGCTTAATTGTGGGGACTGGGGACCACCAGTATTATATAGGAGGAGTACAGTGCAGAGTTTTGCTGAACAGTGACCACCAGTATACGTTCTCTGCCTGAAAAACACTCCATATCTGTGCTGCATTGTAGTATATAGTAGGAGTACAGTGCATAATTTTGCTGACCACCAGTATATAATATATATAGCAGTACGGTACAGTAGGCCACTGCTGTACCTACCTCTATGTCGTCAAGTATACTATCCATCCATACCTGTGGTGCATTTCAGTTTTGCACAGTTTGCTGACCACCAGTATATAATATATAGCAGTACGGTACAGTAGGCCACTGCTCTACCTACCTCTGTGTCGTCAAGTATACTATCCATCCATACCTGTGGTGCATTTCAGTTGTGCGCAGTATATATAGAAGTAGGCCATTGCTATTGATGCTGGCATATAATTCCACACATTAAAAAAACAGAGAAGAAAAATGTGGAGGGTAAAATAGGGAAAGATCAAGATCCACTTCCACCTCGTGCTGAAGCTGCTGCCACTAGTCATGGCCGAGACGATGAAATGCCATCAACGTCGTCTGCCAAGGCCGATGCCCAATGTCATAGTAGAGAGCATGTAAAATCCAAGTAAAATGACCCAAAAATCAAAATTAAAAGCGTCTGAGGAGAAGCGTAAACTTGCCAATATGCCATTTACGACACGGAGTGGCAAGGAACGGCTGAGGCCCTGGCCTATGTTCATGGCTAGTGGTTCAGCTTCACATGAGGATGGAAGCACTCATCCTCTCGTTAGAAAAATTAAAAGACTTAAGCTGGCAAAAGCACAGCAAAGAACTGTGCGTTCTTCTAAATCACAAATCCCCAAGGAGAGTCCAATTGTGTCGGCTGCGATGCCTGACCTTCCCAACACTGGACGGGAAGAGGTGGCACCTTCCACCATTTGCACGCCCCCTGCAAGTGCTGGAAGGAGCACCAGCAGTCCAGTTCCTGATAGTCAAATTGAAGATGTCACTGTTGAAGTACACCAGGATGAGGATATGGGTGTTGCTGGCGCTGAGGAGGAAATTGACAAGGAGGATTCTGATGGTGAGGTGGTTTGTTTAAGTCAGGCACCCGGGGAGACACCTGTTGTCCGTGGGACGAATATGGCCATTGACATGCCTGGTCAAATTACAAAAAAAAAATCACCTCTTCGGTGTGGAATTATTTTAACACAAATGCGGACAACAGGTGTCAAGCCGTGTGTTGTCTTTGTCAAGCTGTAATAAGTAGGGGTATGGACGTTAACCACCTCGGAACATCCTCCCTTATACGTCACCTGCAGAGCATTCATCATAAGTCAGTGACAAGTTCAAAAACTTTGGATGACAGCGGAAGCAGTCCACTGACCACTAAATCCCTTCCTCTTGTAACCAAGCTCCTTCAAACCACACCACCAACTCTCTCAGCGTCAATTTCCTCCTTACACAGGAAAGCCAATAGTCCTGCAGGCCATGTCACTGTCAAGTTTGACGAGTCCTCTCCTGCCTGGGATTCCTCCGATGCATCCTTGAGTGTAACGCCTACTGCTGCTGGCGCTGCTGTTGTTGCTGCTGGGAGTCGATCGTCATCCCAGAGGGGAAGTCGGAAGACCACTTGTACTACTTCCAGTAAGCAATTGACTGTCCAACAGTCCTTTGCGAGGAAGATGAAATATCACAGCAGTCATCCTACCGCAAAGTGGATAACTGAGGCCTTGGCAGCCTGGGCGGTGAGAAACGTGTTTCCGTTATCCACCGTTAATTCACAGGCAACTACAGACTTGATTGAGGTA
Organism: Pseudophryne corroboree; assembly: GCF_028390025.1. Taxonomy (NCBI): domain Eukaryota; kingdom Metazoa; phylum Chordata; class Amphibia; order Anura; family Myobatrachidae; genus Pseudophryne; species Pseudophryne corroboree. The sequence goes on along the minus strand of NC_086452.1, from coordinate 463,008,566 downwards.
CTGTGTCCCCGGTACCAAATACCATCTAGGTTCCATTTCTCTAGGCAGGCGATACCAAAAATGTACACAGACCTCAGAAAAAGAGTCACCAGTGTCCTAAAAAATGCAGTTGTACCCAATGTCCACTTAACCACGGACATGTGGACAAGTGGAGCAGGGCAGACTCAGGACTATATGACTGTGACAGCCCACTGGGTAGATGTATTGCCTCCCGCAGCAAGAACAGCAGCGGCGGCACCAGTAGCAGCATCTCGCAAATGCCAACTCGTTCCTACTAGGCAGGCTACGCTTTGTATCACCGCTTTTCAGAAGAGGCACACAGCTGACAACCTCTTACGGAAACTGAGGAACATCATCGCAGAATGGCTTACCCCAAATGGACTCTCCTGGGGATTTGTGACATCGGACAACACCAGCAATATTGTGCGTGCATTACATCTGGGCAAATTCCAGCACGTCCCATGTTTTGCACATACATTGAATTTGGTGGTGCAGAATTATTTAAAAAACGACAGGGGAGTGCAAGAGATGCTGTCAGTGGCCCGAAGAATTGCGGGCCACTTTCGGCATTCAGCCACCGCGTGCCGAAGACTGGAGCACCAGCAAACAGTCCTGAACCTGCCCTGCCATCATCTGAAGCAAGAGGTGGTAACGAGGTGGAATTCAACCCTCTATATGCTTCAGAGGATGGAGGAGCAGCAAAAGGCCATTCAAGCCTATACATCTGCCTACGATATAGGCAAAGGAGGGGGAATGCACCTGACTCAAGCGCAGTGGAGAATGATTTCAACGTTGTGCAAGGTTCTGCAACCCTTTGAACTTGCCACACGTGAAGTCAGTTCAGACACTGCCAGCCTGAGTCAGGTCATTCCCCTCATCATGCTTTTGCAGAAGAAGCTGGAGACATTGAAGGAGGAGCTAAAACAGAGCGATTCCGCTAGGCATGTGGGACTTGTGGATGGAGCCCTTAATTCGCTTAACCAGGATTTACGGGTGGTCAATCTGTTGAAATCAGAGTACTACATTTTGGCCACCGTGCTCGATCCTAGATTTAAAACCTACGTTGTATCTCTCTTTCTGGCAGATGCAAGTCTGCAGAGGTTCAAAGATCTGCTGGTGAGAAAATTGTCAAGTCAAGCGGAACGTGACCCGTCAACAGCTCCTCTTTCACATTCTCCCGCAACTTGGGGTGCGAGGAAAAGGCTAAGAATTCCGAGCCCACCCGCTGGCGGTGATGCAGGGCAGTCTGGAGCGAGTGCTGACATCTGGTCCGGACTGAAGGACCTGCCAACGATTACGGACATGTCGTCTACTGTCACTGCATATGATTCTCTCACCATTGAAAGAATGGTGGAGGATTATATGAGTGACCGCATCCAAGTAGGCACGTCAGACAGTCCGTACGTATACTGGCAGGAAAAAGAGGCAATTTGGAGGCCCTTGCAGAAACTGGCTTTATTTTACCTAAGTTTCCCACCCTCCAGTGTGTACTCCGAAAGAGTGTTTAGTGCAGCCGCTCACCTTGTCAGCAATCGGCGTACGAGGTTACTTCCAGAAAATGTGGAGAAAATGATGTTCATCAAAATGAATTATAATCAATTCCTCCGTGGAGACATTCACCAGCAATTGCCTCCAGAAAGTACACAGGGACCTGAGATGGTGGATTCCAGTGGGGACGAATTAATAATCTGTGAGGAGGGGGATGTACACAGTGAAAAGGGTGAGGAATCAGACGATGAGGAGGAGGCGGACATCTTGCCTCTGTAGAGCCAGTTTGTGCAAGGAGAGATTGATTGCTTCTTTTTTGGTGGGGGCCCAAACCAACCAGTCATTTCAGTCACAGTCGTGTGGCAGACCCTGTCGCTGAAATGATGGGTTTGTTAAAGTGTGCATGTCCTGTTTATACAACATAAGGGTGGGTGGGAGGGCCCAAGGACAATTCCATCTTGCACCTCTTTTTTCTTTCATTTTTCTTTGCATCATGTGCTGTTTGGGGACTATTTTTTTGAAGTGCCATCCTGCGTGACACTGCAGTGCCACTCCTAGATGGGCCAGGTGTTTGTGTCGGCCACTTAGGTCGCTTAGCTTAGCCATCCAGCGACCTTGGTGCACCTCTTTTTTTCTTTGCATCATGTGCTATTTGGGGACTATTTTTTTGAAGTGCCATCCTGCCTGACACTGCAGTGCCACTCCTAGATGGGCCAGGTATTTGTGTCGGCCACTTGGGTCGCTTAGCTTAGTCATCCAGCGACCTCGGTGCAAATTTTAGGACTAAAAATAATATTGTGAGGTGTTCAGAATAGAATTTTCAGGGAGGTTTTGCCAAAACGCGTCCGAATCCAAAACATGGCCGCCGAATCCAAAACCAAAACTCAAAACCCGAAAAATGTCCGGTGCACATCACTAGATAAAACCAGTGGAAGGGGGGGGGGGGCTTCCTGGGCCATTCCAAAATGGCAAGAGGAAGTCTGAGGCACATGACTTTGGCTTATATATTATTCCGAGACCAACCCCTAAATCCTTGACGGACAGCCCTATAACCCTATAGGAAAAATACCAGAGAAAACACTAATCTACCTAGCAACTGCTTAGTCATAAACAACCAATCACAAAAAATTGGGCTCTTATATGGCCTCAGGCTTATGCAGCCTTCAACTAATCTTGCGCTACAGCAGGTTTCAGAATAACATATCAGTGTGTGTTGTCTTTTTCTTGCCCCTTGTGTCTCTGGCTGGAAAACAATGTGCTGACAAGTCACTTAAATAATTAAACATACACAGCACCTGTCCTCCCGTGACCAGGCATCTGATGGAAACAGCCTCTGTTGCACATCATCTGTCTTGTGCAGCTACCTCACCTGGAACGCTGACCTGCAGCCTCATACGTCCCACATCCTGTGCCACTATCATCCGCTTCTTCTTCATAAAATATTTACTTCCTAACCCCATACGCTCCCAGTGTATAACGTCCAGCAAGCTAATGGTAAATCAATAAATATATCTGGGTTTAGTCTTTAAAGGGGTTTGATCAACTTTAATTAAAAAAATAAAAATAAAAAAGGAAAACTCAACACCGCCATCGCTAAATATCCGATATGCTAATTGTAAGCCTGGGCTATAGTCTACTTGTCTCAAGGCATATCGCAGCTCCAGACGTACAGAAGGGAAGGCAGCGCTGGGGTGGCAGAGTGATGAAGTTAGTACTGATCAATTCTTCTCTGCAGAATAAATGAATACAAAGTAATTACCAGATTACAGAACCTACAGCCTGAGACCAGCTTCGTACTGACATTAAAAACATGCAATGGACCATGGGAACCAATGCCACCTCCTCACATCATGTCACTGCCCCTGTCACATGCAGCCCTGTCCTCACTGACACATCACTCATCTCCTGATATACTCTGTGCTGTTGGGGACCCTGCTCCTCCACTATATAACTCTCAGTCTGTGGCTTCCTGCTGCCTCCATTCCCCTCCTCACATCATGTCACTGCCCCTGTCACATGCAGCTCTGTCCTCACTGACACATCACTCATCTCCTGATACACTCTGTGCTGCTAGGGACCCTGCTCCTCCCACTATGTAACTCTCAGTCTGTGGCTTCCTGCTGCCTCCATTCCCCTCCTCACATCATGTCACTGCCCCAGTCACATGCAGCCCTGTCCTCACTGACACATCACACATCTCCTGATATACTCTGTGCTGCTGGGGACCGTGCTCCTCCCACTATATAACTCTCAGTCTGTGGCTTCCTGCTGCCTCCATTCCCCTCCTCACATCATGTCACTGCCCCTGTCACATGCATGCCTGTCCTCACTGACACATCCCCCATCTCCTGATATACTCTGTGCTGCTGGGGACCCTGCTCCTCCCACTATATAACTCTCAGTCTGTGGCTTCCTGCTGCCTCCATTCCTCTCTGCACATCATGTCACTGCCCCTGTCACATGCAGCCCTGTCCTCACTGACACATCACTCATCTCCTGATATACTCTGTGCTGCTGGGACCCTGCTCCTCCCACTATATAACTCTCAGTCTGTGTCTTCCTGCTGCCTCCATTCCCCTCCTCACATCATGTCACTGCCCCAGTCACATGCAGCCCTGTCCTCACTGACACATCACACATCTCCTGATATACTCTGTGCTGCTGGGGACCGTGCTCCTCCCACTATATAACTCTCAGTCTGTGGCTTCCTGTTGCCTCTATTCCCCTCCTCACATTATGTCACTGCCCCTGTCACATGCATGCCTGTCCTCACTGACACATCCCTCATCTCCTGATATACTCTGTGCTGCTGGGGACCCTGCTCCTCCCACTATATAACTCTCAGTCTGTGGCTTCCTGCTGCCTCCATTCCTCTCTGCACATCATGTCACTGCCCCTGTCACATGCAGCCCTGTCCTCACTGACACATCACTCATCTCCTGATATACTCTGTTCTGTTGGGGACCCTGCTCCTCCCACTATATAACTCTCAGTCTGTGGCTTCCTGCTGCCTCCATTCCTCTCTGCACATCATGTCACTGCCCCTGTCACATGCAGCCCTGTCCTCACTGACACATCACTCATCTTCTGATATACTCTGTGCTGCTGGGGACCCTGCTCCTCCCACTATATAACTCTCAGTCTGTGGCTTCAAGCTGCCTCCATTCCCCTCCTTACATCATGTCACTGCCCCTGTCACATGCAGCCCTGTCCTCACTGACACATCACTCATTTCCTGGGGTACCCTGCTCCTCCCACTATATAACGGTTAGTCAGTGGTGGTTTTAGGTGCAGGCTAGCAGGGCAGCCATCCAGGGCTCTGCTGCCTGAGGCCGCAGCTGCAGACACACTGCCCACGCCCATCCACTGCCTGAACCATGCTGTACGCCCCCCCCCCCCCCGCAGGCTGCTTCCCGCTACTGACTTCCCACCCAGCTTCACAATGGGCGGAAGTGAGGTATGAAGTGGCTGTAGAGATGGTGGGGAGCTGGAGGACCTACTGCCACAGCCGAACCTGGTGAGTGACGGGATACACACACACACACACACACACACACACACACACACACACACACACACACACACACACACACACACACACACACACACACACTCTCTCTCTCTCTCTCTCTCTCTCCCTCTTTCTCTCTCTCTCTCTCTCCCCATCCTTCTGTAGAGGGGCTCTACCTGGTGCAATGTGTGTAAGGGGCTCTACCTGGTGCAATGTGTGTAAGGGGGCTGTACCTGGCACAACATGTATAAGGGGCTCTACCTGGCGCAAGGTGTGTAAGGGGCTCTACCTTGCGCAACGCATGTAAGGGGCTATACCTGGCATAACGTGTGTAAGGAGCTCTACCGTGCAAAGCATGTGTAATGGGGCTCTACCAGACGTAATGTGCATAAAAGGGGCTCTACCTGGTGTAATGTGTATAAGGGGCTCTGCTCTACTGTGGTTTAATGGGTGTAAGTGGCTCTAACATGGCATAATGTGTATAAGAGGTACCACTGTGTGGTATAATGTGACTGCTGGACACTACTGGGTGATGTAATGTGAATTGGTAGTATTCTAAGGCCATGCCCCTTCCCCATGAAGCCACAACCCTTTTTTTACCTCACGCCTCCACTGGTTTGAATGGGGGGGGGGGGGGGGGGCAAAGGAAACGTTCGCCCTGGGTGCCACAAAGTAAAGAGCAGGCCTTGCTCTTTTACTCTGCGGCTGCTGGAGCCAAGATTACCGGCATTGTACAGCGAGGGGGCGTGGTTAGATGATTCAGTGCAAAACGTGTCATCAGTCACTGGGTTCGGCTGTTCGCCTCCAGCATCCTGTGAATCGCACATCATACGACGCATGCGCAGAAGGACTCCCGGGTAACACACCCATAAATCTCCACCCTGCAGAGGACAGCTCTTATCGGGAGAGCTGTCATTTGCATAAATCTGCATATGATGTTAATAAATGCCGATATGTATTAGAGATGAGCGCCGGAAATTTTTCGGGTTTTGTGTTTTGGTTTTGGGTTCGGTTCCGCGGCCGTGTTTTGGGTTCGACCGCGTTTTGGCAAAACCTCACCGAATTTTTTTTGTCGGATTCGGGTGTGTTTTGGATTCGGGTGTTTTTTTCAAAAAACACTAAAAAACAGCTTAAATCATAGAATTTGGGGGTCATTTTGATCCCAAAGTATTATTAACCTCAAAAACCATCTGAATACCTCACACCTCACAATATTATTTTTAGTCCTAAAATTTGCACCTAGGTCGCTGGATGACTAAGCTAAGCGACCCTAGTGGCCGACACAAACACCGGGCCCATCTAGGAGTGTCACTGCAGTGTCACGCAGGATGTCCCTTCCAAAAAACCCTCCCCAAACAGCACATGACGCAAAGAAAAAAAGAGGCGCAATGAGGTAGCTGTGTGAGTAAGATAAGCGACCCTAGTGGCCGACACAAACACCGGGCCCATCTAGGAGTGTCACTGCAGTGTCACGCAGGATGTCCCTTCCAAAAAACCCTCCCCAAACAGCACATGACGCAAAGAAAAAAAGAGGCGCAATGAGGTAGCTGTGTGAGTAAGATAAGCGACCCTAGTGGCCGACACAAACACCAGGCCCATCTAGGAGTGGCACTGCAGTGTCACGCAGGATGTCCCTTCCAAAAAACCCTCCCCAAACAGCACATGACGCAAAGAAAAAAAGAGGCGCAATGAGGTAGCTGTGTGAGTAAGATTAGCGACCCTAGTGGCCGACACAAACACCGGGCCCATCTAGGAGTGGCACTGCAGTGTCACGCAGGATGGCCCTTCCAAAAAACCCTCCCCAAACAGCACATGACGCAAAGAAAAAAAGAGGCGCAATGAGGTAGCTGTGTGAGTAAGATAAGCGACCCTAGTGGCCGACACAAACACCGGGCCCATCTAGGAGTGTCACTGCAGTGTCACGCAGGATGTCCCTTCCAAAAAACCCTCCCCAAACAGCACATGACGCAAAGAAAAAAAGAGGCGCAATGAGGTAGCTGTGTGAGTAAGATAAGCGACCCTAGTGGCCGACACAAACACCGGGCCCATCTAGGAGTGGCACTGCAGTGTCACGCAGGATGTCCCTTCCAAAAAACCATCCCCAAACAGCACATGACGCAAAGAAAAATTAAAGAAAAAAGAGGTGCAAGATGGAATTGTCCTTGGGCCCTCCCACCCACCCTTATGTTGTATAAACAGGACATGCACACTTTAACCAACCCATCATTTCAGTGACAGGGTCTGCCACACGACTGTGACTGAAATGACGGGTTGGTTTGGACCCCCACCAAAAAAGAAGCAATTAATCTCTCCTTGCACAAACTGGCTCTACAGAGGCAAGATGTCCACCTCATCATCATTAAAGATGAGCGCCGGAAATTTTTCGGGTTTTGTGTTTTGGTTTTGGGTTCGGTTCCGCGGCCGTGTTTTGGGTTCGACCGCGTTTTGGCAAAACCTCACCGAATTTTTTTTGTCGGATTCGGGTGTGTTTTGGATTCGGGTGTTTTTTTCAAAAAACACTAAAAAACAGCTTAAATCATAGAATTTGGGGGTCATTTTGATCCCAAAGTATTATTAACCTCAAAAACCATAATTTACACTCATTTTCAGTCTATTCTGAATACCTCACACCTCACAATATTATTTTTAGTCCTAAAATTTGCACCTAGGTCGCTGGATGACTAAGCTAAGCGACCCTAGTGGCCGACACAAACACCGGGCCCATCTAGGAGTGTCACTGCAGTGTCACGCAGGATGTCCCTTCCAAAAAACCCTCCCCAAACAGCACATGACGCAAAGAAAAAAAGAGGCGCAATGAGGTAGCTGTGTGAGTAAGATAAGCGACCCTAGTGGCCGACACAAACACCGGGCCCATCTAGGAGTGTCACTGCAGTGTCACGCAGGATGTCCCTTCCAAAAAACCCTCCCCAAACAGCACATGACGCAAAGAAAAAAAGAGGCGCAATGAGGTAGCTGTGTGAGTAAGATAAGCGACCCTAGTGGCCGACACAAACACCGGGCCCATCTAGGAGTGTCACTGCAGTGTCACGCAGGATGTCCCTTCCAAAAAACCCTCCCCAAACAGCACATGACGCAAAGAAAAAAAGAGGCGCAATGAGGTAGCTGTGTGAGTAAGATAAGCGACCCTAGTGGCCGACACAAACACCGGGCCCATCTAGGAGTGTCACTGCAGTGTCACGCAGGATGTCCCTTCCAAAAAACCCTCCCCAAACAGCACATGACGCAAAGAAAAAAAGAGGCGCAATGAGGTAGCTGTGTGAGTAAGATAAGCGACCCTAGTGGCCGACACAAACACCGGGCCCATCTAGGAGTGTCACTGCAGTGTCACGCAGGATGTCCCTTCCAAAAAACCCTCCACAAACAGCACATGACGCAAAGAAAAAAAGAGGCGCAATGAGGTAGCTGTGTGAGTAAGATAAGCGACCCTAGTGGCCGACACAAACACCGGGCCCATCTAGGAGTGGCACTGCAGTGTCACGCAGGATGTCCCTTCCAAAAAACCCTCCCCAAACAGCACATGACGCAAAGAAAAAAAGAGGCGCAATGAGGTAGCTGTGTGAGTAAGATTAGCGACCCTAGTGGCCGACACAAACACCGGGCCCATCTAGGAGTGGCACTGCAGTGTCACGCAGGATGTCCCTTCCAAAAAACCCTCCCCAAACAGCACATGACGCAAAGAAAAATTAAAGAAAAAAGAGGTGCAAGATGGAATTGTCCTTGGGCCCTCCCACCCACCCTTATGTTGTATAAACAGGACATGCACACTTTAACCAACCCATCATTTCAGTGACAGGGTCTGCCACACGACTTTGACTGAAATGACGGGTTGGTTTGGACCTAGAGATGAGTGGGTTCGGTTTCTCTGAATCCGAACCCGCCCGAACTTCATGTTTTTTTTCACGGGTCCGAGCGACTCGGATCTTCCCGCCTTGCTCGGTTAACCCGAGCGCGCCCGAACGTCATCATGACGCTGTCGGATTCTCGCGAGGCTCGGATTCTATCGCGAGACTCGGATTCTATATAAGGAGCCGCGCATCGCCGCCATTTTCACACGTGCATTGAGATTGATAGGGAGAGGACGTGGCTGGCGTCCTCTCCGTTTAGAATTAGAATAGATTAGAGAGACACTTGATTTACTAATTTTGGGGAGCATTAGGAGTACTCAGTAGTGTACAGTGCAGAGTTTTGCTGATAGTGACCAGTGACCACCACTTTTATTTATAATCCGTTCTCTGCCTGAAAAAAGCGATACACAGCACACAGTGACTCAGTCACATACCATATCTGTGTGCACTGCTCAGGCTCAGGCCAGTGTGCTGCATCATCTATTATCTATATATAATATCTCCTATATAATAGCCCTATTCTGTGACCTTGTGATTCATTTGCTAACACTGGGCGGAGTCACAACAGTGGGCGGAGTTATTCAAATGAGTCACAGAGATCTGGCCAAATCTACAGGAGACTAGGAGCAGAAGCAGATAGCATGGACATTGGGCATGTCACAGACAGGGCTGCATACCTCCCAGCTTTCTGCAGGAGCTTTCTCCAGGCAGAAGGAGGGAAACACTCGGCGAAAAGGGGGCGTGGCTTCACGGGAGGGTCCCCGTTTTCGTCAGTGAGGGGGCATGCCCAGCGCTCTGTGAGCTGCTGGCATGCCCCCAGGGGCTGATTATGAGTCCGGGGGGCCCAGGGCACTTGAGATAGGGGAGCCCTATCTCATTGCTGTGCCTGCTGGGGGTTGGGGGGCGTGGCCTAATCGCGGACCGCGCGGCCACGCCCCCTTATGCAAATTCCTATTTTTGTTTTTATTTTTTTTATGGGATTTTGGCCCCTCAGCTAGGGCTAAATCCAGAGGAGGTGGTCGCTCCCCCTACACACCCGCACAGGGAGAAGAAAGGAGGGAGACTGCTGCCTCCCTGCAACACCACAGACCTGCCAATATGCAGCAGCGTGTGCTGACTGTAGCACAATGCTGCCACTGTTGCTGGCAGGACGGGGGGGGGAGCTTCTGAGCTGAGACAGAGCTACTCCAGCTGGGGGGGCCTCTAAAACTGTGGGGCCAACGGTACGTATCCCCCGCCCCCCCCCCCCCCCCCCTTAATCCGGCTCTGCTGCTGGAACCCCCCCATTAATCCGTACCCCCTGATGCCCCCTCTCCCTCTGTCTCCACTATTCACCGCTGCTCTGCTAAGCAGAACAGCGAGTACAGGAGCTTTCCAACTGCCCCCCCCCCACCGCAGGACACTGCGACCCGCGGGTGGGACAGCGGGACAGACCACAAAAAATGGGACTGTCCCGCGAAAATCGGGACATTTGGGAGGTATGGGGGTGTGTGAGGGGTATGTCATACAGACAGACGGGCACCGGCTCACTGTGTGCTTGACCCCCCACATCGGCATACTCAGCAGGGTCTCTCTGGTGCGGAGGAGCGTCACTTTCTGACACACTCCACGCGTCTTAGCTGCAGTTTAGTGAGGCACCTGCCGCTGTGCAGGTTCCATACTGCCTCTGTTATCTCCAGCCCCGGCAACCCCACCGCTAGCTGCCGCGCTGCCACCCGCAGTGGAGTGCGCCCAGCTCATTCACACACTTTAGCTGGCGGGTAGTGCTGCAGAAATCCGAGCTGCTTGCAGGCTCTGACCCACTCCTCCCTCCAGCCGCAGCGTCTCCTGGGAGCTAACCAGTCACTCCCAGTCTCCCCTTACCACAGTGCCCGGAAGCCGTGAGGTCCGCGCCACGTGCATGCTATGACCCCCTCCTCCCTCCAGCCGCAGCATCTCCTGGGGGCTAACCAGTCATTTCCAGTCTCACCTTACCACAGTGCCCGGCAGCTGCGCGAGGTCTGCGGTGTGTGACTGAGGAGGGGGGGGAGGGATGCGGACTGGCAGAGAAAGCAGGACTCCAGCCTGAGAGAGTCAGCCATGCCAAGTCTCCAGCAGCAGCAGATCCCAACAGGTTGGAATGGAACAGCAGCAGCCAGCAGCAGTGACTCCGGTAAGACACATCTGTCTGTCACCACTGTTTTGTCCCTAATACCAATCTCTCCCATGCCCTGTGTTCTGTCATGTCCCTGGCCTTGCCCTGCCACCCTTATTCTGGCCCTTTCACCCTTATCCTGGCCCTGTCACCCTTATGCTGGCCCTGTTACCCCTATCCTGGCTTTGTCACCCCTGTGCTTGCCCTGTGAACCCTATACTGGCCCCGTCACCCCTGTCCTGGTCCTGCCGCCCCTACCCTGGCCCTGTCACCCCTATCCTGTCCCTATCATTTCTGTCCTGGCCCCGTCACCCCTGTCCTGGCCCCGTCACCCCTGTCCTGGCCCCGTCACCCCTGTCCTGGCCCCGTCACCCCTGTCCTGGCACCGTCACCCCTGTCCTGGCCCCGTCAACCCTGTACTGACCCTGTCACCCCTGTCCTGGCCCTGTTACTGCATACCCTCCAACTACCTTTTATGGCATGTACAGTACCCGCAGCGCCTCCAGACCTCTCCCCAATGCACCACACCTCCGCACCTTCCCCTCCACCACATGCGGCACTCCACCCCTCCCCCACATGCTGTGCCTCCAGACCCCCTACACCACCCGTGGCTCCCACTCCTCCACCCCTTCACCACCCACAGCACCTCCAGGCCCCTTCCACCATTCACCCCCCTTATACGTCTCCCCCCACACCTGCCCCCCTCCACCCGCAGCATCTGCAGACACCCTCCTCCATCAGCGGTCCCCCCCTCACCCACCCCTCCCCCACCAATGGCACCCCTGCACCTGCCCCTCCACCACCTGCAGCACCTCCGGACCTCCTTTCCCATCCGCCGCAACACCCGGACCTGCCCCTACCCTACCCATGGTGCCTGCGGTCCCCTACCCAACCCCCGGCACACCCGTCCCTTCCCATCCCACAGCACCTCCGGAACCCTTCACCCATCCACAACATCCCCACACCTGCCCCTCTCCCACCCGTGGCACCCCTGCCCCTCCCCCACCTGCGGTGCCTCCGGACCCCTCCCCCATCTGCATCCCCCACTCCTCTGCCCCTCCCCCACGCGCAGCACCTCCCGAACCTTCCCCATCCGGGCCCCACCCCCACTTCTGCCTCCCCTCCACCCGCAGCATCTACAGACACCATCCGCAGTCCCCCCCGCACCTGCTACATTCTGTACATCGTGCCCTGCAGGTGCCGTTCACGCCGTCGCAAGGGGCTGCGCCTCCTTTACCATCGCACGCCCTTTCATTGTGCAATATTTAACCACTAACAAAGGAATGCAGGTAATACTCCATATAATACAAATATTAAACCCCAGAAAGGCATGCAAGGGTTAAGGGGGCGTAGCCCCTTGCGACGGTGTGAAGAGCGCCCGTAGGGCGCGATGAAGCACCTAGTTATATATATCTGTCTGACTGCTCAGCTCACACAGCTTATCATTGTGGGGGAGACTGGGGAGCACTACTGCAGTGCCAGTTATAGGTTATAGCAGGAGCCAGGAGCACATAATATAATCCGTTCTCTGCCTGAAAAAAGCGATACACAGCACACAGTGACTCAGTCACATACCATATCTGTGTGCACTGCTCAGGCTCAGGCCAGTGTGCTGCATCATCTATTATCTATATATAATATTATATATATCTGTCTGACTGCTCAGCTCACACAGCTTATAATTGTGGGGGAGACTGGGGAGCACTACTGCAGTGCCAGTTATAGGTTATAGCAGGAGCCAGGAGTACATAATATATTATATAGTGAGTGACCACCAGACACACAGTGCAGTTTATTTAATATATCTGTTCTCTGCCTGAAAAAAGCGATACACACAGTGACTCAGTCAGTCACATACCATATCTGTGTGCACTGCTCAGGCTCAGGCCAGTGTGCTGCATCATCTATATATATTATATATCTGTCTGACTGCTCAGCTCACACAGCTTATAATTGTGGGGGAGACTGGGGAGCACTACTGCAGTGCCAGTTATAGGTTATAGCAGGAGCCAGGAGTACATAATATTATATTAAAATTAAACAGTGCACACTTTTGCTGCAGGAGTGCCACTGCCAGTGTGACTAGTGACCAGTGACCTGACCACCAGTATATAATATTAGTAGTATACTATCTCTTTATCAACCAGTCTATATTAGCAGCAGACACAGTACAGTGCGGTAGTTCACGGCTGTGGCTACCTCTGTGTCGGCACTCGGCAGCACGTCCATAATTGTATATACCACCTAACCGTGGTTTTTTTTTCTTTCTTTATACATACATACTAGTTACGAGTATACTATCTCTTTATCAACCAGTCTATATATTAGCAGCAGACACAGTACAGTGCGGTAGTTCACGGCTGTGGCTACCTCTGTGTCGGCACTCGGCAGCCCGTCCATAATTGTATATACCACCTAACCGTGGTTTTTTTTTCTTTCTTTATACATACATACTAGTTACGAGTATACTATCTCTTTATCAACCAGTCTATATATTAGCAGCAGACACAGTACAGTGCGGTAGTTCACGGCTGTGGCTACCTCTGTGTCGGCACTCGGCAGCCCGTCCATAATTGTATATACCACCTAACCGTGGTTTTTTTTTCTTTCTTTATACATACATACTAGTTACGAGTATACTATCTCTTTATCAACCAGTCTATATATTAGCAGCAGACACAGTACAGTGCGGTAGTTCACGGCTGTGGCTACCTCTGTGTCGGCACTCGGCAGCCCGTCCATAATTGTATATACCACCTAACCGTGGTTTTTTTTTCTTTCTTTATACATACATACTAGTTACGAGTATACTATCTCTTTATCAACCAGTCTATATATTAGCAGCAGACACAGTACAGTGCGGTAGTTCACGGCTGTGGCTACCTCTGTGTCGGCACTCGGCAGCCCGTCCATAATTGTATATACCACCTAACCGTGGTTTTTTTTTCTTTCTTTATACATACATACTAGTTACGAGTATACTATCTCTTTATCAACCAGTCTATATATTAGCAGCAGACACAGTACAGTGCGGTAGTTCACGGCTGTGGCTACCTCTGTGTCGGCACTCGGCAGCCCGTCCATAATTGTATATACCACCTAACCGTGGTTTTTTTTTCTTTCTTTATACATACATACTAGTTACGAGTATACTATCTCTTTATCAACCAGTCTATATATTAGCAGCAGACACAGTACAGTGCGGTAGTTCACGGCTGTGGCTACCTCTGTGTCGGCACTCGGCAGCCCGTCCATAATTGTATATACCACCTAACCGTGGTTTTTTTTTCTTTCTTTATACATACATACTAGTTACGAGTATACTATCTCTTTATCAACCAGTCTATATATTAGCAGCAGACACAGTACAGTGCGGTAGTTCACGGCTGTGGCTACCTCTGTGTCGGCACTCGGCAGCCCGTCCATAATTGTATATACCACCTAACCGTGGTTTTTTTTTCTTTCTTTATACATACATACTAGTTACGAGTATACTATCTCTTTATCAACCAGTCTATATATTAGCAGCAGACACAGTACAGTGCGGTAGTTCACGGCTGTGGCTACCTCTGTGTCGGCACTCGGCAGCCCGTCCATAATTGTATACTAGTATCCAATCCATCCATCTCCATTGTTTACCTGAGGTGCCTTTTAGTTGTGCCTATTAAAATATGGAGAACAAAAATGTTGAGGTTCCAAAATTAGGGAAAGATCAAGATCCACTTCCACCTCGTGCTGAAGCTGCTGCCACTAGTCATGGCCGAGACGATGAAATGCCAGCAACGTCGTCTGCCAAGGCCGATGCCCAATGGCATAGTACAGAGCATGTCAAAACCAAAACACCAAATATCAGTAAAAAAAGGACTCCAAAACCTAAAATAAAATTGTCGGAGGAGAAGCGTAAACTTGCCAATATGCCATTTACCACACGGAGTGGCAAGGAACGGCTGAGGCCCTGGCCTATGTTCATGGCTAGTGGTTCAGCTTCACATGAGGATGGAAGCACTCAGCCTCTCGCTAGAAAACTGAAAAGACTCAAGCTGGCAAAAGCACCGCAAAGAACTGTGCGTTCTTTGAAATCCCAAATCCACAAGGAGAGTCCAATTGTGTCGGTTGCGATGCCTGACCTTCCCAACACTGGACGTGAAGAGCATGCGCCTTCCACCATTTGCACGCCCCCTGCAAGTGCTGGAAGGAGCACCCGCAGTCCAGTTCCTGATAGTCAGATTGAAGATGTCAGTGTTGAAGTACACCAGGATGAGGAGGATATGGGTGTTGCTGGCGCTGGGGAGGAAATTGACCAGGAGGATTCTGATGGTGAGGTGGTTTGTTTAAGTCAGGCACCCGGGGAGACACCTGTTGTCCGTGGGAGGAATATGGCCGTTGACATGCCAGGTGAAAATACCAAAAAAATCAGCTCTTCGGTGTGGAGGTATTTCACCAGAAATGCGGACAACAGGTGTCAAGCCGTGTGTTCCCTTTGTCAAGCTGTAATAAGTAGGGGTAAGGACGTTAACCACCTCGGAACATCCTCCCTTATACGTCACCTGCAGCGCATTCATAATAAGTCAGTGACAAGTTCAAAAACTTTGGGTGACAGCGGAAGCAGTCCACTGACCAGTAAATCCCTTCCTCTTGTAACCAAGCTCACGCAAACCACCCCACCAACTCCCTCAGTGTCAATTTCCTCCTTCCCCAGGAATGCCAATAGTCCTGCAGGCCATGTCACTGGCAATTCTGACGAGTCCTCTCCTGCCTGGGATTCCTCCGATGCATCCTTGCGTGTAACGCCTACTGCTGCTGGCGCTGCTGTTGTTGCCGCTGGGAGTCGATGGTCATACCAGAGGGGAAGTCGTAAGCCCACTTGTACTACTTCCAGTAAGCAATTGACTGTTCAACAGTCCTTTGCGAGGAAGATGAAATATCACAGCAGTCATCCTACTGCAAAGCGGATAACTGAGGCCTTGGCATCCTGGGTGGTGAGAAACGTGGTTCCGGTATCCATCATTACTGCAGAGCCAACTAGAGACTTGTTGGAGGTACTGTGTCCCCGGTACCAAATACCATCTAGGTTCCATTTCTCTAGGCAGGCGATACCGAAAATGTACACAGACCTCAGAAAAAGAGTCACCAGTGTCCTAAAAAATGCAGCTGTACCCAATGTCCACTTAACCACGGACATGTGGACAAGTGGAGCAGGGCAGGGTCAGGACTATATGACTGTGACAGCCCACTGGGTAGATGTATGGACTCCCGCCGCAAGAACAGCAGCGGCGGCACCAGTAGCAGCATCTCGCAAACGCCAACTCTTTCCTAGGCAGGCTACGCTTTGTATCACCGCTTTCCAGAATACGCACACAGCTGAAAACCTCTTACGGCAACTGAGGAAGATCATCGCGGAATGGCTTACCCCAATTGGACTCTCCTGTGGATTTGTGGCATCGGACAACGCCAGCAATATTGTGTGTGCATTAAATCTGGGCCAATTCCAGCACGTCCCATGTTTTGCACATACCTTGAATTTGGTGGTGCAGAATTTTTTAAAAAACGACAGGGGCGTGCAAGAGATGCTGTCGGTGGCCAGAAGAATTGCGGGACACTTTCGGCGTACAGGCACCACGTACAGAAAACTGGAGCACCACCAAAAACTACTGAACCTGCCCTGCCATCATCTGAAGCAAGAAGTGGTAACGAGGTGGAATTCAACCCTCTATATGCTTCAGAGGTTGGAGGAGCAGCAAAAGGCCATTCAAGCCTATACAATTGAGCACGATATAGTAGGTGGAATGCACCTGTCTCAAGTGCAGTGGAGAATGATTTCAACGTTGTGCAAGGTTCTGATGCCCTTTGAACTTGCCACACGTGAAGTCAGTTCAGACACTGCCAGCCTGAGTCAGGTCATTCCCCTCATCAGGCTTTTGCAGAAGAAGCTGGAGGCATTGAAGGAGGAGCTAACACGGAGCGATTCCGCTAGGCATGTGGGACTTGTGGATGCAGCCCTTAATTCGCTTAACAAGGATTCACGGGTGGTCAATCTGTTGAAATCAGAGCACTACATTTTGGCCACCGTGCTCGATCCTAGATTTAAAGCCTACCTTGGATCTCTCTTTCCGGCAGACACAGGTCTGCTGGGGTTGAAAGACCTGCTGGTGACAAAATTGTCAAGTCAAGCGGAACGCGACCTGTCAACATCTCCTCCTTCACATTCTCCCGCAACTGGGGGTGCGAGGAAAAGGCTCAGAATTCCGAGCCCACCCGCTGGCGGTGATGCAGGGCAGTCTGGAGCGACTGCTGATGCTGACATCTGGTCCGGACTGAAGGACCTGACAACGATTACGGACATGTCGTCTACTGTCACTGCATATGATTCTCTCAACATTGATAGAATGGTGGAGGATTATATGAGTGACCGCATCCAAGTAGGCACGTCACACAGTCCGTACTTATACTGGCAGGAAAAAGAGGCAATTTGGAGGCCCTTGCACAAACTGGCTTTATTCTACCTAAGTTGCCCTCCCACAAGTGTGTACTCCGAAAGAGTGTTTAGTGCCGCCGCTCACCTTGTCAGCAATCGGCGTACGAGGTTACATCCAGAAAATGTGGAGAAGATGATGTTCATTAAAATGAATTATAATCAATTCCTCCGCGGAGACATTGACCAGCAGCAATTGCCTCCACAAAGTACACAGGGAGCTGAGATGGTGGATTCCAGTGGGGACGAATTGATAATCTGTGAGGAGGGGGATGTACACGGTGATATATCGGAGGGTGAAGATGAGGTGGACATCTTGCCTCTGTAGAGCCAGTTTGTGCAAGGAGAGATTAATTGCTTCTTTTTTTGGGGGGGTCCAAACCAACCCGTCATATCAGTCACAGTCGTGTGGCAGACCCTGTCACTGAAATGATGGGTTGGTTAAAGTGTGCATGTCCTGTTTTGTTTATACAACATAAGGGTGGGTGGGAGGGCCCAAGGACAATTCCATCTTGCACCTCTTTTTTCTTTTCTTTTTCTTTGCATCATGTGCTGATTGGGGAGGGTTTTTTGGAAGGGACATCCTGCGTGACACTGCAGTGCCACTCCTAGATGGGCCCGGTGTTTGTGTCGGCCACTAGGGTCGCTAATCTTACTCACACAGTCAGCTACCTCATTGCGCCTCTTTTTTTCTTTGCGTCATGTGCTGTTTGGGGAGGGTTTTTTGGAAGGGACATCCTGCGTGACACTGCAGTGCCACTCCTAGATGGGCCCGGTGTTTGTGTCGGCCACTAGGGTCGCTAATCTTACTCACACAGGTACCTCATTGCGCCTCTTTTTTTCTTTGCGTCATGTGCTGTTTGGGGAGGGTTTTTTGGAAGGGACATCCTGCGTGACACTGCAGTGCCACTCCTAGATGGGCCCGGTGTTTGTGTCGGCCACTAGGGTCGCTAATCTTACTCACACAGCTACCTCATTGCGCCTCTTTTTTTCTTTGCGTCATGTGCTGTTTGGGGAGGGTTTTTTGGAAGGGCCATCCTGCGTGACACTGCAGTGCCACTCCTAGATGGGCCCGGTGTTTGTGTCGGCCACTAGGGTCGCTAATCTTACTCACACAGCTACCTCATTGCGCCTCTTTTTTTCTTTGCGTCATGTGCTGTTTGGGGAGGGTTTTTTGGAAGGGACATCCTGCGTGACACTGCAGTGCCACTCCTAGATGGGCCCGGTGTTTGTGTCGGCCACTAGGGTCGCTAATCTTACTCACACAGCTACCTCATTGCGCCTCTTTTTTTCTTTGCGTCATGTGCTGTTTGGGGAGGGTTTTTTGGAAGGGCCATCCTGCGTGACACTGCAGTGCCACTCCTAGATGGGCCCGGTGTTTGTGTCGGCCACTAGGGTCGCTAATCTTACTCACACAGCTACCTCATTGCGCCTCTTTTTTTCTTTGCGTCATGTGCTGTTTGGGGAGGGTTTTTTGGAAGGGCCATCCTGCGTGACACTGCAGTGCCACTCCTAGATGGGCCCGGTGTTTGTGTCGGCCACTAGGGTCGCTAATCTTACTCACACAGCTACCTCATTGCGCCTCTTTTTTTCTTTGCGTCATGTGCTGTTTGGGGAGGGTTTTTTGGAAGGGACATCCTGCGTGACACTGCAGTGCCACTCCTAGATGGGCCCGGTGTTTGTGTCGGCCACTAGGGTCGCTTATCTTACTCACACAGCGACCTCGGTGCAAATTTTAGGACTAAAAATAATATTGTGAGGTGTGAGGTATTCAGAATAGACTGAAAATGAGTGTAAATTATGGTTTTTGAGGTTAATAATACTT